>NC_056660.1:88605103-88914084 GCF_018350195.1 Panthera tigris | reverse complement strand
CAGCTGTCTCCCTCTTCTACAGGGCAGCCATGTTCATCTACCTGAGGCCTCGGCGCTACCGGGCCCCTAGTCATGACAAGGTTGTCTCTATCTTCTACACGGTCCTTACTTCTATGCTCAACCCCCTCATTTATAGCTTGAGGAATCAGGACGTGATGGAAGCCCTGAGGAAAGTCTGAACCATTGTAGGATTGTCAGCCAGCACTGAATAGAGGGGATCTAGTGCCTGGTGTTGCCTCCTCTTGGTTGCATAACATTTGTAAGTCATTCACCCCTTGTGAGTGTCTGTTTCCTCATCAGTAGAAGAGAATCATGAGACCTGTGCTACCTCACAGGGATCAGTATCTGTAAATCTAAAGCCTCATGAAGAAGCAATGCATTGATATTATTGCCATTATTAATCATTTATAAAGTTTTGAATTAAATGTACCTATTTCTTCATTCTTCTTGTTTATAACTGTGTTTCATTGAGTGTTTTAGTTGCTAGGCACTGTTCTCTTCCCTTTGCATACCTTCTATACTATTTAATTGATGATTCAACTTGACAAATATGGATATTTTAAGTGGAAACTTCCTAGATGGCAGAAATTGAGTCTCTATGATTCTTCATGTATGGTTCCTAGCCTTCTGCCATGCTGCATTAGAGGCCTTATGAAGCTTCCTTTAGGAAATGTAAATATATACCTACAGTTTTCCAGTATATGAATCTGTTTATTATAAATAGCAGTGGTTCAATAAAATCTTATTGAATGAATGCAAGAAGAAGATATCAAATGAGATAATATGCATGAAAGCATTTTTAAAGCACTATTCTCATGTTAAGTGTGCTGTGGTAGCTGTGATTATTTCTATACTTCAAGTGCGGCAGCAGTAAAACTATATTTCTTTAAAAAGATGAACATCAGAACAGAAATAAATACAGAATTTAAGCCATTATTTTAAAATTTGTATATCAGTCAGTGTCTAGTCAGGAATAAAACCACATTGGTTATTTTACCAGAGAAAACATAATACAAAAAGTTGTTAACTAGATATTTGAGAACTGAAGTGGCAAAACGATAATGTTAAGGATTATAGAAGGAAATTTTTCCACAATTCCTTGACCTGGGGATGTAAAGGGAAAGGTAAGGTAAGGATTTTAAAACTTGGCAACTTGGAGCCCAAACCTCAGAGGAGTGGGCACTCACTAGCGGGTATTCATACCTCAGAAGGGACCCTATGCAGAAGTCTCCTGTACCTCAGAGAAGGCTGCCCTGATCCAACTTATGGAGTTCCTCCAGAGTCCAAAGGAAGAAGAGGAGCTTGCAGAGCTGGGTCCCAGACTTCTGACAAGTAGGTGACATAAAGTTAGTTCTGGTATCCTAGTTCACAGGAGTCTCTGTACCCAGATTACTAAGGCTTAGGTGCTGCTCAGCTAGAGCAGGTTTCTCTAAGGGACACGGTGAGACTGGTTCTGTGATCGTGAAATAAAATTTGCAAAGTGGAGCCAACACCAAGATGAAGAATGAATGATGAAGACACACTACTGGGAAAATCTTGAAAGGAAAACTGAAAATCATGAAGAAGTTTTTTCCCTCGTCCTGGCTTACAGACTTCTAGAATCCTTACTGCCATATCCAAATTCACACCTTGGTGACAAGGCAGCAGCAGCATCACAGTTTGGAATGTAGAGTGTGTGTTTGGAACTGAGGCAGTAGCTTAACAATTGGTACTGTCTACTCTTTTGTCTATTCGACTTCCAGACCATTTTACCAGTTTTTGAATTTCTGTTAATAAGCAACATCAACATAACAATATGTAACTAGTTTCTCTTTTAATAGCTTTTAATATAAATTCCTTTTAGTTAACATGCTGTGTAATATTAGTTTCACGTATACAATATAGTGATTCAACACCTACATACCACAGTCAGTCCTGATCACAAGTGCATTCCTTAATCCTCATCACCTATTTAACCTATCCTCCTTGTTGTTGTTATAGATCCTTGAAAAGCATTGTTAGTATTTTGATAGGGGATTGCATTAAATGTGTAGATTTCTTTGGGTAATATAGTCATTTTAACAATATTTGTTCTCCCAATCTATGAGCATGAAATGTATTTAAATTTCTTTGTGTCATCTTCAGTTCCTTTCATCAGTGTTTTATGCTATTCAGAGTAAAGGTGTTTTACCCCTTTGGTTAGATTTATTCCTAGGTATCTTATGGTTTTTTGGTTCAATTATAAGTCGGATTTATTCCTTAATTTCTCTTTCTCTTGCTTCATTATTGTTGTATAGAGATGCAAGATATTTCTGTACATTGACTTTGTATCCTGCAAATTTACTGGATTTGTGTGTCGCTTTTAGCAGTTTTTTTTTTTGGGGGGGGTGAGTCTTTTGAGTTTTCTATGTAGAGTATCACGTGATCTGCAAACAATAAAAGTTTTATTAATTCCTTAATAGTTTGGATTCCTTATATTTCTTTTTGTTGTCTGATTGCTGTGGTTAGAACATCCAGGACTATGTTAAATAATACTGGTGAGAGTGGTCATCCCTGTCTTATTCTTGACCATACAGGAAAAGCTCCATTGACCATGGGGGAGGGGAAAATAGGTGATAGGCATTGAGGAGGGCACTTGCCGGGAGAGTACCGGGTGTTGTAAGCGATGAACCATGGGAATCTACTCCTGAAGCCAAGAGCACACTGCATACACTGTATGTTAGCTAAATTGACAATTATATTTTTTAAAAAGGCCATTGTTTACTTGTTTATTTTCTGTTTTGATGATATGTCCATTGATGTAAGTGGGGTATTAAACTCCCCTACTATTATTGTATTACTGCCAATTAGTTCCTTCATGTTTATTATTATTATTTTTTAAATTTTTATTTAAATTCTGGTTAGATAACATACACTGCAATATTGGTTTCAGGAGTAGAATTCAGTGATTCATCACATATATATGCAATACCCAGTGCTTGTCATATTTTTTTTTTAACGTTTATTTATTTTTGAGACAGAAAGAGAGCATGAACGGGGAGGGTCAGAGAGAGGGAGACACAGAATCTGAAACAGGATCCAGGCTCTGAGCTGTCAGCACAGAGCCCGACGCGGAGCTCGAACTCACGGACCGCGAGATCATGACCTGAGCCGAAGTCAGCCGCTTAACCGACTGAGCCACCCAGGCGCCCCGCTTGTCATAATTTATTAATTGTTTTATTTATTTGGATGCTTCCATGTTTGAGGAATAAATATTTAAAATTGTTATATCTTCTTGTTGGATTATCTCCATGATGATCATGCAGTGCCCTTCTTTGTCTCTTGTTACAGTCTTTGTTTTAAATTTTTTTTTAATTTTACATTTATTGATTTTTGAGAGACAAAGTGAGACAAAGCATGAGTGGGGGAGAGGGAGAGGACGAGGCACAGAATCTGAAGCAGGCTCCAGGCTCTGAGCAAGTGTTCAGCGCAGATCCCCATGCGGGGCTCAAACTCACAAACCGTGAGATCATGACCTGTGCTGAAGTCAAATGCTCAACCAACTGAGCCACCCAGGTGCCCCGGTCTTTGTTTTAAAGTCTTTTTTGTCCAAGACATGTATTGCTACTTTGGCTTTCTTTGATATCCATTTGCATGATAAACGTTTCTTCACCCTCTCACTTTCTTTTTTTTTAAATATCAAATTTATTGTCAAAATGGTTTCCATACAACACTCAGTGCTCCTCCCAACAGGTGTCCTCCTCAATACCCATCACCCACCCTCCCCTCCCTTGCACCCCCCCCCCCCACCAACCTTCAGTTTGTTCTCAGTTTTTAAGAGTCTCTTATGTTTTGGCTCCCTCCCTCTCTAACCTCTTTTTTTTTTTTCTTCCCCTCCTCCATGGTCTTCTGTTAAGTTTCTCAGGATCCACATAAGAGTGAAAACATATGGTATCTGCCTTTCTCTGTATGACTTATTTCACTTAACATAACATTCTCCAGTTCCATCCACCTTGCTACCAAAGGCCATATTTCATTCTTTCTCATTGCCATGTAGTATTCCGTTGTGTATATAAACCAGAATTTCTTTTTAAAAATTTTTTTTTAATGTTTATTTTTGAGAGAGAGAAACAGAGCAAGCAGGGGAGGGGCAGGGAGAGAGGGAGACACAGAATCCGAAGCAGGCTCCAGGCTCCAAGCTGTCAGCACACAGCCTGATGCAGGGCTCGAAACAATGAACCAGGAGATCATGACCTGAGCTGAAGTCAGACGCTTAACTGACTGAGCCACCCAGGCGCCCCTAAACCAGAATTTCTTTATCCATTCATCAGTTGATGGACATTTAGGCTCTTTCCATAATTTGGCTATTGTTGAAAGTGCTGCCATAAACATTGGGATAAAAGTGACCCTATGTATCAGCACTCCTGTATCCCTTGGGTAATTTCCTAGCAGTGCTATTGCTGGGTCATAGGGTAAATCTATTGTTAATTTTTTGAGGAACCTCCACACTGTTTTCCAGAGTGGCTGCACCAGTTTGCATTCCCACCAACAGTACAAGAGGGTTCCCGTTTCTCCACATCCTCTCCAGCATCTATAGTCTCCTGATTTATTCATTTTAGCCACTCGACCAGCATGAGGTGGTATCTAAGTGTGGTTTTGATTTGTATTTCCCTGATGAGGAGCGACAATTGAGCATCTTTTCATGTGTCTGTTGGCCATCCAGATGTCTTCTTTAGATAAGTGTCTATTCATGTTTTCTGCCCATTTCTTCACTGGGTTATTTATTTTTCAGGTGTGGAGCTTGGTGAGCTCTTCATAGATTTTGGATAGTAGCCCTTTGTACAATATGTCATTTACAAATATCTTTTCCCATTCTGTTGGTTGTCTTTTAGTTTTTTTGATTCTTTCCTTTGCAGTGCAGAAGCTTTTTATCTTTGTGAGGTCCCAATAGTTCATTTTTGCTTTTAATTGCCTTGCCTTTGGGCATGTGTCAAGTAAGAAATTTCTGCAGCTGAGGTCAGAGAGGTTTTTTCCTGCTTTCCTTCTAGGGTTTTGATGGTTTCCTGTCTCACATTCAGGTCCTTTATCCATTTTGAGTTTATTTTTGTGAATGGTGTAAGAAAGTGGTCTAGTTTCACCCTTCTGCATGTTGCTGTCCAATTCTCCCAGCACCATTTGTTAAAGAGACTTTTTTTCTATTGGATGTTCTTTCCTGCTTTGTCAAAGATGAGTTGGCCATACTTTTGTGGGTCTAATTCTGGGTTTTCTATTCTATTCCACTCGTCTCTGTGTCTGTTTTTGTGCCAATACCATGCTGTCTTGATGATTACAGCTTTGCACTGGAGGCTAAAGTCTGGGATTGTGATGCCTCCTGCTTTGGTCTTCTTCAAAATTACTTTGGCTATTTGGGGTCTTCAGGGTTCCATACAAATTTGAGGATTGCTTGTTCTAGCTTCAAGAAGAATGCTGGTGCAATTTTGATTGGGATTGCATTGAATGTGTAGATAGCTTTGGGTAGTATTGACTTTTTTTTAAATGAAATTTATTGTCAAATTGGTTTCCATACAACACCCAGTGCTCATCCCAAAAGATGCCCTCTTCAATACCCATCACCCACCCTCCCCTCCCTCCCACCCCCCATCAACCTTCAGTTTGTTTTCAGTTTTTAAGAGTCTCTTATGCTTTGGCTCTCTCCCACTCTAAACTCTTTTCTTTTTCCTTTCCCTCCCCCATGGGTTTCTGTTAAGTTTCTCAGGATTCACATAAGAATGAAACCATATGGTATCTGTCTTTCTCTGTATGGCTTATTTCACTTAGCATCACACTCTCCAGTTCCATCCATGTTGCTACAAAGGGCCATATTTCATTCTTTCTCATTGCCATGTAGTATTCCATTGTGTATATAAACCACAATTTCTTTATCCATTCATCAGTTGATGGACATTTAGGCTCTTTCCACAATTTGGCTATCGTTGAGAGTGCTGCTATAAGCATTGGGGTACAAGTGCCCCTATGCATCAGTACTCCTGTATCCCTTGGGTAAATTCCTAGCAGTGCTATGGCTGGGTCATAGGGTAGGTCTATTTTTAATTTTCTGAGGAATCTCCACACTGTTTTCCAGAGTGGCTGCACCAGTTTGCATTCCCACCAACAGTGCAAGAGGGTTCCCATTTCTACACATCCTCACCAGCATCTATAGTCTCCTGTTTTGTTCATTTTGGCCACTTTGGTGCGAAGTGATATCTGAGTGTGGTTTTGATTTGTATTTCCCTGATGAGGAGCGACGTTGAGCATCTTTTCATGTGTCTGTTGGCCATCGGAATGTCTTCTTTAGAGAAGTGTCTGTTCATGTTAGCTGCCCATTTCTTCACTGGGTTATCTGTTTTTCGGGTGTGGAGTTTGGTGAGCTCCTTATAGATTTTGGATACTAGCCCTTTGTCCGATATGTCATTTGCAAATATCTTTTCCCATTCCGTTAGTTGCCTTTTAGTTTTGTTGATTGTTTCCTTTGCTGTGAAGAAGCTTTTTATCTTCATGAGGTCCCAATAGTTCATTTTTGCTTTTAATTCCCTTGCCTTTGGAGATGTGTCAAGTAAGAAATTGCTACGGCTGAGGTCAGAGAGGTTTTTTCCTGCTTTCTTCTCTAGGGTTTTGATGGTTTCCTGTCTCACAGTCAGGTCCTTCATCCATTTTGAGTTTATTTTTGTGAATGGTGTGAGAAAGTGGTCTAGTTTCAACCTTCTGCATGTTGCTGTCCAGTTCTCCCAGCACCATTTGTTAAAGAGACTGTCTTTTTTCCATTGGATGTTCTTTCCTGCTTTGTCAAAGATTAGTTGGCTATACTTTTGTGAGTCTAGTTCTGGGGTTTCTATTCTATTCCATTGGTCTATGTGTCTGTTTTTGTGCCAATACCATGCTGTCTTGATGATGACAGCTTTGTAGTAGAGGCTAAAGTCTGGGATTGTGATGCCTCCCGCTTTGGTCTTCTTCTTCAAAATTACTTTGGCTATTCGGGGACTTTTGTGGTTCCATATGAATTTTAGGATTGCTTGTTCTAGCTTCGAGAAGAATGCTGGTGCAATTTTGATTGGGATTGCATTGAATGTGTAGATAGCTTTGGGTAGCATTGACATTTTGACAATATTTATTCTTCCAATCCATGAACATGGAATGTTTTTCCATTTCTTTGCATCTTCTTCAATTTCCTTCATAAGCTTTCTATAGTTTTCAGCATACAGATCTTTTACATCTTTTGTTAGGTTTATTCCTAGGTATTTTATGATTCTTGGTGCAATTGTGAATGGGATCAGTTTCTTTATTTGTCTTTCTTTTGCTTCATTATTAGTGTGTAAGAATGCAACTGATTTCTGTACATTGATTTTGTATCCTGCGACTTTACTGAATTCACGTATCAGTTCTAGCAGACTTTTGGTGGAGTCTATCGGATTTTCCATGTATAATATCATGTCATCTGCAAAAAGTGAAAGCTTGACTTCATTTTTCCAATTTTGATGCCTTTGATTTCCTTTTGTTGTCCGATTGCTGATGCTAGAACTTCCAACACTATGTTAAACAACAGTGGTGAGAGTGGACATCCCTGCTCTGTTCCTGATGTCACGAGGAAAGCTCTCAGTTTTTTCCTATTGAGGATGATAGTAGCTGTGGGCTTTTCATAAATGGATTTTATGATGTTTAAGTATGTTCTTTCTATCCCGACTTTCTTGAGGATTTTTATAAGAAAGGATGCTGAATTTTGTCAAATGCTTTTTCTGCATCGATAGACCAGATCATATGCTTCTTTTCTTTCCTTTTATTAATGTGATATATCACATTGTTTAATTTGCAAATGTTGAACCATCCCTGTAGCCCAGGAATGAATCCCACTTGTTCATGGTGTATAATTCTTTTTATATGCTGTTGAATTTGATTTGCTAGTATCTTATTGCGAATTTTTGCATCCATATTCATCACGGATATTGGCATGTCGTTCTCTTTTTTTGCTGGGTCTCTGTCTGGTTTAGGAATCAAAATAATGCTGGCTTCATAGAATAAGTCTGGAATTTTTCCTTCCCTTTCCATTTTTTAGAACAGCTTGAGAAGGTTAGGTATTATCTCTGCTTTAAATGTCTGGTAGAATTCCCCAGGGAAGCCATCTGGTCCTGGACTCTTATTGGTTGGGAGATTTTTGATAACTGACTCAATTTCTTCATTGGTTATGGGTGTGTTCAAGTTTTCTATTTCTTCCTTTTTGAGTTTTGGAAGTGCATGGGTGCTTAGGAACTTGTCCATTTCTTCCATGTTGTCCAGTTTGTTGGCATATAATTTTTTATACTATTCCCTGATAATTGCTTTTATTTCTGAGGGATTGGTTGTAAAAGTTCCGTTTTCATTCATGATTTTATCTCTTTCGGTCATCTCCCTTTTCTTTTTGAGAAGCCTGGCTAGAGGTTTATCAATTTTGTTTATTTTTTTCAAAAAAACAACTCTTGGTTTCTTTGATCTGTTGTACTGTTTTTTGTTTTTTTTAGATTCTATATTGTTTATTTCTGCTCTGATTTTATTATTTCTCTTCTTCTGCTGGGTTTGGGGTGTCTTTGTTGCTCTGCTTATATTTCCTTTAGGTGTGCTGTTAGAGTTTGTATTTGGGATTTTTCTTGTTTCTTGAGATAGGCCTGGATTGCAATGTATTTTCCTCTCAGGACTGCCTTCGCTACATCCCAAAGCGTTTGGATTGTTTTATTTTCATTTTCATTTGTTTCCATGTATTTTTAAATTTCTTCTCTAATTGCCTGGTTGACCCATTCATTCTTTAGTAGGGTGTTCTTTAACATCCATGCTTTTGGAGGTTTTCCAGACTTTTTCCTGTGGTTGATTTCAAGCTTCATAGCATTGTGGTCTGGAAGTATGCATGGTATGATCTCAATTCTTGTATACTTATGAAGGGCTGTTTTGTGACCCAGTATGTGATCTATCTTGGAGAATGTTCCATGTGCACTCGAGAAGAAAGTATATTCTGTTGCTTTGGGATGCAGAGTTCTAAATATATCTGTCAAGTCCATCTGATCCAATGTATCATCCAGGGCCCTTGTTTCTTTATTGATCCTGTGTCTAGATGATCTATCCATTGTTGTACGTGGAGTATTAAAGTCCCCTGCAGTTATCACAATCTTCTCAATAAGGTTGCTTATTTTTGTGATTAATTGTTTTATATATTTGGGGGCTCCTGTAGTTGGTGCATAGACATTGATAATTATTAGCTCTTCTTGATGGATAGACCCTGTGATTATTATATGATGCCCTTCTTCATCTCTTGTTACAGCCTTTAATTTAAAGTCTAGTTTGTCTGATATAAGTATGGCTACTCCAGCTTTCTTGTGACTTCCAGTAGCATGATAGATAGTTCTCCATATCCTCACTTTCAATCTGAAGGTGTCCTCAGGTCTAAAATGAGTCTCTTGTAGACAGAAAATAGATGGGTCTTGTTTTTTTTTTTAATCCATTCTGATAACATATGTCTTTAGGTTGGAGCATTTAGTTCATTTACATTCAGTGTTATTATAGAAAGATATGGGTTTAGAGTCATTGTGATGGCTGTAGGTTTCATGCTCGTAGCAATGTCTCTGGTACTTTGTTGTCTTTGCAACATTTCACTCACAGAGTACCCCTTAGGATCTCTTGTAGGGCTGGTTTCTTGGTGATGAATTCCTTCAGTTTTTGTTTGTTTGGGAAGACCTTTATCTCTCCTTCTATTCTGAATGACAGGCTTGCTGGATAAAGGGTTGTCGGCTGCATATTTTTTCTGTTCATCACATTGAAGATTTCCTGCCATTACTTTCTGGCCTGCCAACTTTCAGTAGATAGGTCTGTGACTCCTCTTATGGGTCTACCTTTGCAAATTAGAGTGTATTTATCCCTAGCTGCTTTCAGAATTCTCTCTTTATCCTTGTATTTTTCCAGTTTCACTATGATATGTCATACAGAAGATCAATTCAAGTTATGTCTGAAGAGAGTTCTCTGTGCCTCTTGGATTTCAATGTCTTTTTCCTTCCCCAGATCAGGGAAGTTCTCAGCTATGATTTGTTCAAGTACACCTTCAGCCCTTTTCTCTCTCTCTTCTTCTTCTGGAATTCCTATGATATGGATATTGTTCCTTTGATTGCATCACTTAGTTCTCTACTTCTCCCCTCATACTCCTAGATTTCTTTAATCTCTCTTTTTCTCAGCTTCCTCTTTTTCTATAATTTTATCTTCTAATTCACCTATTCTCTCCTCTGCCTCTTCAATCCATGCTATGGCTGCCTCCATTTTATTTTGCACCTCATTTATAGCATTTTTTAAGCTCCTTATGACTATCTTAGTCCCTTGATATCTGTAGCAATAGATTCTCTGCTGTCTTCTGTGCTTTTTCAAGCCCAACGATTAATTTTATGACTATTATTCTTAAATTCTTATTCTGTTATATTGCTTAAATTATTTTTGATTAATATATTAGCGGTTGTTACTTCCTGCAGTTTCTTTTGAGGAGATTTTTTCCATTTCATCATTTTGGGTATTCCCTGTGGTGGCTCTAAACTGCAGGGCACTTCCCCTGTGCTGTCTGGAGTAAGTTGTGTTGGTGGGTGGGGCCACAGTCAGCCCTGATGTCTGCTCCCAGGCCACCGCTGGGGCCACAGTCAGACTGGTGTGTACCTTATCTTCCCCTCTCCCAGGGACAGGACTCACTGTGGAGTGGTGTGGCCCCTGTCTTGGCTACTTGCACATTGCTAGGCTTGTGGTGTTGCTTCAATGGGATCTGGTGTATTAGCTGGGGTGGGTCCGCAAGGTGCACAGGGGCAGGAGGGGCAGGCTTAGCTCGCTTTGCTGTGGGCGGTCCCCTTTGGGAGGGGCCATGCAGCACCAGGAGGGAGGTAGTCCCATCAGAGGGATGGATCCACAGAAACACAGCATTGGGTGTTTGCGCAGTGTAAGCAAGTTCAGTGACAGGAACTGGTTCTGTTTGGAATTTTGGCTGGGGGATGGGAGAGGGAGATGGCGCTGGCCAGCACCTTTGTTCCCCCTCCAAACTGAGCTCTGTCTTCTGGGGCTCAACAACTTCCCTCCCAGTGTCCTCTCGCTCTCCCCACTCTCCAAGAGCAGAGCTGTTTACTTTTAACATTCCAGATGTTTGTCTCACTGGCTGTCAGAACTCACGGAGTCTGGCCCCTCTGCTTTTGCAAGCCAGACTTTGGGGGCTCTGCCTTGCTGGGTGGGCTGCCCTTCCACCACCCCGGCTCCCTCCCACCAGTCCGTGTAGCACGCACCACCTCTCCACCTTTCCTATCATCTTCCATGGGCCTCTCGTCTATGCTTGGCTCTGGAGAGTCCATTCTGCTAGTCTTTGGTGGTTTTCTGGGTTATTTAGGCAGATATGGGTGGAATCTAAGCAATCAGAAGGACAAGGTGAGCCCAGTGTCCTCCTACGCTGCCATCTTCCGAGAGTCTCCCAGTATTTTTTTCTTTATGACCACATTTTGCAAATGTAATTACTATACGTCTTTGTGTTGTCCTGCTTTTGTTGATTTTGGGAATTCTTTGTGCCTCCTGGATCTGCATTTCTGTTTCCGTCCCCAGATTAGGGAAGTTTTCAGCTATTATTTCTTCAAATAAATTGTCCCCTTTTGTCTCCCTTCCTCTTCTGGGACTTCCGTAATATGCAAGTTATTATGTTTTATGGAGTCACTGAATTACTTAAATCTATTCTCACATTTTATTTTTATTTTTTTTTTTCGTTTTTTTTTTTTAATTTATTTTTGGGACAGAGAGAGACAGAGCATGAACGGGGGAGGGGCAGAGAGAGAGGGAGACACAGAATCGGAAACAGGCTCCAGGCTCCGAGCCATCAGCTCAGAGCCTGACGCGGGGCTCGAACTCACGGACCGCGAGATCGTGACCTGGCTGAAGTCGGACGCTTAACCGACTGCGCTACCCAGGCGCCCCTATTCTCACATTTTATAATTCTTTCTTTTATTCAGCTTCATCATTTCCCATTAATTTGTCTTTTCAGTCAGTAATTTGTTCCTCTGCTTCCTCCAGCCTGCTCTTCATTGCATCATGCTTGTTTCCAACCTTGTTTATTGCACTCTTCATGTCTGATTGATTTTTTTAACTTCTTTTATCTCTGTGGTAAGAGTCTCATTGATGTCTTCTATTCTTTTCTCAAGCCGAGGGAGTATATTTATGATTGTTGCTTCAATTCCCCATCAGATATGCTACTTATATCTATTTTGCTTAGATATCTGGCCATGGTCTTATCTTGTTCTCTCATTTGGATAAATTGCTCTGTCTTAGCAAGTTGTCTAGGTCTCTCCCTTCTCTGTTTTAGAAAAGCCGGTTATGTCTGCTGCTCCTGAATGTAATGGCTTTATGAAGAAGAGGTCATGTAGTGCCCAAGGCCTGGGCTTCAGGGAGTGCCTCCAGTGTGCGTTGCATGTGGTCTGCTGTTGTGTTCTGGCTGCCCTATCCTTCATGCCAGTCATCTGAACAGGCTCTCCTTGACAAGCAGTGTTTGGTTCCTGGCCTGAATGTGGCATGTTTCAGTTAGGTGTGCTCGGATATGCTTGTTACATGAGACCTGATACTACTTCCACTAGAACAGAAGCCCAGAAGGACCCTTTGGTTGGGAGATGTGGTGTGGGCAGAACATGTGCTGGTCTTTCTGGAGGAAGGTACTGCTGTGCTGGGACTGAGGCAAACATGACTGGGAAGGGAAGTCCCACCAGAGTGCAGGGGTGTGGGGCTTCATGTAAGCAAGTTATGCAGCCATTGTTGGTACTGTGCTGTTTTCCACAGGTGGCTCTCTTTTTTTGGTGATGGGCAGGGAAGTAAATGGTGTCAGCTAGCTCCTTGGTTCCCAGAATGGGTTCTCCATGAACATTGCCACTTATGGAAGGCTCCAGGAAGAGCAAAAATCTCTCCCTGTGTACCCTAGGCTTTCTTAAGATTGGTGTTTCCAGGACGCCTAGGTGGTTCAGTTGGTTAAGTGTCTGACTTCACCTCAGGTCATGATCTTACAGTTCATGAGTTCAAATCCTGTATGGGGCTCTGTGCTGACAGTGCAGAGCCTGCTTGGGATTCTCTCTATCTCTTGCTACCTTCCCTAGCTTGCGCATGCATACTTGTGCATATGTGCTCTCTCTCACTCTCTTAAAATAAGTAAATAAACTAAAAAAAAAGATGTTTCCATGCCATCTTCCTCCAGGTTATTTGCCTTTTTTTCTCTAGGAGTATGGCAGTGCCCTCAGAGCTCTATCCCAGCCAAGCCTGCTGACCTTTAAATCAACAGTCTTCAAGCTCTGCTGGTTACAATAATTCATGAAATTCAGCCCTTCTCATTTTCTTTTCTTTTTTTCTTTCCTTTTTTTTTTTTTTTTTGAGATAGAGAGTACATGAGCTGGGGAGAGGGAAGAAGGAGACAGAATCTTAGGCAGGTTCCATAGTCAGTGGGGAGCCTGATGAGGGGTTCAATCCCACAACCCTGGGATCAGGACCTGAACCAAAATCAATAGTATGAGACTCAACTAACTGAGCCACCCATGTGCCCTGACCCTTGTTTTCTAAGCCATCATCTTTGGGGATATGTTCTCTTCATGCATTCCCTTATGTGCTCCTCTCTCTTTTGCCCTTCTTTGTGATAATGGCTCCCTCCCCTCTGTAGCACCCATGATTCATTTCTTTCCTAAACCATGTCTCCATACTCCCTATCTTCTTCAAAGTGGCTTTTTCTTTCCCTTTAGTTTTGGAGTTTGTTCTGTCACTCTTCAGGTTAATTAATTTCTGTGGTATTTAGGATGATTTGATAGTTATCTAGTTGTATTTGTGAGATGAGGTGAGAGTAGGGTTCACCTACTTTGTCACCATCTTCCTACTCACATATTCAGACTCCTCCCCATTAGCTCTTTGAGAATATTTGTCAGTTTATTTAAATTTTTGTCTAGTAAATCTAATATCTATGCTATCTCAAGGACAGTTTTAGCTCGTTTTTTCTGTGAATGGATTATGCCCTTTATTTTTATGCTTTGTAATTTTACACAGAAAACTGGACATTTAGAATGTTATAGTGTGGTAACTCTGTAAATCAGATTCTTCCCTGTCCTCAGCATTTGTTTTGTTGCTTGCTATTGGATTCAGTTATTCATTTAGTGATATTTATTAACGATTTTTTTAAAGTCTGTATTTTGTATCTGCTTTTGGGCTTAAGAGAGATGGGAGGGCAGTGACACTAGTAACTACAATTCTTAGAACCTGTAAACAGGGAGAACACTTCAGATATTTTATTCAATTAATGCTCACAAGGAATATTTGTAGTTAACATCAACATTATCATTTCACACATGAGAAAACAGTTCAGATTAATCCCTTGCCCAATGTCAAATCTGTAAAAGATTCCCACCCAGCTCTGTCTGACTTCAAGGTCAAGTGTCTGTGCTATGCTACCTTTATTTGTGTGAATTTCTTAATAGGAGAGAAAGTCAAGTGGGTAGGAGCTGACAGGAGAGTAGTAGGAGGTGGTCAATGTCAGAGAAAGATGAACTCTTGGTCATGGCAGGGTGTTTGTTGAACCCTTGACCTCTTGAAGACTTCTTTGAATTCCAGTGGAATTGAGCTCTGAGATAAGAAGCGTCAATGGGACCTTGGATGGTTGCTTCCTCATTAGGCTGAGGTATTGGGAGGAGGCAGAAAGATGTAGAGGAGTGACACTCTTGAAGTCTCTGGAAAATTCCCTTTGCTTACATACAGTATTTAGTGGATATTTCCAAGTGGGACATAACACAGAACAAAACACACAACACAGAACACAGAACAAAAGCCAATGTTTCCTATTCTTTTTATGGAATGGAGGGAGAGTCAATTCTTCCCAGGTTGAACCATAGAAACCCTCCCCCGTTTTCCCCTCCTCCTTCTCCTGGGAGAGAGTTTGTTTGTTGGTGTAGCTGAGGTGAGCAGAGAACTTCGCAGGAGGCTGCCTTCCCTAGGAGGTTTAATTGCCAGAGACTAGGGAAAGAGATGTGACAGAGGAGGGGTCTCCAAGGATTTGTGAAAATAGAAGCAAATTTCCCTAGTCACAGCAGAGGGGAAGAACAATGGGTAGCAGTGAGAAGTGAGGGAATAAAACTTTCACTCAAATGTTGTCCCTGGTCCAGTGAGGGGTTTCATCCATGAGCGAGAGGCTTTTTCCTGAGTCCTAGAAAGGTGGCAAGGAAGGCCACCTTGCCTTCCTTTTGAATAAGATATATGATCTCTCTGTGCTACAATTGTTGTTTCTGGAAGACTTTTTCTTAACCACTAATGATTCCAACAAGGTTTTGGGATGAAGCTTACTCTTCTAGGTTTTGTATGTGCTGTGTGTGTGTGTGTGTGTGAGTGTGTGTGTGTGTGTGTGTGTGTGTGTGTGTGCGTGCGCATGCGCATGTGTGTCCCTTTTTTCAGAACCCATTTTCTTCCCATTTTAACCAATCCTAATGCATTTCTTTAAAACCTTTCCACAGTCCTCATGGAAGGCATCAAGCATTTCCTACCTGTGAATGGGGAGTGCCCCAAGCACCTCAGTCAACTCCCAATTTTACAGAACAGGAGAGATTCTAGAGGAATTCTGACTACATAAGTCTTTTTTTTTTTTTTGAAACTTTGTTCCTCTAACAGAAGGTCCTTCCTTTTTCCATTTAAGCTCCATTTCCTTCTAAGGAGATGGAGGCTCACTGGCTTCCCTGCACTGAAAGAGATCCTGTTGCAAACCCAACTGATTAGAGCAGCCCTCCCTTGGTGAAGTCTGTTTTCCAAGGACAAAGGGGTCAAGACTCCTGACCCTCCTTCCTCACTTCCAGGCCCTTCCTGATGTTATTGATTACATGGTTTAAGGTAAGATTCTTCCTTTATGTGTCTTGTATTTCTCCTTCTGTTATCAAATGCTTAAAATGTTTGTTCACCCTACAACTACTTTTGCCATTCACCTCCTTACTATTTCTACTGAGGTAGAGACCTCTTGTGTGGTTAGATTTTGTTTCTGGCATGGGTTTTTACCTCCTAATTATTTATTCTGTGACTAGTTCAAGGGATGACCTGAGAGTTGTTTCATCCAACCTGTCATGTTACTGCTTGAGAGACTGAGACCCAGAAGAGGAAGTGAATTCCTCAGCGTCTCACCAGAGGTTTTAAGAAAGATGGGGACTGTTTTGTCTTTTAAAGTTTAGAGAGGATGTGACAATGGATAGATCTTCTGAAATGGGCCCCCTAGGGTATTGGGAAAGCTAACTTTCCTGATGACATCTGGCTGTTCGATTTTGAATGAGAGTGGTGAAGTTGGCTCTTGCTGACCCACGTTTCTAACTCTTGGGAAAATGTTTCTCCTTGCTTCTTCTCCACACCTTGTATATATTTTTCCATTTGGATATTTTCTCCTATACCCCTTCTTCTTGAAGGACAGTTAGGGATCTGCCATTATTTTGAAAAGCATGCTTTGGTTTTTGGTATTTGTTCCCTTCTCTTCCAATTCCACAGTTTCATTTCTCTTTGAGAAAGTTTCCCTGAGTTTGACTTTTCCCCTTTCTACTGATGGGCTCCTTGATGAAATTCTTCTGCACAGCTCTGCAAGAGTCTCTCATGCATAGTCTAGGGCTCTGGCAAGTCTGATATGGGGGACATAGAAGGACTTTCCTGCCCTAATATCTCTCACTGTTGCCCAACTAAAACTATTTGTGTTGTACTCCCTTGGTAGTTTGTCAGGAGAAATGTGCATCTCAATTGGCAGCAAGGTCTTAGATTACATTGATTGGTGTCTTTTTCATTTGTAAAGATTAGTTTATCTGGTCAATTTATGAAAACACATTGAAAATCAATAAATGCATCTGATAAGAGAGTAATAAGCATCCAATTTCCCTTTCAACTTGAAAATTCTGATTTCCAATGCAATGTACTTTTTAAAAAACTTCCCTCCTCCTTTATCTTTCTACCACATTTGTACAGAGCATACTAAGTGCTGGAGATTGTATACTTCTTAATAGCTGTCACTTTGTATTGGATACTTACAATGTGCCAGACACTAGAATAGGGGCTTTTACATTCATTATCTTATCTTCACAGCCACTATACATGATGAAACTGGGGTTCAGAATGATTAAGGAACCTGTCCAATATTACACAGCTGGTGTCCCCCCTCTGTTTGTACCATCAAAGTTTCTTTTTATGTCTTCTAGAGACCCTTCTTAGGTCCCTCCATCTCTCCGCCATCCTGTGAACAGCCTTAGACCAGCTTCTTCAATCAACAGCAACAATGGCCACAATTTGTTTAGGTTTTCTGGGTGAACTGTGCAAATGTCTGGTGTTTTTTAGCACATGAGTCCTTTTAATCTTTATAACAACTATAGAAGGTAATTATTCTTATCCTCATTTTGCAGATGAGATGAAAGCTTCAGTGAGCACTTGCCCAAAGCTATTAATTGGCTGGATCCTAGCTCTTAACTATGACCTAGTGATGTATAAAGTCCCAACTCCTCAACCTGTTGTTCAGGACAAGTCTTCCTCCACTGCTTTCCTCTGTGAGTCTGCTGCTCAGCCAATGTGCTCAGCTTGCCTCCCCCATCAACGCTGCTTTCTTCTCTCTGCCTCAGGATTTGCCTTGTCCTTATCCCTGAATATATAATCAGTTTCTACTCAGCCTTGGATATTCCAGTTATCCTTCAGGATCCAGGAGCCTCCTTCAATTCCATCAAACAAATGACAATCTCCAATCAGGTGTGCATAGGTAATATGTGGAGCACACAGGAATCACACTCAAGGTCTTTGTGCTTAGTAAACATACCATAACATTGTGAAATTCATCTTGAAAATGTAAATACCACGACTAGATAAATAACTTCAATTCAACAATAAAAAGTAGGGTCTTTTCACTTTTTAGGGAAATGTAATAAAAATTTTGGACCAGAACTACGCACATAAGCACCAGGTTTTCATACATTTCAGAGTTTATAGATCCCCACACTAGTAACCTTTGATGTTCTGTTGATCAACAAGACAATACTTGATCAATCAGCAACTTACGGATTCTAAACACCAAGCACTATAAGAAAGAGGAGTGATCGCAGATGGAGAGGGAATTGATGGAAGAGTGCAGATTTCAGAGGTGGGGGGAAAGGGTCAGCAAGAGTGTCAGCTCCCAGGAGGAGACTGTGTCTCCTTGTTCACTCTATTCCTAGCATGTAGCATAGTGGCTGGCACATAGTAAGTGCTCAAAAAATATCTGTTGAATGAATGAAGTCATTCCAGGCAGATGGGTTGATGTGAATGCAAGCATAGGGTCTAGCTGGTAGAGACATGAGTGAGATTTGGCATATTAATTTGGAGAGGAAAGTTTGGACAAGCCTGAGATGTTTGGATATTCTGAGTTTAGCCTTGCAGTTTATTACATGGAACCCTTGTCACTTGGGACAGGCAAGGTTCTTGAACATGTCCAATGGTGAGAGAGGAAGCTGGAAAGGGTCAGGCCATGACTGTTGTCCTGTTAAAGTTGGGGGAAGATGTTTCTGGTTACTAAAAGGCCAGGGACTGCTATGGGAAGACCTTGACATGGCAGGACTTCCAAAGAGTGCTAGAGGGGTTTTCAGGCAACGTGGTCTATTCCACTATCTTTCCCATCAGGATAAAAGAGTCTGTGATGCTGGGCTCTCACAGCCCCCAGAGTCCCAGAAGTCAGAGATCTCACTGTGGCATTGATAATAGGAGAACTCTGTCCCTATGGCTGGCTTCCCACTTCACTCAGGTGCTCCTTCTGTTTCTGTTCCTCATCCCATTCGTGTTGTTTCCTTTCCCTTGACCCTTCCCTCTTAGCATCTGTGTTCTCTCTTTCTCACCATATGTTCCCTGTCTTCTACTACATTGTTTTTGTTTTCTTATTTTTTGTTCTCAGTTTTTAAGACTCTCTTATGCTTTGGCTCTCTCCTACTCTAACCTCTTTTTATTTCCTTCCCCTCCCCCATGGGTTTCTGTTAAGTTTCTCAGGATCCACATAAGAGTGAAAACATATGGTATCTGTCTTTCTCTGTATGGCTTATTTCACTTAACGTCACACTCTCCAGTTCCATCCACGTTGCTACAAAGGGCCATATTTCATTCTTTCTCATTGCCCTGTAGTACTCCATTGTGTATATAAACCACAATTTCTTTATCCATTCATCAGTTGATGGACATTTAGGCTCTTTCCATAATTTGGCTATTGTTGAGAGTGCTGCTATAAACATCGGGGTACAAGTGCCCCTATGCATCAGTACTCCTGTATCCCTTGGGTAAATTCCTAGCAGTGCTATTGCTGGGTCATAGAGTAGGTCTATTTTTAATTTTCTGAGGAACCTCCACACTGTTTTCCAGAGTGGCTGCCCCAATTTGCATTCCCACCAACAGTGCAAGAGGGTTCCCGTTTCTCCACATCCTCGCCAGCATCTATAGTCTCCTGATTTGTTCATTTTGGCCACTCTGACTGGCGTGAGGTGATATCTGAGTGTGGTTTTGATTTGTATTTCCCTGATGAGGTGCGATGTTCAGCATCTTTTCATGTGTCTGTTGGCCATCCGGATGTCTTCTTTGGAAAAGTGTCTATTCATGTTTTCTGCCCATTTCTTCACTGGGTTATTTGTTTTTCGGGTGTGGAGTTTGGTGAGCTCTTTATAGATTTTGGATACTAGCCCTTTGTCCAATATGTCATTTGCAAATATCTTTTCCCATTCCGTTGGTTGCCTTTTAGTTTTGTTGGTTGTTTCCTTTGCTGTGAAGAAGCTTTTTATCTTCATAAGGTCCCAGTAATTCATTTTTGCTTTTAATTCCCTTCCTTTGGGGATGTGTCGAGTAAGAGATTGCTACGGCTGAGGTCAAAGAGGTCTTTTCCTGCTTTCTCCTCTAGGGTTTTGATGGTTTCCTGTCTCACATTCAAGTCCTTTATCCATTTTGAGTTTATTTTTGTGAATGGTGTGAGAAAGTGGTCTAGTTTCAACCTTCTGCATGTTGCTGTCCAGTTCTCCCAGCACCATTTGTTAAAGAGACTGTCTTTTATCCATTGGATGTTCTTTCCTGCTTTGTCAAAGATGAGTTGGCCATACGTTTGTGGGTCTAGTTCTGGGGTTTCTATTCTATTCCATTGGTCTATGTGTCTGTTTTTGTGCCAATACCATGCTGTCTTGATGATGACAGCTTTGTAGTAGAGGCTAAAGTCTGGGATTGTGATGCCTCCCGCTTTGGTCTTCTTCTTCAAAATTACTTTGGCTATTCAGGGCCTTTTGTGGTTCCATATGAATTTTAGGATTGCTTGTTTTAGCTTTGAGAAGAATGCTGGTGCAATTTTGATTGGGATTGCATTGAATGTGTATATAGCTTTGAGTAGTATTGACCTTTTGACAAATTTATTCTTCCAACCCATGAGCACGGAATGTTTTTCCATTTCTTTATATCTTCTTCAATTTCCTTCATAAGCTTTCTATAGTTTTCAGCATACAGATCTTTTACAACTTTGGTTAGGTTTATTCCTAGGTATTTTCTGCTTCTTGGTGCAATTGTGAATGGGATCAGCTTCTTTGTCTTTCTTTTGCTTCATTATTAGTGTATAAGAATGCAACTGATTTCTGTACATTGATTTTGTATCCTGCAACTTTGCTGAATTCATGTAGCAGTTCTAGCAGACTTTTGGTGGAGTCTGTCGGGTTTTCCATGTAGAGTAACATGTCATCTGCAAAAAGTGAAACTTTGACTTCATCTTTGCCAAATTTGATGCCTTTGATTTCATTTTGTTGTCTGATTTCTGATGCTAGAACTTCCAACACTATGTTAAACAACAGTGGCAAGAGTGGACATCCCTGTCGTGCTCCATATCTCAGGGGGAAAGCTCTCAGTTTTTCCCCATTGAGGATGATATTAGCTGTGGGCTTTTCATAAATGGCTTCTATGAGGTTTCTGTATGTTCCAACTTTCTCAAGGGATTTTATTAAGAAAGGACGCTGTATTTTGTCAAATGCTTTTTCTGCATCTAGTGACAGTATTATATGGTTCTTATCCTATCTTTTATTAATGTGATGTATCACAGTGATTGGTTTGTGAATGTTGAACTAGCCCTGCAGCCAAGGAGTGAATCCCACTTGATCATGGTGAATAATTCTTTTTATATGCTGTTGAATTCGATTCGCTAGTATCTTATTGAGAATTTTTGCTTCCATATTCATCAGGGATATTGGCCTGTAGTTCTCTTTTTTGCTGGGCCTTTGTCTGGTTTGGGAATCAAAGTAATGCTGGCTTCATAAAATGAGTCTGGAAGTTTTCCTTCCCTTTCTATTTTTTAGAACAGCTTGAGGAGGATAGGTATTAACTCTGCTTTAAATGTCTGGTAGAATTCCCCAGGGATGACATCTGGTCCAGGACTATTATTTGTTGGGAGATTTTTGATAACTGATTCAATTTCTTCACTAGTTATGGGTCTGTTCAAATTTTCTATTTCTTCCTGTTTGAGTTTTGGTAGCGTGTGGGTGTTTAGGAATCTGTCCATTTCTTCCAGGTTGTCCAGTTTGTTGGCATATAATTTCTCACAGTATTCCCTGATAATTGCTTGTATTTCTCAGGGATTGGTTGTGATAAATCCATTTTCATCCATGATTTTATCTATTTGGGTCCTCTCTCTTTTCTTTTGGAGAAGACTGACCAGAGGTGTATCAATTTTGTTTATTTTTTTATTTAAAAAAATTTTTAATGTCCATTTATTTCTGAGAGAGAGAGAGAGAGAGAGAGAGAGAGAGAGAGAGAGAACACAGGAGGGCAGGGGCAGAGAGAGAGGGAGACACAGAAACTGAAGCAGGCTCCAGGCTCTGAGCTGTCAGTACAGAGCCTGACGCAGGGCTCGAACTCATGAACTGTGACATCGTGACATGAGCTGAAGTCAGAGGCTTAACCGACTGAGCCACCCAGGTGCCCCAATTTTGTTTATTTTTTCAAAAAAACCAACTCTTGGTTTCATTGGTCTGCTCTACTGTTTTTTGTTTTTGTTTTTTTTTTAATTGTATAGTGTTTATTTTTGCTCTGATCTTCATTATATGCTTTCTTCTGCTGGGTTTGGGGTGTCTTTGATGTTCTGCTTCCAGTTCCTTTAGGTGTGCTGTTAGATTTTGTATTTGGGATTTTTCTTGTTTCTTGAGATAGGCCTGGATTGCAATGTATTTTCCTCTCAGGACTGCCTTTGCTGCATCCCAAAGCGTTTGGATTGTTGTATTTTCATTTTCATTTGTTTCCATATATTTTTTAATACTTCCCTAATTGCCTGGTTGACCCATCTGTTTCATAGTAGGATGTTATTTAACCTCCATGCTCTTGGAGGTTTTCCAGACTTTTCCCTGTGGTTGATTTCAAGTTTCACAGCATTGTGATCTGAAAGTGTGCATGGTATGATCTCAATTCTTTTATATTTATGGAGGGCTGGTTTGTGACCCATTATGTGACCTATCTTGGAGAATGTCCATGTCCACTCAAGAAGAAGTATATTCTGCTGCTTTGGGATGCAGAGTTCTAAATATATCTGTCAAGTCCGTCTGGTCCAATGTATCATTGAGGGCCCTTGTTTCTTTATTGATCCTGTGTCTAGATGATCTATCCATTGTTGTAAGTGGAGTATTAAAGTCCCCTGCAATTACCCCATTCATATCAATAGGGTTGCTTATGTTTGTGATTAATTGTTTTATATATTTGGGGGCTCCCGTATTTGGCACATAGACATTGACAATTTTTTAGCTCTTCCTGATGGATAGACTCTATAATTATTATGCCCTTCTTCATCTCTTGTTACAGCCTTTAATTTAAAGTCTAGTTTGTCTGATATAAGTATGGCTACCTCAGTTTCTTGTGACTCCCAGTGGCTTGATAGATAGTTCTCCATCCCCTCACTTTAAGTCTGAAGGTGTCCTCAGGTCTACAATGAATCTCTTGTAGACAGCAAATAGATAGGTCTTATTTTTCTTTATATCTATTCTGATACCCTATGTCTTTTGGTTGGAGTATTTAGTCCATTCATATTCAGTGTTATTATGAAAGATATGGGTTTAGAATCATTGTGTTAACTGTGCCTTTCATGCTTGTAGTGTTGTCACTGGTACCTTGTGGTCCTTGCAACATTTCACTCACATAGTCCCCCTTAGGATCTCTTGTAGGGCTGCTTTAGTGGTGATGAATTCCTTCAATTTTTGTTTGGGAAAACCTTTATTCTCCTTCTATTCTGAGTGACAGGCTTGCTGGATAAAGTATTCTTGGCTGCATATTTTTCCTCTTCATCACATTGAAGATTTTCTGCCATTTTTATGGCCTGCCAACTTTCAGTAGATAGATCCGCTACTACCCTTATGTGTCTACCTTTGTATGTTAAGGCCCGTTTATTCCTAGCTGCTTTCAGAATTCTCTCTTTATTCTTGTATTTTGCCAGTTTCACCGTGATATGTTGTGCAGATGATCGATTCAAGTTACATCTGAAGGGAGTTCTCTGTGCCTGTTGGACTTGAATGTCTGTTTCTTTGCCCAGATCGGGGAAGTTCTCAGCCATGATTTGTTCAAGTGCACCTTCAGCCCCTTTCTCTCTCTCTTCTTCTTCTGGAATTCCTATGATACAGATAGTGTTCCCTTTTATTGCATCACTTAGTTCTCTAATTCTCCCCTCATACTCCTGAATTTTTTTATCTCTCTTTTTCTCAGCTTCCTCTTTTTCCATAATTTTGTCTTGTAACTCACCTATTCTCCCCTCTGCCTGTTCAATCCGTGCTGTTGCTCCCTTCACTTTATTTTGCACCTCATTTATAGCTTTTTAAAATTAATGATGACTATTGTTTAGTCCCTTCTTGTCTGTAGCAATAGTTCTCTGCTCTCCTCTATGCTTTTTTCAAGCCCAGCAATTAATTTTATGGCTATTACTCTAAATTCCTGTTCAGTTACATTGCTTAAATCAGTTTTGATCAATTAGTTAGCTTCCGGGAATTTTTTTTTGAGAATTCTTCCATTTCATAATTTTCTAGTTTTCTGTCCCTTATGAGTTTTAAAACTTGTTGTGTGCTCTGCCCCTTTGAGCACTGCTATATTAAAGGGGTGTCATATACTGACCAGGGCCTGGCCCTTCAAGAGTTTCTTTTGGAGAGTGTTATTTGCTCTCTGTTGTGATTTTGGTTATTTTATTTCCCTACTCATAGTGATAGTTTAGACCCACCACCAGGTGTGCTTTGATTTGTTCCTTGGAGTAGCTCTGTAAAGTAAAACAAGCAGACAAAAACACATAGCACCCAAAGAAAACAAAAAAAAATTAAGAAAAGCAAAAAACTATGACTCACTCATATGAGGACTTTCAGAGACAAAACAGATAAGCATAAGGGAAGGGAAACAAAAATAATATGAAAACAGAGAGGGGGACAAAACAAAAAAGACTCATAAATATGGAGAACAAACTGAGGGTTGTTGGAGGGGTTGTGGGAGGGGGGATGGGCTAAATGGGTAAGGGGCATTAAGGAATCTACTCCTGAAATCATTGTTTCACTATATGCTAATTTGGATGTAAATTTAAAAAAATAAAAACTAAAATAAAAAAAAAGGAAAGCTAACAACAAAAAACAAAAAACACTGACTACAGGTAAAGAACAGGGTGGAGGTGGTGCTGATGGAAGAGTACATACAAAGAGAGGAATGACAGGAACGTGGAAGAAGAAAAAATAAACATTGACTAGGCAGAGGGACTAAAAGGCTTAATCCAGGGAGAGAAGAGAGAGAGAGAGAGAAAAGAAAATAAAGAAGGAGGCATGGAGGAAGAAAAGAAAATAAAGTTACCCAAAACTATACGGCTTGATTATTCCAGAGAGAGGAAGGAAAGTAAAGAAGGAGGTGTAGAACATGTATGAAGAGAATGGATTCAATATGTCTGTTTAAACAAACCAATAACCAGAGTAACCCGCCTGGAAGATGGAAAAGATAAGGAGGAGAAATGGGGAGAATATATCTATATATCCAGAATTGACCCAGAGTTAATCCAGGCAATGCTGCAGCGCTGGTCTAGAGGTTAAGCAGGGTCTATTCAGCTCCAGTAGATATGCAGTTACCAGGTGTGGAAGTGTGTGGTTTTGTGTAGTCTGGTCCCACCTTCACTATGGGCCCTGGGACTGATCCCAGAGGCCCTGCCTTGGTCGGAGGGGTGGGGAATGGCGATCCCCCAGTCTCTTCTCCATGGACCGGACCCAGACCTGGACTCAGTGGACTCTATTTGAGTCGTCCTCACTGTGCCTCAGGCACAGATGGCATGGTCCTTCTCTGCCAACTCCCCTGACCTTGTGCTTGGCTAGGATTCAAAGTCCTGCTCCATGCACTCTGACACTGGGGAAGTGCCTCTCAGTGTGGTCCAGCATGTGGTCCTGGCTGGCTTTGTCCTTGCTGCTACTCTTCAGGGAGGACTGCCTTCTCCTACTGTGGACTGCCCTGCCCACCTCCCCACTGAGCCCTGGGGGTGACAGACGCAGGCAGGCTTTCCCTTTTCCCACAGCACTCCAGGGAGGGGGCCACCTTCTCCTACTGCAGACTGCACCCTTGACCTTGTCACTGAGCCTGGGGGTGTTGGACACAGGCAGGCTTTGTTCTGTTCCTCTGCCCTCCAGGGAGGGGATCACTTTCTTCTACTGCAGACTGCACCCTCAACCAGCCACTGAGCCCAGGGTGGTGGACGCAGGCAGGCTTTGTTCTGTCCCACAGCACTCCAGGGAGAGGGCCACTTTCTCCTACTGCGGAATGAGCCTTTGGCCCAGCCACTGAGCCTGGGGGTGGTGGAGGCTTTGTACTATCACCCAGCCCTCCAGGGAGGGGACTGCTTTTTCTCACTGTGGACTGTGCCCCTGACCTAGCACCTAACCCAGGGCAGGCTCCTGTCTTCCCCAGATGCGTGAACAGGGAGCCAGCCCCAGTCCAAAGAAAGCCCTGCAGTTAGAGATAGGATCCCTCTCAGTCCCAGTCCGAGGTCTTTCTCCTGTCCAGATACGGTCCTACACTTCCTAAGCTGCTCTTTCTCTTTCCTTTGTCTCTCCACAGAAGGGGATCCCTCCCCTCCATGCCTATGTGGCCTGTTTTTATCTCCCCCAGTTCGCAATCACCCACCAATCTTTTCTCAAGTTGTCCCATTTTCTTCCTGGTAGATTCATTCTCTTTTCCTCCCAGACTCTGGGGTTCAAAATCCTTTGGCTTCAGCACTTCTTTGAGAGCAACAATTATCTTTTAAAATATCCTTATTGAACCTGTTGTGTCTTTCTTAAATTTTCAGATACCTATGTTGCTATACTTGATAGTATCCCACAGTTCTCTTAGGCTGTATTCATTATACTTACTTCTTTTTTAAAATATAATTTATTGTCATTGCCACGTAGTATTCCATTGTGTATATAAACCACAATTTCTTTATCCATTCATCAGTTGATGGACATTTAGGCTCTTTCCATAATTTGGCTATTGTTGAGAGTGCCGCTATATGGAAACCAATTTGACAGTAAATTTCATATATTAAAAAATAAAAAAAAAATAAAATAAAATATAATTTATTGTCAAGCTGGCTAACATACAGTGTATACAGTGTGTTCTTGGTTTTGGGGGTAGGTTCCCATGATTCATTGATTACACACAACACCCAGTGCTCATCCCAATTGCCCTCCTCAGTGCCCATCACCCATTTCCCCCCTTCCCCCACACTCCTCCCCAATCAACCCTCAGTTTGTTCTATGTATTTAAGAGTCTCTTACTGGTTGCTTCCCTCCCTCTCTGTAACTATTTTTTTCCCTTCCCTTCCTCCTTCTGTTAAGTCTAAGTTCCACATATGAGTGAAAACATATATCTGTCTTTCTCTGACTGACTTACTTCACTTAGCATAATACTCTCCAGTTCCATCCACATTGCTGCAAATGGCAAGATTTCATTCTTTCTCATTGCCATATACTTATTTTTTCTTTTGCTCCTTACACCTGATACTCTGAATTGACCTATAATTAACTGTTGACTTTTTTCTTACACTTTTTAATTCCTTTTTGTGCTTTATAGTTTTTCACAAAACCCTGAACATTTTGAATATTATGTGGTAATCTTATAAATCAGATTTCCTCCATCTTAGAATTTTTTTTTGCTTTATATATAGTTAATTAATTAATTAATTAATTAATCAGTCTTTAGGCTTTAGTTATTTGTTTAGTGAGCTTTATCTATTTTTGTAAAGTCTTTTTTTTTATCTGCTTTTGAGCTTTAGAGAGATGGGAGGGCAGTGACACTAGTAACTACTATTCTTAGAACCTGAAATAGGGAGAACACTTTAGATATTTTATTCAATTTAATGCTCACAACAAATATTTTGTAGTAAACATCATCATTCTGGTTACACATGAGGAAACTGGGGTTCAGATTAGTCCCTTGCCCAAGGTCAAGCCTACATAAGATTCCCACCCAGCTCTGTCTGACTTCAAGGTCAAGTGTCTGTGCTATGCTACCTTTATTTGTGTGAATTTCTTAGTAGAAGAGAAGTCAAGTGGGTAGGAGCTGACAGGAGAGTAGTAGGAGGTGGTCAGTGTCAGGGACAGATGAACTCTTAGCAGAGTGTTTGTTGAATCCTTGACTGCTTTGAATTCCAGTGTAATTGAGCTCTGAGATCAGAAGAGTCAATGTGATCTTTGATGATTGCCTTATCGTTAGGCTGAGATATTGGGAGGAGGCAGAAAAATGTAGAGGAGTGACACTCTGGAAATCTCTGGAAAATTCCCTTTGCTTACATACAGTATTTAGTGGATATTTTTAAAGTGGGACATAACACAGAACAAAAGCCAATGTTTTCCATTCCTTTTTGGAATGGAAGAAGAGCCAATTAGGTTGACCCGTAGAAAACCTTCCCCAATTTTCCTCTCCTTCTCCTGGGAGAGATTTTGTTTGTTGGTGTAGCTGAGATGAGCAGAGAACTTTGCAGGAAGCTCCCTTCCTTGTGAAGTTTAATTGCCAGAGACTAGGGACAGAGATATGACAGAAGATGAATCTCCAAGGATTTGTGAAAATAGAAGCAATTTTCCTTAGTCACAGAAAAGGGGAGAACAATGGGTAGCAGTGAGGAGTGAGGGAATAAAACCTATTAGCTTGGCACTCGACCTGGCTCAGCAAAGGGTCTCTTGCAAAGGTGAGAGGCTCCTTGCTAGTCCCCATTGTCTCTTCCCTTCCTGGTCCAGACCTCTCCCTCCTGCTCCTATGGATGAGGGTTATATGATCTCTCTGTATTATAATTGTTCTGGAAATCTTTTTCTTAACGCCAAAAATTCTGCCAGGGTTTTAGCATGAAGCTTAGTCTTCTATATTTTTTTGTATTCTTTCTTTCAGAACCCATTTTATTCCCATTTTTACCAGTCTTAATGCATTTTTTCAAAACTTTTCCACAGCCCTCTAGAAGGCATCAGGCATTTCCTTCCTGTGGATGGAGAGTGGCCCAAGCACCTCAGTTAACTTCATTTTCTCAGAATAGGAGGAGATTCTAGAGGAGTTCTGACCACACAAGTCTTTCTTCTGGAAATTTTCTTCTCTACCTTAACTCCCTTCTGCTTCAATTTTAGTTACATTTCCTTCCAAGGACATGGAGGTCCCCTGGCTTCCAGGGAGAGACTCTGCTGCAGACGCAACTGATTAGGGCAGCCATCCCTTGGTGAAGTCTGTTTTCCAAGGACATAGGACTCCAGACTCCTGATCTGCCCTCCTCACTCCCAGATCCTTCCTGGCGTCATTGATTACATCATTTCAAGGTAAGATTCTTCCTCTATGTGTCTTGTATTTCCTCTTTCTGTTATCAAATGCTTAAAATGTTTGTTCACCCCACCACTACCTTTGCCATTCACCTGCTTACTACTTCTCTTGAAGTAGAGACCTCTTGTGTGGTTAGAATTTGTTTCTTGATTTTTTTTTTTTGCCTCCTAATTCTTTATTCTGTGGGTAGAACTAGAGATGACCTGAGGGTTGTTTCATCTAACCTGTTGCATTACTGCTTGGGAGACTGTCACCCAGGAGAGGAAGTGAATTCCTCAGGGTCTTCCAACAGGTTTTAGGAAGGGTGGGGACTGTTTTGTCTTTGCAAGTCTAGAGAGGATGTGACAATGGCTCCCTCTAGGGCACTGGGAAAGCTATATTTTCCTGATGACATCTGGCTATTAGATTTGGATGAGAGTGTTGAAGTCGTCTCCTGCTGACCCACCTACAAATGCCTATATTTCTAACTCTTGGGGAAAAGTTTCTGCTTGCTGCTCCTCCACACCTTGTATATATTTTTCTGTTTGGATATTTTCTCCTATACCCTTTCTTCTTGAAGGAACTCAGTGGCCTGCTATTTTTACAAACATGCTTTGGTGTTTTTGCTCCCTGTCCTACCTGCAGTTTCCTTTCATTTCATAGCTGTGTCATGAATCTGACTACTTTCTGATGCAGATCTCCCCAACACAATTCCCAGTGAACCTCTTTATGAGTCTCTTACACATAGCGTAGGGCTTTGACATGTCTTATCTGAGGGGTGCAGGACTGCCTTCTTACTATTAAATATCCCCAACATTGCCCAACTGAAACAATATGTATTATGGCCTCTTGGTAAGACTTTACAGAGAGAAATTTGCATCTCAGTGGAGGAGACTAGGAAGTGTCAGGCCATGACTATTGACTCTGCTCATATTGGAAGCACCTGTTTCTGCCTGAAGGGCCAGGAGCTGCTATGAGAAGACTTTGATGGGGAAGGACTTCAATGAGAGGCAGAAAGGTTGCAGGCAAAGTGGTCTGCTCCACTTTCCCAACAGGATGAAAAAGTCCATGATGCTGGGCTCTCACAGCCCCCAGAGTCCCAGAAGTCAGAGAGCTCATTGTGGCATTAATAGGAGAGTTCTGCCCCTATGTCTGGCTTCCCACTTCACTTAGGTGCTCCCTCTGTTTCTGTTCCTCATCCCACTTGTGTTTTTGCTTTCCCCCTGATCCTTCCTTCTTAGCATCTGTGTTCTCTCTTTCTCACTAAGTCTATGTTCCCTGCCCTCTATTACATTGTCTCTGTTTTCTTATTTTTTTTTTTGGTCTCTTCTGGGAGATAACATTTCTGATGGTCTAACATTTTCTGTATTTTTCTCCTGTATCTTGTCTCCTTTAGCTTGACATTTTCTCATTACTCCTTTCATCTCTCCCGTCTTCCTTTGGTCTACTGTTACTGTTGCTCTCCCTTTAACTCCTCATCCTTTCTCTCATGACTCACTGCATTCTGTGCTGTCACTCTGTGAGGCGTACTGGCATGCCCTAGGACAGGACTCTCAATCTGCTCTAAGTGTATGACTGTAGTGTGTATGGCCAGGTAGCTCTGACAACAGAGATCCCATACAACACCCTAGATGTGACATCAAGAATAGTATACAGTGTTACTTTCTCTGTAAAAAAAGTTAACTATGAATTTCTTACTTTTACTTGAAAAATCCCTAGTTGTTTCTTGTACAAGTTTTTAAAATATTATGCTACAAAGCAAGCTTAAAAAGACAAGATATGCCAGATACATTACTTACCTGCTTATATGACAATCTTCACTTACATTCAAGGAATACACAAAGAAATTCTTGTCAAAAATTGAAATATTGCAGGTCAAACTAGAGTCCTTTTTTTGCCCTAATCCCCACCCAATTCTAACCCTTTCTCCAAGGTAATTATTGTTATCATACTCTGTGTCCTTTAGTAATTTATGTATAGTTGTTGCTCGTATTCTTTTCTTTTAATTTTTAAATGTTTACTTATTTTTGAGAGAGAGAGAGAGAGACAGTGCGAGCAGGGGAGGGGCAGAGAGAGAGAGGGAGACACGAATCCAAAGCAGACTTTAGGCTCTGAGCTGTCAGCACAGAGCCTGACGCGGGGCTTGAACTCATGGACTGCGAGATCATGACCTACACTGAAGTTAGACACTTAACCGACTGAGCCACCTAGGCGCCCCACATTTACAAAGTTTCTTAGAAAATACTTTAAGATTTTACATCTTGAAAATAAAAACCCTCTCTATCTCAGTTTTCCTACTTAAGAGGATAATGATGAAGCTTCTAGGGCAGTTATGCGGATTAAATGTGAGGATGTGGCAGAGTGTTCATTTTAAGACCTGGCACATAAGAAATGGTCAAGTAATGCCAGCTTTTGTCACTTCTAAACTACTAGGCATTGCTTATGTTATCACCTTCAATCTTTAATATAACTCTATATGATACTGTTAACCTTATCTGGGATAAGGAAGCTGAGGTTCAAAATTTTGCATAAGTGCTGAGTTCACAAAGTTGACACATGCCCTTGTAGTTTTAGTACTTTTTCCTGAAAAAGCAAATCCTTAAGTGAAGCTGGCCTTTGTAGGAGAGGCAACTATAAAGACTGAAGAACAGCCAATTCCTAGCAGAGACAGAAGCAATGATCACTTCAGCAATAAATAGCTCTAAATTTGCTTCTCAGTTATGTGAAGAAAGTCCTAGGAGTTAAAACAATGTCATTAGCAACAGCTTGCTTCTTTCCTTAAAAGTTTTTCCTGTTTTTAAAAAATTGTATCTTAATTCCAGTATACTTAACATACATTGTTATATTATGTTCAGGTGTACAATGTAATGATTCAATACTTCTATATATCACCCAGTGCTCATCATGACAAGTGCACTTCTTAATCCCCATCACCTATTTAACCCATCCCCACATCCACCTCCCCTCTGGTAAACATCAGTTTGTTCTTTATAGTTAAGAATCTGTTTCTTTTTTTTTTTTTTTTTTTTTTAATTTTATTTTTTATTTTTTTTAAATTTACAACCAAATTAGTTAGCATATAGTGAAACAGTGATTTCAGGAGTAGGTTTCTTAATTCCCCTTACCCATTTAGCCCATCCCCCCTCCCACAACCCTTCCAGCCACCCTCAGTTTGTTCTCCATATTTATGAGTCTCTTCTGTTTTGTCCCCCTCCATGTTTTTATATTATTTTTGTTTCCCTTCCCTTATGTTCATGTTTTGTCTCTTAAAATCCTCATATGAGTGAAGTCATATGATATTTGTCTTTCTCTGACTAATTTCACTTAGCATAATACCCTCCAGTTCCATCCACATAGTTGCAAATGGCAAGATTTCATGCTTTTTGATTGCTGAGTAATACTCCATTGTATATCTATATACCACGTTCTCTCTTTTTTTTTTTTTTTTCAGTGTCTTAGTATTTAATGGCTTTTCTGTTGAAATTGGTACTGATTTTTTTTTTTATTTTTTTATTTTTTAATATATGAAATTTACTGTCAAATTGGTTTCCATACAACACCCAGTGCTCATCCCAAAAGGTGCCCTCCTCAATACCCATCACCCACCCTGCCCTCCCTCCCACCCCCCATCAACCCTCAGTTTGTTCTCAGTTTTTAACAGTCTCTAATGCTTTGGCTCTCTCCCACTCTAACCTCTTTTTTTTTTTTCCTTCCCCTCCCCCATGGGTTTCTGTTATGTTTCTCAGGATCCACATAAGAGTGAAACCATATGGTATCTGTCTTTCTCTGTATGGCTTATTTCACTTAGCATCACACTCTCCAGTTCCATCCATGTTGCTACAAAAGGCCATATTTCATTTTTTCTCATTGCCACGTAGTATTCCATTGTGTATATAAACCACAATTTCTTTATCCATTCATCAGTTGATGGACATTTAGGCTCTTTCCATAATTTGGCTATTGTTGAGAGTGCCGCTATAAACATTGGGGTACAGGTGCCCCTATGCATCAGTACTCCTGTATCCCTTGGATAAATTCCTAGCAGTGCTATTCCTGGGTCATAGGGTAGGTCTATTTTTAATTTTCTGAGGAACCTCCATACTGTTTTCCAGAGCGGCTGCACCAATTTGCATTCCCACCAACAGTGCAAGAGGGTTCCTGTTTCTCCGCATCCTCTCCAGCATCTATAGTCTCCTGATTTCTTCATTTTGGCCACTCTGACTGGCGTGAGGTGGTATCTGAGTGTGGTTTTGATTTGTATTTCCCTGATAAGGAGCGACGTTGAACATCTTTTCATGTGCCTGTTGGCCATCCGGATGTCTTCTTTAGAGAAGTGTCTATTCATGTTTTCTGCCCATTTCTTCACTGGGTTATTTGTTTTTCTGGTGTGGAGTTTGATGAGCTCTTTATAGATTTTGGATACTAGCCCTTTGTCCGATGTGTCATTTGCAAATATCTTTTCCCATTCCGTTGGTTGCCTTTTAGTTTTGTTGGTTGTTTCCTTTGCTGTGCAGAAGCTTTTTATCTTCATAAGGTCCCAGTAATTCACTTTTGCTTTTAATTCCCTTGCCTTTGGGGATGTGCCGAGTAAGAGATTGCTACGGCTGAGGTCAGAGAGGTCTTTTCCTGCTTTCTCCTCTAAGGTTTTGATGGTTTCCTGTCTCACATTCAGGTCCTTTATCCATTTTGAGTTTATTTTTGTGAATGGTGTGAGAAAGTGGTCTAGTTTCAGCCTTCTGCATGTTGCTGTCCAGTTCTCCCAGCACCATTTGTTAAAGAGACTGTCTTTTTTCCATTGGATGTTCTTTCCTGCTTTGTCAAAGATGAGTTGGCCATACGTTTGTGGGTCTAGTTCTGGGGTTTCTATTCTATTCCATTGGTCTATGTGTCTGTTTTTATGCCAATACCATGCTGTCTTGATGATGACAGCTTTGTAGTAGAGGCTAAAGTCTGGGATTGTGATGTCTCCTGCTTTGGTCTTCTTCTTCAAAATGACTGGCTATTCGGGGCCTTTTGTGGTTCCATATGAATTTTAGGATTGCTTGTTCTAGTTTCGAGAAGAATGCTGGTGCAATTTTGATTGGGATTGCATTGAATGTGTAGATAGCTTTGGGTAGTATTGACATTTTGACAATATTTATTCTTCCAATCCATGAGCAGGGAATGTCTTTCCATTTCTTTATATCTTCTTCAATTACCTGCATAAGCTTTCTATAGTTTTCAGCATACAGATCTTTTACATCTTTGGTTAGATTTATTCCTAGGTATTTTATGCTTCTTGGTGCAATTGTGAATGGGATCAGTTTCTTCATTTGTCTTTCTGTTGCTTCATTGTTAGTGTATAAGAATGCAACTGATTTCTGCACGTTGATTTTGTATCCTGCAACTTTGCTGAATTCATGTATCAGTTCTAGCAGACTTTTGGTGGAGTCTATCGGATTTTCCATGTATAATATCATGTCATCTGCAAAAAGCGAAAGCTTGACTTCATCTTTGCCAATTTTGATGCCTTTGATTTCCTTTTGTTGTCTGATTGCTGATGCTAGAACTTCCAGCACTATATTAAACAGCAGCGGTGACAGTGGGCATCCCTGTTGTGTTCCTGATCTCAGGGAAAAAGCTCTCAGTTTTTCCCCGTTGAGGATGATGTTAGCTGTGGGCTTTTCATAAATGGCCTTTATGATCTTTAAGTATGTTCCTTCTATCCCGACTTTCTCAAGGGTTTTTATTAAGAAAGGGTGCTGGATTTTGTCAAAGGCCTTTTCTGCATCGATTGACAGGATCATATGGTTCTTCTCTTTTTTGTTGTTAATGTGATGTATCACGTTGATCGATTTGCGAATGTTGAACCAGCCCTGCATCCCAGGAATGAATCCCACTTGATCATGGTGAATAATTCTTTTTATATGCTGTTGAATTCGATTTGCTAGTATCTTATTAAGAATTTTTGCATCCATATTCATCAGGGATATTGGCCTGTAGTTCTCTTTTTTTACTGGGTCTCTGTCTGGTTTAGGAATCAAAGTAATACTGGCTTCATAGAATGAGTCTGGAAGTTTTCCTTCCCTTTCTATTTCTTGGAATAGCTTGAGAAGGATAGGTATTATCTCTGCTTTAAACGTCTGGTAGAACTCCCCTGGGAAGCCATCTGGTCCTGGACTCTTATTTGTTGGGAGATTTTTGATAACCGATTCAATTTCTTCGCTGGTTATGGGTCTGTTCAAGCTTTCTCTTTCCTCCTGATTGAGTTTTGGAAGAATGTGGGTGTTTAGAAATTTGTCCATTTCTTCCAGGTTGTCCAATTTGTTGGCATATAATTTTTCATAGTATTCCCTGATAATTGTTTGTATCTCTGAGGGATTGGTTGTAATCATTCCATTTTCATTCATGATTTTATCTATTTGGGTCATCTCCCTTTTCTTTTTGAGAAGCCTGGCTAGAGGTTTGTCAATTTTGTTTATTTTTTCAAAAAACCAACTCTTGGTTTCGTTGATCTGCTCTACAGTTTTTTTAGATTCTATATTGTTTATTTCTGCTCTGATCTTTATTATTTCTCTTCTTCTGCTGGGTTTAGGCTGCCTTTGCTGTTCTGCTTCTATTTCCTTTAGGTGTGCTGTTAGATTTTGTATTTGGGATTTTTCTTGTTTCTTGAGATAGGCCTGGATTGCAATGTATTTTCCTCTCAGGACTGCCTTCGCTGCATCCCAAAGCGTTTGGATTGTTGTATTTTCATTTTCGTTTGTTTCCATATATGTTTTAATTTCTTCTCTAATTGCCTGGTTGACCCACTCATTCGTTAGTAGGGTGTTCTTTAACCTCCATGCTTTTGGAGGTTTTCCAGACTTTTTCCTGTGGTTGATTTCAAGCTTCATAGCATTGTGGTCTGAAAGTATGCATGGTATAATTTCAATTCTTGTAAACTTATGAAGGGCTGTTTTGTGACCCAGTATATGATCTATCTTGGAGAATGTTCCATGTGCACTCGAGAAGAAAGTATATTCTGTTGCTTTGGGATGCAGAGTTCTAAATATATCTGTCAAGTCCATCTGATCCAATGTATCATTCAGGGCCCTTGTTTCTTTATTGACTGTGTGTCTAGATGATCTATCCATTTCTGTAAGTGGGGTGTTAAAGTCCCCTGCAATGACCACATTCTTATCAATAAGGTTGCTTATGTTTATGAGTAATTGTTTTATATATCTGGGGGCTCGGGTATTTGGCGCATAGACATTTATAATAGTTAGCTCTTCCTGGTGGATAGACCCTGTGATTATTATATAATGCCCTTCTTCATCTCTTGTTACAGCCTTTAATTTAAAGTCTAGTTTGTCTGATATAAGTATGGCTACTCCAGCTTTCTTTTGGCTTCCAGGAGCATGATAAATAGTTCTCCATCCCCTCACTCTCAATCTAAAGGTGTCCTCAGATCTAAAATGAGTCTCTTGTAGACAGCAAATAGATGGGTCTTGTTTTTTTATCCATTCTGATACCCTATGTCTTTTAGTTGGCGCATTTAATCCATTTACATTCAGTGTTATTATAGAAAGATATGGGTTTAGAGTCATTGTGATGTCTGTATGTTTTATGCTTGTAGTGATGTCTCTGGTACTTTGTCTCACAGGATCCCCCTTAGGATCTCTTGTAGGGCTGGTTTCGTGGTGACAAATTCCTTCAGTTTTTGTTTGTTTGGGAAGACCTTTATCTCTCCTTCTATTCTAAATGACAGACTTGCTGGATAAAGGATTCTCGGCTGCATATTTTTTCTGTTTAGCACACTGTAGATATCGTGCCAAGCCTTTCTGGCCTGCCAAGTTTCAAAGGAGAGATCAGTCACGAGTCTTATAGGTCTCCCTTTATATGTGAGGGCACGTTTATCCCTTGCTGCTTTCAGAATTTTCTCTTTATCCTTGTATTTTGCCAGTTTCACTATGATATGTCGTGCAGAAGATCGATTCAAGTTACGTCTGAAGGGAGTTCTCTGTGCCTCTTGGATTTCAATGCCTTTTTCCTTCCCCAGTTCAGGGAAGTTCTCAGCTATAATTTGTTCAAGTACCCCTTCAGCACCCTTCCCTCTCTCTTCCTCCTCTGGGATACCAATTATGCGTATATTATTTTTTTTTAGTGTATCACTTAGTTCTCTAATTTTCCCCTCATACTCCTGGATTTTTTTATCTCTCTTTCTTTCAGCTTCCTCTTTCTCCATAACTTTATCTTCTAGTTCACCTATTCTCTCCCCTGCCTCTTCAAGCCGAGCCATCGTGGATTCCATTTTGTTTTGCAATTCGTTTAAAGCGTTTTTCAACTCCTCGTGACTGTTCCTTAGTCCCTCGATCTTTGTGGCAAGAGATTCTCTGCTGTCCTGTATACTGTTTTCAAGCCCAGCGATTAATTTTATGACTATTATTCTAAATTCACTTTCTGTTATATTATTTAAATCCTTTTTGATCAGTTCATTAGCTGTTGTTATTTCCTGGAGATTCTTCTGAGGGGAATTCTTCCGTTTGGTCATTTTGGAGAGTCCCTGGCGTGGTGAGGACCTGCAGTGCACTTCCCCTGTGCTGTGGTGTATAACTGGAATTAGTGGGCGGGGCCGCAGTCCGACCCGATGTCTGCCCCCAGCCCACTGCTGGGGCCACAGTCAGACTGGTGTGTGCCTTCTCTTCCCCTCTCCTAGGGGCGGGATTCACTGTGGGGTGGCGTGTCCCGTCTGGGCTACTTGCACACTGCCAGGCTTGTGTTGCTGGGGATCTGGCGTATTAGCTGGGGTGGGTAGGCAAGGTGCACGGGGGCTGGAGGGGCAGGCTTAGCTCGCTTCTCCTTAGGTGATCCACTTCAGGAGGGGCCCTGTGGCAGCGGGAGGGAGTCAGATCCGCTGCCGGAGGTTTGGCCCCGCAGAAGCACAGAGTTGGGTGTTTGCGCGGAGCGAGCAAGTTCCCTGGCAGGAACTGGTTCCCTTTGGGATTTTGGCTGGGGGATGGGCGGGGGAGATGGCGCTGGCGCCTTTGTTCCCCGCCAAGCTGAGCTCTGCCGTCCGGGGGCTCAGCAGCTCTCCCTCCCTTTGTCCTCCAGCCTTCCCGCTTTCCGCGCAGAGCTGTTAACTTATGACCTCCCAGACGCTAAGTCGCGCTTGCTGTCGGAACACAGTCTGTCCGGCCCCTCCGCTTTTGCCAGCCAGACTTGGGGGCTCTGCTTGGCCGGCGAGCCGCCCCTCCGCCCCGGCTCCCTCCCGCCAGTCCGTGGAGCGCGCACCGCCTCGCCGCCCTTCCTACCCTCTTCCGTGGGCCTCTGGTCTGCGCTTGACTCCGGAGACTCCCTTCTGCTAATCCTCTGGCGGTTTTCTGGGTTCTTTAGGCAGGTGTAGGTGGAATCTAAGTGATCGGCAGGACGCGCTGTGAGCCCCGCGTCCTCCTACGCCGCCATCTTCCGGAACCTCCAAGAATCTGTTTCTTAATTTGTCTCTCTTTTTTTCCTTTGTTCATTTGTTTTGTTTCTGAATTTCCACATGAGTGAAATCAAATGGTTTTTGTCTTTCTCTGACTTATTTCACTTAGCATAATACTCTCTAGCTCCATCAATGTTATTGCAAAGGGCAAGATTTCATTCTTTTTTATGGTTGAATAATATTTATATATAAACCACTTCGTATATATCACTTCTTTATTTATCAATCAATGAATACTTGGGCTGCTTCCATAATTTAGTTATTGTAAATAATGATACTAAAAACATACGTGTGCATGTAATTTTTGGGTAAATACACAATAATGTGATTACTGGATCATATGGTAGTTCTGTTTTTAACTATTGACAAAACTCCATACTATTTTCCACAGTGAAATCCTGTATCTTTGTTAGAGATTCTTTTTCTTTTTAAACAGAAATTTAAAGAGTTTATTCTAAACTCAGTAACATTTAAAGAGGACAGCACATTGGGCAAAGTTTTGATGTCTCAATATTGTAGCACTAAACATACACCTCCTGCTTCCAGATCTCAAGACTTTGGCACGTCCCTCTGCAGGAACAATGGCCTGGGTGGGAAACCAGACTCTCATCTCCCACTTCATCCTCCTGGGCCTTTTCACCCAGTCACCACTGCACTTCTTCCTCTTTTCCATCATCATGGTCATGTTCCTGGTGGCCCTCTCTGGAAATGGGCTCATGATCCTCCTCATCAATGTCGATTCTCGCCTGCACAACCCCATGTACTTCTTCCTCAGCTGGCTGTCACTCATGGATCTCATGCTCATCTCTACCATTGTGCCACGGATGGCCACTGACTTCCTCCTGGGCCATGGCGCCATCTCCTTCACAGGCTGTGGGCTTCAGATCCTCTTCTTCCTCACTCTCTTGGGGGATGAGTGCTTTCTGCTGGCCTTCATGGCCTATGACCGCTATGTAGCCATCAGCAACCCACTGAGGTACTCAGTGGTCATGAGCCGCCGTGTCTGCTGGCTCATGGTGACAGTGTCCTGGCTCTTTGGCCTGGTGGATGGACTTATCCAGGCCATCTTCACCCTGCACTTCCCCTACTGTGGCTCCCAGGAGGTTGATCACTTCTTCTGTGAGGTCCCTGCCATACTGAAGCTGGCCTGTGCTGACACCTCCCTCTATGAGACCATGATCTATGTCTGTTGCATCCTAATGCTGCTCCTGCCCTTCTCTGTCATCTCTGCTTCCTACCTGCAGATCCTGGCGGCTGTGCTCCATATGCGTTCTGCTGAAGGTCGGCAGAAGGCCTTTGCCACCTGCTCCTCTCACATGGCAGTGGTCTCCCTCTTCTATGGGGCTGCTATGATCACCTACATGCGACCCCAGGCCTACCACTCCTCCAAGCAGGACAAGGTGGTCTCGGCCTTCTACACCATGATCACCCCTATGCTCAATCCACTCATATACAGCCTGAGGAACAAGGAAGTGGCTGAGGCTCTCAGAAAACTCCTTGGGAGGTGTCCCTGTGGTGGGGGTCAGGCCTAGGTTGACATTAGCACCTGCAGATGGGGGTTCTGGGGCCTGGGAACTTGGATTAGCCTCTGTAGTTTTATTGGAAGAGAAACAAATGTGCCATACTGAAAATAAAAGTCATTCTTTTACCAGAGTTAATCAGATTAATACATCAATTCAGTTCATCATGTCCATGTTGAGTGTGGATAGTGTGGAAGGAGGGCTGGGTCGATGTGGTTACAAAGAATAGAAGACACAAAGCATATATCTCAGTGTCAGCAAGTAACAGGTTTCAGCTATTTTCCTTGCCAGGAATTACCAACAGCTGAAGAAAACACCTTGCTCAATGTGCTTCTCTTTGGAAGTCTGCCTGAATCCCATGACTGGCCAATGTAGGATATAAACGTTTGGTCCCTCTTGCCTTAGTTTGACTCTGAAGGGCCATCCCTTTTCCAGAGCTCCCTGTAAGATCTGAAGCAACACAGGCTACTTCTCCCTGTATCCAATTTGGCTTCCTTAACTCCTTTCCCCGACTATATAGTTCAATCCTCAAAGCACTCTCCAATAAACCTGCATGCAAAACCTGTTTCCGTCTGATTCCAGGAAACCTAACCTATGGCACATGGAGATGAAGGAATGCTAGTAAGTTAAAGTCAAATTTGCTAAATATGTTCATGTACATGCAGTCAAAATACAATGTGGGCACTGAGAGGCTTTGTTGCTTGTCTTTCCTGAAGACCCCTAAGACAAGTTTAATGCAGGGGTTGCAAACACAAATGCCCATAGGTCCAGACAGGTGGTGTCAATGAGGAGAGCGATCTTGTGGGGATAGGTGTGGAAGGGACACATGCTCCTCAGCTAAAGCCACTTGGCTGCTCTGCTCCACACAGAATGTTTGAGCTTTGGGAAAAAGATAAAGTGAAAGTTGGATGGGAGCTGGAGGTGCACCCATGGATGGCTTCACAGTTGACTTAGAAGATAGCACTAAACAGTGGGCAGGAGAAAGAAGAGAAGAGGAAGGTATGCAGAGCAGAATTTCTGACAGCAAAAGAAGGGGTCTGACATATGCCCAACCTCTCCATGAGGTCCACTAAGATGACTCTCAGATTCCTATCTCTGTCCTGAACTCAAAGACAGCTCTAGGAAACCTCTTTAGAGTTCTGTGCCCCAATAGAATTTTCTGCTCCTGTGAGTTTTACTGTGTCATATATTTCAACCCTGACCCAGTAGGAAGGTACTGAGAAGTGAAAACTGAGAAGGACATCTCATGGTTGAAGGAATGTTGTTCTTGAGATCTCCTGTATCCGTATAGCACTGACTCAGCTGTGGGGTAAGGATGTGATAAATTCTTTAATGGGAAGAAACATGGAAAGAGTTAGGTGGGACCTAGCAAAAACTTTTCTACTACCTTTGCCTTCCTTATATTTCCACTAGAGAAAGAAAATAACAAAATAACAAGATAAAATTTTGGTAGAATCACTCATTCTCCGCAGTTGTTTTAAATTGAAAGACCTGAAGAATGATTATAATCTGAATAATCCTACATTTGAGAAAAGAAAATATTGTGGATATGAACTTAAAATATATTTTTAAGTTTTTATTTTAAATCTACTTGGTTGACATAATGTCATATTAGTTTCAGACATACAATATAGTGCTTCAACATTTCCATACATCATTCTGTATTCATCATGACAAGTGCACTTCATAATACCCACCACTTATTTAACCTGTCCGCCCCACCTCTCCTCTGGTAACCGCCAGTTCTCATTAAGAGTCTTTTTTTTTTGAGTTCTCTTTCTCTCTCTCTCTTTCTCTCATTTTCCCCCTTTTCTCATTTGTTTTGTTTCTTAAATTCCACATATGAGTGAAACATACGGTATGTCTTCTCCAATTATTTCACATACCATTGTGCTCTCTAGCTCTATCCATGTTATTGCAAATGTAAAGATTTCATTCGTTTTTAAATTTTTTTTAATGTTTATTTATTTTTGAGACAGAGAGAGACAGAGCATGAACGGGGGAGGGTCAGAGAGAGGGAGACACAGAATCCGAAACAGGCTCCAGGCTCTGAGCTGTCAGCACAGAGCCCGACGCGGGGCTCGAACTCACGGACCGCAAGATCATGACCTGAGCTGAAGTCAGCCGCTCAACCGACTGAGCCACCCAGGCACCCCAAGATTTCATTTGTTTTTATGGATGAATAATTTTCTACTGTATCTTCTTTATGCATTACTCAATTGATGGACACATGTTGCTTCTGTATCTTGGCTATTGTAAATAATGCTGTTATAAAATAGGGGTAGAACGTTCTTGTATTCGTTGGTTAAATACCTAGTCATGTAATTGTTGGATCATAAGGTAGTTCTATTTTTAACTTTTTGAGGAAACTCTTTAATGTTTTTCCAGAGTAGCTGCACCAGTTTGCATTCCCACCAACAGTGGAGGAGGGTTCTCCTTTCTCCACATCCTCACCAACATCTGTTGTTTCTTGTGTTGTTGCCTTTAGCCATTTTGACAGGTGTGAGATGATATCTCATCGTAGTTTTAGTTTGCATTTCCCTGATGATGAGTGATGTTGAGCATCTTCTCAGATGTCTGTTGGCCATTTGGATGTCCTCTTTGGAGAAACGTATATTTTTCTGCCCAGTTTTTAATTGGATTATTTGGTTTTGGGGTGTTGGGTTGTGTTAGTTTTTAAATGTATTTTGGATACTAACCCTTTATAAGATATGTCATTTGAAATATGATCTCCCATTCTGTAGATTGTCTTTTAGTTTTGCTGATTGTTTCCTTTGCTGTGCAGAAGTTTTGTATTTTGGTGAAGTCCCAATAGTTTGTTTTTTCTTTTGTTTCCCTTGACTCAGGAGACATATCTAGAAAGAAGTTGCTGTCACCGATATCAAAGAGGTTACTGCCTGTGTTCTCCTCTAGGATTTTGATGGTTTCCTGTCTCACATTTAGGTATTTAATCTATTTTAAATTTATTTTTGGGTATGGTGTAAGAAAGTGGTCCACTTTCATTCTTTTACATGTTGCTGTCCAGTTTTCCCAAAACTATTTGTTGAAAACGTTTTTTTTTTTTTCCATTGGATATTCTTTCCTGCTTTGTTGAAGATTAACTGACCATAAAATTGTGGGTTCATTTCTGGGTTTTCTATTCTGTTCCCTTGATCTAAAAACCTATTTTGTGACAGTACCATACTGTTTTCATTACTACATCTTTATAACATAACTTGAAGCCTGGAATCATGATACCTCCAATTTTACTTTTCCTTTCAAGACTGCTTTACCTATTTGAAGTCTTCTGTGATTCCATACCAATTTTAGGATTGCAAAAAATGCTGTTGGTATTTTGATAGGGATTGCCTTAAATGTGTAGATGGCTTTGGGTAGTATAGACATTTTAACAATATTTGTTCTTCCAATCCATGAGAACTGAATGTCTTTCCATTTCCTTGTGTCATCTTCCATTTCTTTCATCAGTGCTTTATAGTTTTCAGAATACAGGTCTTTTACCTTTTTGGTTAGGCTTATTCCTAGGTATCAAAATTTGTTCTGGGTCACTAGTCCTATGCCAGATACCCTGAAGTGCTGTGGTGGCTGGGTGTTGTGTGCTAGGGCTGCTGGGGGCACAAGGCTGGACACAAATAGGTGAGGTGCATGAAGATGGCTGGATAGGACTAGGGCTGAAGTATGATGGTGGCTGGGGGCATGCAGTTGGGTGAGGTACAGTGACTGGGCACAGTGTGCAGTGGCAGTTGGGCACCTGGTGGCTGGGGATGGTGTGTGAGGGTGGGGTGTGCACAAGGTGTGCACAGGGTGGCTATTCAGGGTGCACATGCAGCTTTAACAAAATTTGGCCTGAACCCAGGGCTGAGGCCAACAATCTTGGAGTGGGCTAGTCCTTAACTTGTGGGCATGGTGCACTGCCAACAGGCCAGGCAACAGCTTTATGTGCATTTCTGCTTCCTGCTGGTAGCTGTGTATTTATGCTGGGGGCAGAGGAGAAAAATGGTTCTTTTCTGCTCCATCATTTTCAGTGAAGTTCTTCAACATTCTCCAAAATCAGATGAACAGATTTGTCTCCCATTTGTGCCTGGTGTCATGTAAACTGCTGTTTTTATGTTGCCTCTCTGTGCAAGCTGCTGTCTCTTTAAGGGAAGTGACCCAGGTATCACTTGCCCTCCTAGCTCACCCAGTGCTGAGTGCTGACCTCTGATGCTCCAAACTCCAAGTCCCACTGGTTATACAAAGTCATGGATTTCAGCCTATCTGGTTTTCAAAACCAAACATTATGGGGATTACTCTTCCCTGGGTGAGCTCCCTGGTGTGAGGAACCATTTTTCTACCCTCTCCATGGGCGGAGCTCTCTCCCTCCTGTGGACAGCCTTCCTCCACCTTTCAGACCTTCCTAAAGCTCTCACGTGCAGCTTCCTCTCTATATTGAGTTGTGGAGTTTGTTCCTCCAGTCTTCAGATCACTCTCTCAGTTATTGACTTGGATGTGGATGATATCTGGTTGAAAACCTGGGGTGGGGTGAACTCAGGGTCTTGGCCATCTTCCCAAGCTCCTCCCCTCTTCCAGATATGAACTTCATATCAAACTTATAGACATTACTTACATCTTCAAACCTATCTTTTATAGTTCTTGGTGGTGTTTCTAAGGCTAGGAATATGAGACAGAGGAAGACATAACATGGAAATGGGTATGTGCCACAAGACCTCTAAGTGTGCCTGGAGTCTATTTCCAGGGTGCTTACAGAAGACTGTGAATTCAGAACAGCCAATAATACATGGAGCATAGTTTCAGGCTTAGCTTGCACTGGAAAATCAAGATTTTTTTTACTTGAGCGACAGTCAAATAAGCTGGCTTATGTTCATATGTTACTCATTTCCTTTTATTCACCCAGTGTTGAATTTGAGATAACACCCTAGTTAATCAGAAAGCATCTTTATTTTTTTTAATTTTATTTTATTTATTTAAATTTCTTTTTTAATGTTTATTTTTGAGAGAGAGACAGACAGAGTGAAAGTGGGGGAGGGGCAGAGAGAGAGTGAGACACAGAATCTGAAGCAGGCTCCAGGCTCTGAGCTGTCAGCACAAAGCCCAATGCGGGGCTTGAACCATGAGAATATGACCTGAGCTGAAGTTGGATGCTTAACTGACTGGGCCACCCAGGTGTCCCTCTTTTTTTATTATTATTTTTTAAAATGTTTACTTATTTTTGAAAGAGAGAAAGCACAAGCAGGGGAGGGGCAGAGACACACAGAGAGAGAGAGAGACAGACAGAGGGACAGAGAGACAGAGGATCCCAAGCAGGCTCTGCACTGACAGAAGAGAGCTCAAAGTGGGGTTCAAACTCATGAACTACTGAATTGAAGTCCAATGCCCAACCAACTGAGCCATCCAGGCATCTCTAATCAGAAATCATCTTAAACAGAAATGTTATCACTCTTGATAAATCCTGAGTGGTGCTTTTGCAAGATGGTGACAAGGTTTTATTTCTCATGGAAAATTATATTTAAATGTGAATTTGTTTTGGTATTCATCAGCTTTTACACCAAAAGGTTTCCTCCTATTGTGATTTCTGTACCATGGAATGAGAGTTGGGCAAAGCTTAGTGTCTTCCCCTTGCCTCTCTCACTGTCTTGAATCTCTTCAGGCCACAGCCAACCTCTGTCATGGACTGAGGGTTAGCAGCATGGGCTGGGCAGAAAGATAGTAGAGGTACTTTGTACCAATTTTTGACCCTGGTAGAAGGGGAAGGGTAGAAATTCTCATGGAGGTGGGTGGAGTGGAGTTGAATGATGAATTTCGAAAAGATGAAGCCATCTGACTTCTAAATCAAAATGGCACAGTTTTATGAAGCCAATATTACACTATATGTTAACCAACTAGAGTTTGAAAAAATTTGAAAAAAAAATTAAAAATGCCATAGTTGGGATAAAGTCCAGACTGGAGCTAGTTGAAGAGTAAATTGATTTAAACTAAAGACCCAACTGAAAATAGAACTAGAGGCCAACATCCCTGATGAATCTGTATGCAGAAATTCTCAAAAAGATAATAGGAAATCATTCAACAGTAAACAAAAGCATTATGGGATTTATTCTTGGGCTGCAGGGGTGGTTTAGTATTCACAACTCAGTCAACATGATACATCACATTAATAAAAGATAAGAACCATATGATCTTGTCAATAGATGTAGAAATAACATTTGACAAAATACAGCATCATTCTTGTTAAAAATCCTCAACAAAGTAGGGATAGATAGAACATATCTCAACATCATAAAGGACATAATGAAAGACTGACAGCTAATATCATCCTCATGGGGAAAAGCTGAGAGCCTTTCCCCTACAGTCAGGAACAATACAAGGATGTTCACTCTCACCATTACCATTTAACATAGTACTGGAAGTCTTAGCCTCAGTAATCAGACAACAAAAAGAAATAAGCATAGAAATTGGCAAGGAAGAATTCAACTTTTCACTATTTGCAGATGACATGATACTTTATGTAAAAAACCAAAAGACTACCAGAAAACTGCTAGAACTGATATAGGAATTCAGCAAAATCATAGGATATAAAACCAATGTGCAGAAATGTGTTGTATTTCTGTAAACCAATAATGAAACAATAGAAAAAGAAATTAAAGAATCAATCCCATTTACAATTGTACTAAAAACAATAAGATGCTTAAAAATAAACCTAACTAAAGAGGTAAAAGATTTGTACTCTGAAAACTATAGAAGACTTATGAAAGATAATGAAGAGGACACAAAGAAATGGAAAAACATTCCATTCTCATAGAGTAGAAGAAAAAACTTTGTCAAAATGTCTATATTACCCAAAGCAATCTACACATTTAATGCAATCCATATCAAATACCACGAGCATTATTCACAGAGCTAGATCAAAAAATCCTAAAATTTGTGTGGAACCAAAGACCCTGAATATACAAAGCAATCATGAAAAAGAAAAACAAAACTGGAGGTGTCATGATTCCGTATTTCCAGTTATATTACAAAGCTGTAGTCATCAAGATAGTATGGTACTGGCACAAAAACAGACCCATTGATCAATGGAACAGAATAGAAAACTCAGAAATGGACCCACAACTATATGGCCAACCCATCTTTGATAAAGCAGGAAAGAATATCCAATGGAAAAAAAAGACAATGTCTTCAGCAAATGGTGTTAGGAAACTGTATAGTGACATGCAGAAGAATGAAACTGGACCACTTTCTTACACCATTTACAAAAATAAATTTGAAATGGATTAAAGAACTAAATGTGAGACAGAAAACCATCAAAATCCTAGAGGAGAATACAGGCAGTAACCTCTTTGACATCAACCACAGCAACTTCTTTCTAGACATGTTTCCTGAGGCAAGGGAAACAAAAGCAAAAATAAACTATTGGGACCTTCTGCACATTGAAGTAAATAGTCAATAAACTAAAAAGCAGTCTTCAGGGGCACCTGGGTGGCTCAGTTGGTTAAGCCTCCAACTTCAGCTCAAGTCATGATCTCATGATTCATGAGTTCAAGCCCCGTTTTCTCTCTCTGTGCCCCTTCCCTGCTTTTGCTCTATCTCTGCCTCTCTCTCAAAAATAAATAAAAAACATTTAAAAAATAAAAAAAGCAGACTTCCGAATGTGAGAAGATGTTTGAAATGACATTTGATAAAGGGTTAGTTCTATAAAGTTCTATAAAGAACTTATCAAACTCAACACCCCAAAACCAAACAACCTCATTAAGAAATGGGCAAAAGACATGAATAGACACTTTTCCAAAGAAGACATCCAAATGGTAAACAGACACGTGAAAAAAAAATGCCATCATTCATTATCAGGGAAATAACAAAGCAAAACCTCACACCTGTCAGAATGGCTAAAATTAACAACACAAGAAACAACAGATGTTGGCGAGGATGCAGACAAAAGGAAACACTTTTGTATTGTTGGTGGGAATGCAAACTGGTGCAGCGACTTTGGAGAACAGTATGGAGGTTCCTCAAAAAACTAAAAACAGAACTACCCAATGATCCAGCAATTGCACTATTAGTATTTACCCAAATGATACAAAAATACAGACTTGAAGGGATACATGCACACCAATGTATGTAGCAGCATTATCAACACTAGCCAAACTATAGAGATGGCCCAAGTGTCCATAGACTGATGAATGGATAAAGCAGATGTGGTACATGTGTATATAATGTGTGTGTAAATATAAATAATGTGTGTGTGTGTGTATATATATGAATATAGAATATTCATATATTCTCATCATCAAAAAATGAAATCCTGCAGTTTGCAATGTCATGGAGACAGAGAATCCAAAACAGGCTCCAGGCTCCCAGCTGTCATCACAGAGATGTATGGGGGGCTTGGGGCACCTGGGTGCCTCAGTTGGTTAGGCAGCCAACTTTGGCTCAGATCGTGATCTCATGGCTCATGGGTTTGAGCCCTGCGTCGGGCTATGTGCTGACAGCTCAGAGCCTGAAACCTGCTTCAGATTCTGTGTGTGTGTGTCTCTCTGCCCCTCCCCAACTCATTCTCTGTCTCTCTCAAAAATAAATAAACGTTAAAAAAATTAAAAACAAAAACAAAAAACCCCAGAGATGTATGGGGGTGGGGCTCGAACTCACAAACCATGAGATCATGACCTGAGCTGAAGCCAGACACTTAACAGACTAAGCCACCCAGGCGCTTCCTATTTTTTTGTGCTTAAAGGACATTTAAAACAAAATACCTCCAAAGTAACAACATTTAGCATAATCAGGAAAGACACAAATACTGATTTAGGAGAAGGGGAGATGCAGCAAAGTGGACACTAGGCTTGCCTCGTTCCATGAACACAACTAGATAACTATCAAATCATCCTTAACATCCTAGAAATCAACCTGAAAGCTGACAGAACAAACTTCCCAACTAAAGGGAGAGAAGAGGCCATTTTTAAGAAGGTAAGAAGTATGGAGATGTGGTTTGGGGGAGAAATGGATCACAGGTGTTTGGAAAATCACCTGTGTTTGGATCACAGTGTTTGCAGCTGTGGTTACAGAGAAAGAGAGAGAGAGAAGCAATCAGGGGAATGCACGAGGATAACATTTCCGAAAGCCACTGGCTTGGAAAATGAGAGGGGTTGAATATGTGAATTCTTGCAACCATCATGGCTTAAAGCATGGAGTTTTAAAGGTCAATGGGCTTGGCTGGGATAAAGTATTGAGGGCATTACACTGCTCCTGGAGAGAAGACAGGCAAACAACATCAGGGAAGAAAACACAGAAAAGTGATCTGAAGAATTCCTGGGCACATAGGGGAGAGATTATTTGCTTTCTTCAGAGAATGTCCCTGAAATGAAGTATTCATGGAGATGCTTCTCCAGGAACAAAGGAGCTGGCCAGCACCATTTTCCTCCCCCACCACTCAACATAGAACCACCTGTGGGAAGCAGTGCACTGATAGCACTGGCTGCATAATGTGCTTACACCAAGCCCCAACACCCTGTGCTCCAATGGGAGCCCTTTCTCAGTCATGCTTTCCTCAGTCCCAGAAGACCACCACAAACCTATGCCCACGCCACATCTACTGATCAGAGAGTTTGGTAGGGCCTCAGTTCTGGTGGCAGTACTGACAAGTCTCATTTCATAAGCAGACAAGAACATACCTAGCTAAAACTCACTACATTCAGGCCAGGGACAAAACACTGCCCACAGTAGGCAAAGAGATTCTCTGCAGATGACTGGCCAGAAGGATAGAGCTACCAAAACACAAGATCAGAGTCCATACAGCACACACTGGAAGCACTCCCTGAAGCACCCAGGTCCTGGACACATATGTGAACTCTTCTTCATAAAGCCATTACTTTCAGGAGCAGGAGACATAACTGGCTTTTGTAACACAGAGAAGAAGGCAGAGACTTAGAAAAAATGCCAAGTCACAGGAATTTAACACAAATGAAAGGACAGGATAAGACCACAGACAGAAATCTAAGCAAACAGATATAAATAACACACTTGGAGAATTCAAAGCAACAATCATAAGGCTACTCACTGGGCTTGAGAAAAGGATAGAAGACATCAGTGAGACCCTTACCACAGAGATAAAAGAGGTAAAAAGTATTAATAAGAGATGAAAAATGCAATAAAAGTGATTAGAAACAGGATTGATGCAATGAAAAGCAGGCTGGAAGAATCAGAGGAATGAATTAGTGACTTGAAAGACAAAATAATGGAAAGTAACAAAGCTGAACAAAAAAAAAAAGAAAGAAAAAATTATGCAACACAAATACAGATTTAGGGAACTCAGTGACTCCATTAAACACAATAACATTCATGTTATAAGAGTGCCAGAAGAAGACAGAGAAAAAGGGGTAGAATATTTATTTGAATAAATTATAGTTGAAAAATTCCATAACTTGGAGATGGAAACAGAAATGCAAATCCAGGAGGCACAGAGAAGTCCCATCAAATTCAACAAAAGCAGCCCAAACCAAAGCATATTGTATCTAAATTTTGCAAAATATAGTGACACAGAAAAAATCTTAAAAGCAGCAGAACAAAAGAAATCCTGAAATTACAAGGGAAAACCCACAAGTCTAGCTGAAGATTTCTCAAAAGAAACTTGGTAAGCCAGAAGGGAGTGGCATTATATATTCAAAGTCCTGAACAGGAAAATCTGCAGTCAAGAATACTCTATCCAACAAGGCTATTATTCAGAATAGAGGAGAGATAAAGAGTTTCCCAGACAAACAAAAGCTAGGAGTTTGTGACCACTGAACCGGGCTGAAAGAATTATTATGAAGGATTCTTTGAGTGCAAAGGAGAGAACAAAAGTGACAATGACAAGAAAGGATCAGAGAAAATCTCCAGAAACAATGACAAAACAAGCAGAAATTGGCAATAAATACATATCTATCAATAATTTCTGAGTGTAAGTGGACTAAATGCTCCAATCAAAAAGTATGGGGTATCATAATGGATTAAAAAAAATACCAATGAATACAGTGCCTACAAGGGACTCATTTATACTTGAAGACACATTCAGATAAAAAGTGAGGAGATGGAGAAATATTTACCATGCAAATGGATGTTAAGAGAAGCTGGAGTAGCAATACTTATATCAAAAAAACTAGGCTTTATTTTTTATTTTTTGTTTTTTAAATTTTTTTTGAGAGAGAGAGACAGAGACAGAGTGTGAGTGGGGGGAGGGGCAGAGAGAAAGAGGGAGACACAGAAACTGAATCAGGCTCCAGGCTCTGAGCTGTTGGCACAGAGCCCAACACAGGGCTCAAAATCATGGATGGTGAGATCATGACCTGAGCCTAAGTCGGATGACCAACCGACTGAGCCACCCACACGCCATAGACTTTAAAACAAAGATTGTAACAGAAGATAAAGAAGGGCACTATAGGGGCTCCTGGGTGGCTCAGTCAGTTAAGTGTCCGACTTTGGTTCAGGTCATGATATCATGGTTCATGGGTTTGAGCCTCACATTAGCCTTTGTGCTGACAGCTCGGAGCCTGGAGCCTGCTTTTGATTGTGTCTCCCTCTCTCTCTGCCCCTCCTGCACTTGTGTGTTCTCTCTCTCTCTCTCTCAAAAATAAATAAACATAAAAAAATGTTTTTAGAAGAAGGGCACTATACCATCATAAAGGGGAAAATGCAACAAAAAGATATAGCAATTCTAAGTATTGATGCACCTAATATGGAAGCACCAAAATATATAAATTAATAAAAGACATAAAGGAAGAAATCAATAGTAATACAATAATAGTAGGGGACTTTAACACCAACTTACATCAATAGACAGATCATTTAAGCAGAAAATCAACAAGGAAACAATGCCTTTGAATGACACACTGGACTAGGTGGACTTAACAGATATGTTCAGAATATTTCATCCTAAAACAGCAGAATACACATTCTTTTCCAGTGCATATGGAACATTCTCCAGAATAAATCATATATTAGCCGACAAAACAAGCTGCAACAAATTCAAGAAGATTAAAATCTTTGAAACCGTATTTCTTTTTTTTAATGTAATTTATTGTCAAGTTAGTTAATATACAGTGTATGCAGTGTGCTCTTGGCCTTGGGAATAGATTCCCAAGATTCATCGCTTACATACAACACCCAGTGCTCATCCCAACAAGTGACCTCCTCAATGCCCCTCCCACCCATTTCCCCAACCCTTCTTTTATGGCCACAACCCTATGAAACTAGAAGTCAATCACAAGAAAATATCTGGAAAGACTACAAATACATGGAGGTTAAAGAACATCCTACTAAACAATGAATGTGTCAACCAGGAAATCAAAGAAGCAATAAAATAAAGTACATGGAAACAAATGAAAATGAAAATGCAATATTCCAAAACCTTTAGGATGCAGCAAAAGTGGTCCTAAAAGGGAAATACATAGCAATACAGGTCTACCTTAAGAAGCAAGAAAAATCTCAAGTAAATAACCTAATGTTACACCTACAAGAGCTAGAAAAAGAACAACAAACAAAGCCTAAAGGCAACAGAAGAAAGGAAATAATAAAGATTAGGGATGATATAAATGATATAGAAACTAAAAAATAATAAAGCAGACCAATAAAACCAATTTTGAAAATTTTGAATTTTGAGAAGACTTTGAATTTTGAAAAAATTAACAAACTGATAAACCTGTAGCCAGACTTATCAAAAAGAAAAGAGGAGAGAAAGAGGAAAGCCAACATGGTGGAGAAGTAGAGTGATCTGTACTTCCCATGTCTCTCAAACAAAGAAGTGTTGAAGCCAAAGGACTTTGAACCCCAAGAGTCTAGGAGGAAAAGAGACTGAGTCTAAAAGGGAGACACCAGGACATCTTTGAGGGGCTATAGGTGGGTGATGGTAAATTGAGGAAGATAAAATGGGTCACATAGGCATGAGAGGAGGGATCCCCTTTTGTGTAGAGACAAAGGAAGAGAAAGGGTGGCTTGGGAAGCATACGACTGTATCTGAACAAGAGATAAACCTCAACTGGGACTGAGAGGGATCCCATCTCTGACTGAAGGGCTTTCTTCCGACTGGGGCCAGCTGCCCCATTTGCGCACCTGAGGAGGAGGAGAGCCAGCTCCCAGTTTGGTGGTAGGTCAGGGGTGCAGTCCACAGTAGGAGAAAGCAGTCCCTTCCCTGGAGTGCTGCCACACTGACAAAGCCAGCCAGGACCGCATATCAAGCAGCACAGAGAGGCACGTCCCCAGTGCCACAGTGCATGGAGCAGGACTTTGAATCCTAGCCAAGCGCCAGGTCAGGGGAGTCAGTGGAGCAAGAAGGACCACCCTGTCTGCACTCTCAGAAGAGTGAGGACAACTCAAATGGAGTCCACTGGGTTCATGGTGAAGAGACTGGGGAATCACCATTTTTCTCCACCACCATCACCAAAGTGGGGCCCCAGGAATTGGTCCCTGGACCCATTATGAAGGTGGGACCAGCCTACACCAAACCACGCCCTTCTTCACTGGGTAACTGCGTATCTGCATGAGCCAGATAGATGCTGTGCAACCAGACAGCTCCATCATCCAGACCAGTGATGCTGTATAGCCTGGATTAATTCCAGGACAATTCTTGTTATTTACACATATTCTCCCTTCCTATCTTTTCCCTTCTCTAGGCTAGTTACTCTGGTTGTTGGCTTATTTAGGCAGGAATATTTAATCCATTCCCTTGATACATGTTCTACATCTCCTTCTGTACTTTCCTTTCTCTCTCTGGAATAATTAAGCCATATAGTTTCTCTGCCTGGGTAACTATCTTTGTTTTTCTGTTGCCACGTCCTTCTTTATTTTCCTTTCTCTCTCTCTCTCTCTGGATTAAGCCATTTAGTCTCTCTGCCTGGTCAATGTTTATTCTCTCTTTGTCCCTGCCCCTGTCATTTCTCTGTTTGTATGTGGTCTTCCATCAGCACCGCCCCCACCCTGTTCTTTATTGTAGCTGGTGTTTCTGCTTTTGAACTGGTTTTTCCTTTTGGACTTTGTGTGTGTGTGTGTGTGTGTGTGTGTGTGTGTGTGTGTGTTGTCTGTTTTGTCTGTGTGTTTGTGTGTCTTTGTTTCCTGTTTTTTTGTCTGTTTTCCTTTCCAGGGCTGCTTCAAGGAACAAATCAAAGCACACCTGGTGGAAGGCCCAAAACATCACTATGAGTAGAGAAATAAAGTCACAACAACAGAGAGCAAATAACTCTCCAAAAAAACACCTCCTGAAGGGCTAGGCCCTGGACGTAATATGACCTCCCTTTAATATACCAGTGCTGAAAGGTGCAGAGCACATAACAAGCATTTAAAACTCATAAGCAACAGAAAACTAGACAAAATGACAAAATGGAAGAATTACCCAGAAAAGAAATTCCAAGAAGAAGTGACAGCTAAAGAATTGATCAAAACAGATGTAAGCAATACAAATGAACAAGAATTTAGAATAATAGTCATAAGATTAATTGCTGGGCTTGAAAAAGGCATAGAAGACAGCAGAGAATCTATTACTTCTCAGATCAAGGAACTAAAAAATAGTTATGATGAATTAAAAAATGCTACAAATGAGGTACAAAATAAAATGGAGGTGGCCACAGAATGGATTGAAGAAGAAGAAGAAGGGAGAATAGGTGAATTAGAATATAAACTTATGGATAAAGAGGAAGCTGAGAAAAAGAGAAATAAAAAATCCAGGATCAAGAGGGGAGAATTAGAGAACTAAGTGATGCAATCAAACGGAACACTATCTGTACCACAGAAATTCCAGAAGAAGAGAAAGAGAAAAGGGGCTGAAGGTGTACTTGAACAAATCATAGCTGAGAACTTCCCCGATCTGGGCAAGGAAACAGACATTCAAGTCCAACAGGCACAGAGAACTCCCTTCAGATGTAACTTGAATCGATCATCTGCACAACATATCACGGTGAAACTGGCAAAATACAAGAATAAAGAGAGAATTCTGAAAGCAGCTAGGAATAAACGGGCCTTAACATACAAAGGTAGACACATAAGGGTAGTAGCGGATCTATCTACTGAAAGTTGGCAGGCCATAAAAATGGCAGAAAATCTTCAATGTGATGAAGAGGAAAAATATGCAGCCAAGAATACTTTATCCAGCAAGCCTGTCACTCAGAATAGAAGGAGAATAAAGGTTTTCCCAAACAAAAATTGAAGGAATTCATCACCACTAAAGCAGCCCTACAAGAGATCCTAAGGGGGACTATGTGAGTGAAATGTTGCAAGGACCACAAGGTACCAGTGACAACACTACAAGCATGAAAGGCACAGTTAACACAATGATTCTAAACCCATATCTTTCATAATAACACTGAATATGAATGGACTAAATACTCCAACCAAAAGACATAGGGTATCAGAATAGATATAAAGAAAAATAAGACCTATCTATTTGCTGTCTACAAGAGATTCATTGTAGACCTGAGGACACCTTCAGACTTAAAGTGAGGGGATGGAGAACTATCTATCAAGCCACTGGGAGTCACAAGAAACTGAGGTAGCCATACTTATATCAGACAAACTAGACTTTAAATTAAAGGCTGTAACAAGAGATGAAGAAGGGCATAATAATTATAGAGTCTATCCATCAGGAAGAGCTAAAAAATTGTCAATGTCTATGTGCCAAATACGGGAGCCCCCAAATATATAAAACAATTAATCACAAACATAAGCAACCCTATTGATATGAATGGGGTAATTGCAGGGGACTTTAATACTCCACTTACAACAATGGATAGATCATCTAGACACAGGATCAATAAAGAAACAAGGGCCCTCAATGATACATTGGACCAGACGGACTTGACAGATATATTTAGAACTCTGCATCCCAAAGCAGCAGAATATACTTCTTCTTGAGTGGACATGGACATTCTCCAAGATAGGTCACATAATGGGTCACAAACCAGCCCTCCATAAATATAAAAGAATTGAGATCATACCATGCACACTTTCAGATCACAATGCTGTGAAACTTGAAATCAACCACAGGGAAAAGTCTGGAAAACCTCCAAGAGCATGGAGGTTAAATAACATCCTACTATGAAACAGATGGGTCAACCAGGCAATTAGGGAAGTATTAAAAAATATATGGAAACAAATGAAAATGAAAATACAACAATCCAAACGCTTTGGGATGCAGCAAAGGCAGTCCTGAGAGGAAAATACATTGCAATCCAGGCCTATCTCAAGAAACAAGAAAAATCCCAAATACAAAATCTAACAGCACACCTAAAGGAACTGGAAGCAGAACATCAAAGACACCCCAAACCCAGCAGAAGAAAGCATATAATGAAGATCAGAGCAAAAATAAACACTATACAATTAAAAAAAAAACAAAAACAAAAAACAGTAGAGCAGACCAATGAAACCAAGAGTTGGTTTTTTTGAAAAAATAAACAAAATTGGGGCACCTGGGTGGCTCAGTCGGTTAAGCCTCTGACTTCAGCTCATGTCACGATGTCACAGTTCATGAGTTCGAGCCCTGCGTCAGGCTCTGTACTGACAGCTCAGAGCCTGGAGCCTGCTTCAGTTTCTGTGTCTCCCTCTCTCTCTGCCCCTGCCCTCCTGTGTTCTCTCTCTCTCTCTCTCTCTCTCTCTCTCTCTCAGAAATAAATGGACATTAAAAATTTTTTTAAATAAAAAAATAAACAAAATTGATACACCTCTGGTCAGTCTTCTCCAAAAGAAAAGAGAGAGGACCCAAATAGATAAAATCATGGATGAAAATGGATTTATCACAACCAATCCCTGAGAAATACAAGCAATTATCAGGGAATACTGTGAGAAATTATATGCCAACAAACTGGACAACCTGGAAGAAATGGACAGATTCCTAAACACCCACACGCTACCAAAACTCAAACAGGAAGAAATAGAAAATTTGAACAGACCCATAACTAGTGAAGAAATTGAATCAGTTATCAAAATCTCCCAACAAATAATAGTCCTGGACCAGATGTCATCCCTGGGGAATTCTACCAGACATTTAAAGCAGAGTTAATACCTATCCTTCTCAAGCTGTTCTAAAAAATAGAAAGGGAAGGAAAACTTCCAGACTCATTTTATGAAGCCAGCATTACTTTGATTCCCAAACCAGACAAAGGCCCAGCAAAAAAGAGAACTACAGGCCAATATCCCTGATGAATATGGAAGCAAAAATTCTCAATAAGATACTAGCGAATCGAATTCAACAGCATATAAAAAGAATTATTCACCATGATCAAGTGGGATTCACTCCTTGGCTGCAGGGCTAGTTCAACATTCACAAACCAATCACTGTGATACATCACATTAATAAAAGATAGGATAAGAACCATATAATACTGTCACTAGATGCAGAAAAAGCATTTGACAAAATACAGCGTCCTTTCTTAATAAAATCCCTTGAGAAAGTTGGAACATACAGAAACCTCATAGAAGCCATTTATGAAAAGCCCACAGCTAATATCATCCTCAATGGGGAAAAACTGAGAGCTTTCCCCCTGAGATATGGAGCACGACAGGGATGTCCACTCTTGCCACTGTTGTTTAACATAGTGTTGGAAGTTCTAGCATCAGAAATCAGACAACAAAATGAAATCAAAGGCATCAAATTTGGCAAAGATGAAGTCAAAGTTTCACTTTTTGCAGATGACATGTTACTCTACATGGAAAACCCGACAGACTCCACCAAAAGTCTGCTAGAACTGCTACATGAATTCAGCAAAGTTGCAGGATACAAAATCAATGTACAGAAATCAGTTGCATTCTTATACACTAATAATGAAGCAAAAGAAAGACAAAGAAACTGATCCCATTCACAATTGCACCAAGAAGCAGAAAATACCTAGGAATAAACCTAACCAAAGTTGTAAAAGATCTGTATGCTGAAAACTATAGAAAGCTTATGAAGGAAATTGAAGAAGATATAAAGAAATGGAAAAACATTCCGTGCTCATGGGTTGGAAGAATAAATTTGTCAAAAGGTCAATACTACTCAAAGCTATATACACATTCAATGCAATCCCAATCAAAATTGCACCAGCATTCTTCTCAAAGCTAAAACAAGCAATCCTAAAATTCATATGGAACCACAAAAGGCCCTGAATAGCCAAAGTAATTTTGAAGAAGAAGACCAAAGCGGGAGGCATCACAATCCCAGACTTTAGCCTCTACTACAAAGCTGTCATCATCAAGACAGCATGGTATTGGCACAAAAACAGACACATAGACCAATGGAATAGAATAGAAACCCCAGAACTAGACCCACAAACGTATGGCCAACTCATCTTTGACAAATCAGGAGAGAATATCCAATGGAAAAAAGACAGTCTCTTTAAAAAATGGTGCTGGGAGAACTGGACAGCAACATGCAGAAGGATGAAACTAGACCACTTTCTTACACCATTCACAAAAATAAACTCAAAATGGATGAAGGACCTGACTGTGAGACAGGAAACCATCAAAACCCTAGAGGAGAATACAGGAAAAGACCTCTGGCCTCAGCCGTAGCAATTTCTTACTTGACACATCCCCAAAGGCAAGGGAATTAAAAGCAAAAATGAACTATTGGGACCTCATGAAGATAAAAAGCTTCTGCAGAGCAGAGGAAACAATCAACAAAACTAAAAGGCAACCAACGGAATGGGAAAAGATATTTGCAAATGACATATCGGACAAAGGGCTAGTATCCAAAATCTATAAAGAGCTCACCAAACTCCACACCCGAAAAACAAATAACCCAGTGATGAAATGGGCAGAAAACATGAATAGACACTTCTCTAAAGAAGACATCCGGATGGCCAACAGGCACATGAAAAGATGCTGAACATCGCACCTCATCAGGGAAATACAAATCAAAACCACACTCAGATATCACCTCACGCCAGTCAGAGTGGCCAAAATGAACAAATCAGGAGACTATAGATGCTGGCGAGGATGTGGAGAAACGGGAACCCTCTTGCACTGTTGGTGGGAATGCAAATTGGTGCAGCCACTCTGGAAAACAGTGTGGAGGTTCCTCAAAAGATTAAAAATAGACCTACCCTATGACCCAGCAATAGCATTGCTAGGAATTTACCCAAGGGATACAGGAGTACTGATGCATAGGGGCACTTGTATCCCAATGTTTATAGCAGCACTCTCAACAATAGCCAAATTATGGAAAGAGCATAAATGTCCATCAACTGATGAATGGATAAAGAAATTGTGGTTTATATACACAATGGAGTACTACAGGACAATGAGAAAGAACGAAATATGGCCCTTTGTAGCAACGTGGATGGAACTGGAGAGTGTGATGCTAAGTGAAATAAGCCATACAGAGAAAGACAGATACCATATGTTTTCACTCTTATGTGGATCCTGAGAAACTTAACAGGAATCCATGGGGGAGGGGAAGGGAAAAAAGAAGAGGTTAGAGTGGGAGACAGCCAAAGCATAAGAGACTCTTAAAAACTGAGAACAAACTGAGGGTTGATGGGGGGTGGGAGGGAGGGGAGGGTGGGTGATGGGTATTGAAGAGGGCATCTTTTGGGATGAGCACTGAGTGTTGTATGGAAACCAATTTGACAAAAAATTTCATTTATTAAAAAAAGGAAAAAAATAAAAATAAAAAATAAAATAAAATAAACCAAAGGCCATCTTTGAAAACCCACAGCTAATGTCATCCTCACTGGGGAAAAAACTAAGAGCCTTTCCTCTATTGTCATAAACAAAACAGTGATATCCACAATCTCCATAATTATTCAACATAGTACTGGAAGTCCTAGTCACAAAAACCAGACAACTAAAAGAAATAAAAGGCATCCACTTTGGTAAGGAAGAAGTAAAACTTTCACTATTTGCAGATGACATGATATGTATATGGAAAACCTTAAAGAATCCACGGAAAACTGCTAGAACTGATACATAAATTCAGTAAATTCACAGGATACAAATCAACGTATAGAAATCTGTTGCACATCTATATATCAATAATTAAGCAGCTGAAAGAGAAATCAAGGAATCTATCCCATATACAGCTTTACCAAAAACCATAAGATACCTAGGAATAAACCTAACCAAAGAGATGAAAGTCCTGTATTCTGAAAAGTATAAAACACTAATGAAAGAAATTGAAGCTGACACAAAGAAATGGAGATGTTCCATGCTCATTGATTAGAAGAACAAATATTGTTAAACTGTCCATACTACCCAAAACAATCTACACATTTAAGGCAATCGCTATCAAAATACCACCAGCATTTTTCACAGACCTAGAACAAACAATCCTAAAATTTGTATGGAACCACAAAAGACCCCAAATAGCCAAAGTAATCTTGAGAAACAAAAGGAAAGCTGGAGGCGTCACAATTCCAGACTTCAGTTTATACTATAAAGCTGTAGTAAGCAAAACAGCATGGCCTTGGATCAAAAATAGACAATGGAACAGAATATAAAAGCCAGAAGGGAACCCAAAACTGTATGGTCAATTAATCTTCAACCAAGCAGCAAATAATATCCAGTGTGTGTGGGGGGGGGGGGGGAATGTACCTTCAACAAATGGTGTTGGGGAAACTGGACAGCAACATGCAAAAGAATGAATGTGGACCACTTTCTTATACCATACACAAAAAATAAATTTAAAATGGATTAAAGACCTATATGTGAGATAGTAAAATATTAAAATCCTAGAAGAACACAGGTAGTAACCTCTTTGATATTGGCCATAGCAACTTCTTACTAGATGTTTCCTGAGGTAAGAAAAACCAGAGCAAAAGTAAACTACTGGGACTACATCAAAATACAAGTTTCTGTACAGAAAAGGAAACAAGAAAACTAAAAAGCAGCCTATAGAATGGGGGAAGATATTTACAAATGGATCTGATAATATCCAAAATATATAAAATAGTTATAAAACTCAGCACCCCAAAAACAAATAATCCTATAAAAAGGGGATAAGATGTGAATAGACATTTTTTCCAAAGAAGACATACAGATGGTCAACAGAGGCATGAAAATTTCAACATCATTCATCATCAGGGAAATGCAAATCAAAACTGTAACGAGATATCACCTCAAACCTGTCAGAATGGCTAAAATAAATAACACAAGAATCAAAAGGTTTTGGTGAGGATGTAGAGAAAGGGGAACCCTCTTGCACTGTTGGTCAGAATGCAAACTGGTGCAGCCACTCTGGAAAACAGTATGGAGGTTCTCAAAAAGTTAAAAATAGAACTACCCTATAATCCAGCAATTGCACTTCTAGGTTTTCATCTAAAGAATACAAAAACAGTAATTGAAAGGAATCTCTGTACTTCAAAATTTATAGCAGTAACATTTACAATAGCCAAATTATGGAAACAGCTCAAGTGTCCATAAAATTGATTAACGGATAAAGAAGTACTCAGCCATAAAGAAGATTGAAATCTTGCCATTTACAACAACATGGATGGAGCTAGAGAGTATCATGCAAAGAAAATAAGTCAGTCAGAGAAAGACAGATACCATATGATTTCACGCATATGTGGAATTTAAGAAACAAAACAATCATAGGAAAAAAAGAGGGAGAGAGGCAAACCAGGAAGTGGACTCTTAACTATAGAGAACAAACCGATGGTTATCAGAAGGGAAGTGGTTGGGGGAATGGGTTACATATGGGATGAGGAGTAAGGAGCACGCTTGTGATGCACACTGGGTATTGTGTAAAAGTTTTTAATCACTATATTGCACACCTGAAAATAATATTACACACTATGGTAGCTAGCTTGAAATTTTAAAACTTTTAAAAATGCTTATTTAAGTCCAGAAATGTAGATGTTCTCAGTACCCCATCCATAGTCTCTAGGCATTCAAGGTACCATTACACAACAGCAAATCTTGCAAACACCCTGCCACTCTGCCTGTGTCTTCTCTGGATGGGGTGTGGGGTTAGCCACCTGCAGGGGAGACCAGTGGTGCTGAGGAATTCATACCCCTGAGAGCAGCCTACAGCCCATTCATAGGACGGTGGAAAAATGACCTAGCTTCCTTGCCCTTTGAGTTGGGTTCTGTGAACAACTTGCAAGAATGTATTGCACACTCCCTGAAGTCATGACAGGACTTAACCCCACTCATCCATATTTGTGATCCTGTGTTGGCCCTTTCCATTCCACTTTTCTCTACTTACTTTCTGTGGTCACCTTCCAAATACAATACTTGCATAGATTCCTAGTCCCAGGTATGCCAACATAAGACAAATGGTTATGGTTAACATGTGAAGGACTATTTTCTCTTCTACTGATCTTAATAACCTAGTAGATATTAAAAGAATTGGGGCAGAAAAGTAGAAAGATGAGAAAAACTAAAAATGAAGAAAAAAATAATTTTGAAAAGACGGAGGCCTTTTTCACAGCCAAAGGAGAGAAAAGCACAGAGAGATGCATCATATTACATGAATCTGAACACTTTCTTGGGATATACAAGTGATAACAAGGTTGAGAAGGAAAGAGAAAATTGGTGAATCCTGCAAAACTCATCCTTAATAGAATGTTGTCAATTTCCCCAAAGTACATTGAAAGGCCACAGATGTCTAGTCCTACTGCAGGTGAGCCTGGAATTCCTCCCCATCTTCTTTGTTTTAGATTTCACCTATGAGTCAATCCATCAGATGAACTTGATGTTAAACGAGGAAACCTCTTCTGAGCTGGAGCATCATCCACTGGAAGTAGGAATGAACATCAAATAAGCAACACAACCCTATCCTAATGTGAGACCTCAGAGCAGAGCAAGGTAGTTGAGAAGCCATTATAGCACATCAGGGAGATCCATCTTAAGCATGAGTTCTGAGCTCTTTCCTTTGATTCCTCTCTCAGCTGACATAGATGAGAATTGTGAGATAGCCATGGGAACCCCTCTAACACAGCCTTAACTGAGATAATAGGCAGTGTCATCCCATCCTCTTCTCAATGCTTCTCAAGCTTTTTCAGGGAGAAATAACCACCTGGTAGATATTCCTCAATAATGCAGATTCCAGGTTCCTACTTCCAGGGATAAGTCATCACATTGCTGTGATACAACATACAAACCAACAATGGCTGGATCATGGCGCAAAAATAGAACTCTGACCCACAAACTATAGCAATTTGTCCAGGAATCAACCCCCTTATCTATAATAAACAGCCTAGGAAGTCAGCCTGCCATAAGTCCACTTGGAAGAAATCGGACTTCTAACTTTAGTAAAATCTAGGAAGATAAACGGTAATTTCTGTAACAATAGTACTCAAATTAATATTTTTGGCTAATAACTTCCAGCTTCCCTAATTCTCCACTTCCAACTTAAGACAAACCAGAGAAATCCCAACATGTCCCTAACCACCCTGCTTTTAGTTAACCTATCTCCTTCTTTCCTATGCCAACAATTCCCAGTTGGAGCAAACCTGAAGCTTCTCTTTTTTTCCACTCTAAAGTTTAACCACTCCTCTACCTTTGAGTCTCTGCCAAAATACAAGTGGAAGTGGCTGACTGCCTTGATATAAAAGCTCTGAATAAATAGACTTTTCTTTCCTCATTTGGCTGGTCTTCATTTATGTCCACAGTGCTCAGTAAGTATTTGTTGAATGACCAATCAAATAAAATAGAACATCAACTGAGTACAAGTTTTGCAGAATAACTGACCAGGCTCCTGTCATGCATGACAAAACTCCCAGATTGTAGGTTTAGGTATTCACTCTGACCCTCAGTGATGATCATGTTCTCTTCCAGCACCCATGGGTGAGGTAAGGGTGAAGACCTCTGAGAGAAGTGTGAGTGAATATGTCAGGGGATGTCCCGTAGGTGCCTTCTTCCTTTGTTTAGATGCAATCTGGGGTGTTTTTCAGAGTTATGGCTATGGGGGAATGAAATTTTTCCTGAAGTCAATTCATTAATTTTGGCTTCTTCCTTAGTGTGGAGATTCTGTCTATGCCCTGAGCTCATTATGAGCTGGATTAGGTGTCCTGAAACATCTGATATGCAACTAGAGATATAAACCTGGGACATGAGCTCATTGTCAGTTTTATGAGAAACAGAAGAACATCTTGGATGGTTAGTTCCATAAGTTTTTATTTTGGGGCCTTGGAGTTTGGAGGAAAGTGTGTGTAAAGCCTTTCCCAAGCCACCATTTGGTCACACATTGCCCTAAGGATTAGATATTTGCATGGTTCTTGGGTCTGGCACATCTCAGCTGAGATTCACAAGGTGGAGCAGAAGGTGAACTGTGGTGAACTGAATGGGGTTGGGAGGTGCTGAAGGGTGTGAGGGAAGACCTGACAGATGAGATACTAAAAGTGACCAAGAAGTGGGAGAAGTTCTTCTGACTTCAGTCTTCAGCCTAGAGACTTACACTGGACACAGATACCTCCTTGATGTCAAGTGACAAAAGTTGTTGGCATCAGAGACCAGATAGATGGTAATCTAGTTTAACTGGGCAAAAGTGTGTCCTTGTTTATCCATTCTCTAGTCTCTGGACTGAGCTCCACAGTCAGCAGGCAGACCTGTTGACCCTTCCCACACATGTGCCCATGCCACTCTGGTGACTGTGGCTGTGTTCCTTTTCTGCCTGTGCTGATCTTGGAATCTACATCCCTGAGATGTGTTCTGGCTCCGTTTACTGGAATGTCTCTGTAACTTGCTATGTGTTATGACTTTCCTATCTACTGCCATGATCTGACTCTAGACAGCTTTCTCACCACTTCCAAAATAAAGCCAGAGTTATGCACACAGATGGCCCTATTCCAGTGCATGTAAACCTATTTCCCCATCATAATCACCTGGAAGGCTTTTAAAAATCCACATATAAGGGACCTTTTTCATACTCAGTGACCCAGAGACTCAGGGGTGGTATCAAGGCATCTTTACTTAATAAATAAATTTTAAAAAAGGATATCCCCTGGAGTTCCACCATTTCTGGAGTGAGCACTGGCTGTTCCTTCATTAGTAAATTCAGTAAGAGTGTCTCAGAATATTCAGTGGTTCTAATTAGCTTAGTACTTAACCTAGGTTTGGCACTATGTGAAGTGACTGGTGTACAACCGGGAGATAGGCATATTCCAGTCTCTTCTCTACTTTCCAAGGAAGAGAGTGGTGGATATGTCCAGAGAGGCATCATGAGATTCTCATGATACATTTGATATCAATATTTAGCTCTGTTTCAGTACCTGTATTGGAGAAACACAATAAGTAAATCACATAAATAAATAAGGAAACAAACAAACAAATAAAATGAAAATCTTCTTCCAACATAGAAAACATTTTTATTGTTGAACAAGCATTAAACCAGAATGTGATGCCCATTACTGAGGTAATCTGCTGAGAGAATGCAAAACAGAAGAAATATCACCCTTTTATAGACAGGCAGTAACAACCCATTACAAATATGCTTTTGAGATAAACAAGAACTGGTCTTCAAGTAAGAGGATTTGACATTACCATTTGTGACACGTAGCTCATCTTAGATTCACCTGGTAAATGGGGTTGCAATCTGTGTTAGTTAATTGGATTTATCCAAAGGAAAAATAAACTTCTCACACTTTATGACAAGAGGTGGTTTTGCCACTTAGAGCATGGTGCCTGCTGAATTAGGGTCCTACTCTCCCACAGAGCCTGGGAGATAGGGGCACTACCTTCCTTGATGATTACATTTCAAAGAGATGGATCCTAGGTCCTTAAGAAAGACATTCCTTGATCAGAAAGCTGGCAAGAAGCTTACTTAGTTTTTAAAAGTTTTAAATAAAAGGCAGAAACAAGGAGGTTACAATGAGAAGTTTTCTAAAGTAAATGCTCTAAGAGGGGGTAATCACTTCTTTTATTTTTTTATAAATGTTTATTTATTTGTTTCTTTTAATGGGGAGATGGGGCATAATAACAATCCTAAGCAGGCTCTTCAGTGTCAGCGCAGAGCCCCCAACGTGAGGCTCAATCCCACAAACAGTAGATCATGACTTGAGCCAAAATCAAGAGTTGGGAGCGTAACTGACTGAGCCACCTAGGTGCTCCTAATTTTTAGTTTGCATTTATCCTTACACCTGTCATCCCTTTTCTCTCCTCCTTTCTCTTTCTTGTCTCCCAATACCTCACTTCCCCTCTTAAACCCATGTCTTAAATCTACAGCTATTCACCTGTCATTTAAGCCCCTTATCTCTATCCCTTGCATTCACTGGTTCCCTTCCTCTGGGGTTCTGCTCCTTGTGTTTTGAGAGAAGTAAGGATAAAATCTTGGTACATAAGGATCTGAGGGAAGCTGAAGAAAAAATGGATTTTCACTGCAGGAGGAAAGGGTGGGGCCATGTCAGAGGGTCAGGCTCTGTCTTTTAGAAGAAACAGGAGAAATATGGTTATGTGGAGATGCCAGATTAGTAGTTTCATTTGTTTGCTCCTTTGTTTGTTCTCAGCATCTCAGCCATAGATCTCTGGAGCCGCACCTCCCTATCAGACTTCATCCTTTTGGGACTGTTCAGTTACTCAACATATGATTTCCTCTTTTTTTTCCCCTTATCCTTCTGGCCTTTGTTGCTGCCCTGGTTGGCAACATCTTTCTCCTGCTCATCCAGGCTAATAGGCACCTGCACACTCCAATGTACTTTTTCCTCACCCAACTCTCCATCATGGATCTGATCATGATGAACACAGTGGTGCCCAGATGGCAGCTAATCTCTTGGGCCATAAGTTCATCTCTTGGGGTGGCTGTTCTACTCAGGTCTTCCTAGTGGTCATGGTAGGAGGAGCAGAGTGCTTCCTCTTGGCAATCATGGCCTATGACCGGTATGTGGCAGTCTTCCACCCCCTGAAGTATCCTGTGCTTATGAACTGGCAGGTTTGCTCCCTCCTGGCCCTGGCATCCTGGATGGGTGGGGTGGCTGACAGTGTTATGGATGTGGGCATGGTCTTAAGTTTCCTCTGCTGTCACTCTCTGGAGGTGGATCACTTCTTCTGTGAGGTCCCTTCCTTGCTGCACCTCTCATGTGTTGACACCTCGCTCTTTGAGGATCTCATCTATGCTTGCTGTGTGGTCATGCTGCTGCTGCCGCCCCTTGGTGTCATTGTGGTTTCCTATGCCCTCCACTGAGGGTAAACAGAAGGCTCTGACCACTTGTTCCTCCCACCTGGCCGTGGTGGGTCTGTACTATGGAGGAGCCATGTTCAGCTACATGCAGTGGGCCTCCACTAAAACACCAGTGAGAGAGAGACCAAGCCACCTCCATCTTCTACACCATCCTCACTCCAATGCTCAACCCACTCATTTACAGTCTGAGGAACAGGGACTGTTTTAAACAGGGACTGTTTTACTTTTAAAAGTAAAAACTCTGATTTGAATTTTGGCATGACGAATCACCCATGGTCTCTTGCCCTTTAAGGAATACCTGGCTCCCTTTTTCTGGTCCGCAGGGCCTCCCAGTCTGGCCTCCAAGTCACCGCCAGTCACGTATTGTACCCCAGCCCTGCTGCAGTTTTCAGGTTTTCAAAGGATTTCTTGCTTTTGTTGCATGAACTGTGCCTTTTCCCACTCTGTGGTGCTTTCTTCTGGGGATAGAGCTAACTCCTCATCTTTCAGGCCTCTTTCCTCCCAGAGACCTTCCTTGTCCCCACCTTATCCCCTGCTCAGGCAGGGACCCCATCATACACCCACTTCACTCCACAGTTTCTCAGTTCCCAGCCCTCATGCTCCTGCTACATGTAAGTGGTCGATGCCTTTACTCCCTGCTAGGCCATAAAATACAGCCCCTGGTGCAAGGCATGACACCTTCTAGGCTTTAAGCACATTGGCCATATCCACAATGGATGACTTTACCAAGCACCTGATGCCAGGTGAAGCTTCTTGTTCTCTGAAAAAGGGACCACAATGGTCCCAGTCCCAGTCCACCTGAGCTTCTGCTCTGTCTGAGGTCTATGCAGTTCAGCACCACTCCATGTCTGCCCTGCCTGACTTTTACAGAGGTCTTTCGCTACCACGTGGGTCTCTACTGTTTCTTTCTTTCTTTCTTTTTTTTAATTTATATCCAAGTTAGTTAGCATATAGTGAAACAATGACTTCAGGGGCAGATTCCTTAATTCCCCTTACCAATTTAGCCCATCCCCCGCACAACCCCTCCAGTAACCCTCTGTTTGTTCTCCGTAGTTAAGAGCCTCTTATGTTTTGTCCCCCTCCCTGGTTTTTCTATTATTTTTGCTTCCCTTCCCTTGTGTTCATCTGTTTTGTCTCTCAAAGTCTTCATATGAGTGAAATAATATGATATTTGTCTTTCTCTGACTGACTAATTTCGCTTAGCATAATATCCTCTAGTTCCATCCACGTAGTTGCAAATGGCAAGATTTCATTCTTTTTGATTGCCGAGTAATACTCCATTGTATATGTATATACAATATGTATATGCGATATATATATGTCACATCTTATTTATCCATTCATCCATTGATGGACATTTGGGATCTTTCCATACTTTGGCTATTGTTGATAGCACCGCTACAAACATTGGGGTGCATGTGCTCTTTTGAAACAGCACACCTATATCCCTTGGATAAATACCTGTTAGTGCAACTGTTGGGTCATAGGGTAGTTCTATTTTTAATTTTTTGAGAAACCTCCACACTGCTTTCCAGAGTGGTGGCACCAGGTTGCATTCCACCAGCAGTGCAAAAGAGATCCTCTTTCCCTGCATCCTTGCCAACATCTGCTGTTGCCTGAGTTGTTAATTTTAGCCATTCTGACAGATGTGAGGTGATATCTCATTGAGCTTTTAATCTGTCTTTCCCTGATGATGAGTGATATTGAGGATTTTTTCATGTGTCTATTAGCCATCTGGATGTCTTCTTTGGAGAACTGTGTATTCATGTCTTTTGCCCATTTCTTCACTGGATTATTGGTTTTTTGGGCGTTGAGTTTGATAAGTTCTTTATAGATTTTGGATACTAACCCTTTATCTGATATGTCCTTTGCAGATATCTTCTCCCATTCTGTTGGTTGCCTTTTAGTTTTGCTAATTATTTCCTTTGCTGTGCAGAAGCTTTTCATTTTGAATATGTCCCCATAGTTCATTTTTGCTTTTGTTGCCCTTGCCTTTGGAGACATGTTGAGTAAGAAATTTCTGTGGCTGAGGTCAAAGGGGGTTTTGCCTGCTTTCCCGTCTAGGGTTTTGATGGCTTCCTGTCTTATGTTTGGGTCTGCCATCCATTTTGAGTTTATTTTTGTGTATGGTGTAAGAAAGTGGCCCAGGTTCATTCTGCATGTCGCTGTCCAGTTTTCCCAGCGCCAGTTGCTGAAGAGACTGTCTTTATTCCGCTGGATATTCTTTCCTGCTTTGTCAAATATTAATTGGCCATACGTTTGTGGGTCCATTTCTCAGTTCTCTGTTCTGTTCCATTGATCTGAGTGTCTTTTTTTGTACCAGTACCATACTGTCTCAATGATTACAGCTTTGTAATACATCTTGAAGTCCAGGATTGTGATGCCTCCAGCTTTGGTTTTCTCTTTCAGGATTTCTTTGGGTATTTGGGGTCTTTTGTGGTTCCATACAAATTGTAGGATTGTTTGTTCTAGCTCTGTGAAGAATGCTGGTGTTATCTTGATAGGGATTACATTAAATATGTAAATTGCTATGGGTAGTATTGACATTTTAACAATATTTATTCTTCCAATCCAGGAGCATGGAATATTTTCCCCTTTTTTTGTGTCTTCAATTTCTTTCAGAAGTTTAATATAGTTTTCAGTGTATTGATTTTTCACCTCTTTGGTTGGGTTTATTCCTAGGTATTTTATGGTTTATGGTGCAATTGTAAATAGGATCAATTCCCTGGTTTCTCTTTCTGTTGCTTCATTATTGGTGTATAGGAATTCACCCCATTTCTGTGAACTGATTTTATATTGTTATTTTGCTGAATTCATGGATCAGTTCCAGAAGGTTTTTGGTGGAATTTTTGGGTTTTCCATATAGAGTATCATGTCGCCTGCAAAGAGTATCTTGCTGATTGTCTGACTGCTAAGGCTAAGACCTCCAATACTATGTTGAAAAACAGTGGTGAGAGTGGACATTCCTGTCTTGTTCCTGACCCTAGGGGGAAAGCTCTCGGTTTTTTCCCCATTGAGGATATTAGTGGTGGTTCTTTCACTTATGGCTTTTATGATCTCGAGGTATGATCCTTGTATCCCTACTTTCTTGAGGGTTTTTATCAAGAAAGGATGCGTATTTTGTCAAATGCTTTCTCTGCAGCTATTGAGAGGATCATGTCGTTCTTGTCCTTCTTTTATTGATATGATGTATCACACTGCTTGTTTTGCAGATATTGAACTGGCCCTGCAACCCAGATATAAATCCCACTTGGTGGTGGTGAATAATTCTTTTAATGTACTGTTGGATCCGGTTGGCAAGTGTCTTGAGTATTTTTGCATCCATGTCCATTAGGGAATTTGGTCTGTAGGTCTCCTTTTTAGTGGGGTCTTTGGTTTTCCAATCAAGTTAATGCTCGCTTCATACAATGAGTTTCCAACTTTTCTTCCATTTCTATTTTTTTGGAACAACTTCAAAAGAATAGGTGCTAACTCTTCCTTAGATGTTTGGTAGAATTTCTCTGGAAAGCCATATGACCCTGGACTCCGGTTTTTGGGGAGATTCTTGTTTACTACTTGATTTATTTTTTTTAAATATGAAATTTATTGTCAAGTTGGTTTCCATACAACACCCAGTGCTCATCCCAACAGGTGCCCTCCTCAATACCCATCACCCACCCAACAATTTGTTCTCAGTTTTTAAGAGTCTCTTATGTTTTGGCTCCCGCCCTCTCTAACCTTTTTTTTCCTTCCTCTCCCCCATGGCCTTCTGTTAAGTTTCTCAGGATCTACATAAGAGTGTAAACAGATCCACATAAGAGTGAAAAGTCTGTATGACTTTTTTCAATTAACATAACAGTCTTCAGTTCCATCCACATTGCTACAAAAGGCCATATTTCATTCTTTCTCATTGCCAAGTAGTATTCCATTGTGTATATAAACCACAATTTCTTTATCCATTCATCACTTGATGGACTTTTAGACTCTTTCCATAATTTGGCTATTGTTGGAAGTGCTGCTATAAACATTGGGATACAAGTGCCCCTGTGCCTCAGCACTCCTGTATCCTGTGGGTAAATTCCTAGCAGTGCTACTGCTGGGTCATAGGGTAGGTCTATTTTTAATTTTTGAGGAAACTCCACACTGTTTTCCAGAGTGGCTGCACCAGTTTGCATTCCCACCAACAGTGCAAGAGGGTTCCCGTTTCTCCACATCCTCACCAGCATCTATAGTCTCCTGATTTGTTCATTTTAGCCACCCTGACTGATGAGAGGTGGTATCTGAGTGTGGTTTTGATTTATATTTCCCTGATAAGGAGCGACGTTGAGCATCTTTTCATGTGCCTGTTGTTGGCCAGCTGGATGTCTTCTTTGGAAAAGTGTCTACTCATGTTAACTTCCCATTTCTTCACTGGATTATTTGTTTTTCCTGTGTGGAGTTTCGTGAGTTCTTTATAGATTTTGGATACTAGCTCTTTGTCCGATATGTCATTTGCAAATATCTTTTCCCATTCCGTTGGTTGCCTTTTAGTTTTGTTGATTGTTTCCTCTGCTCTGCAGAAGCTTTTTATCTTCATGAGGTCCCAATAGTTCACTTTTGCTTTTAATTCCCTTGCCTTTGGGGATGTGTCAAGTAAGAAATTGCTGCGGTGAGGCCAGAGAGGTCTTTTCCTGTATTCTCCTCTAGGGTTTTGATGGTTTCCTGTCTCACAGTCAGGTCCTTCATCCATTTTGAGTTTATTTTTGTGAATGGTGTAAGAAAGTGGTCTAGTTTCATCCTTCTGCATGTTGCTGTCCAGTTCTCCCAACACCATTTGTTAAAGAGACTGTCTTTTTTCCATTGGATATTCTTTCCTGCTTTGTCAAAGATGAGTTGGCCATACTTTTGTGGGTCTAGTTCTGGGGTTTCTATTCTATTCCATTGGTCTATGTGTCTGTTTTTGAGCCAATAGCATGCTGTCTTGATGATTACAGCTTTGCAGTAGAGGCTAAAGTCTGGGATTGTGATGCCTCCCGCTTTGGTCTTCTTCTTCAAAATTACTCTGGCTATTCGGGGTCTTTTGTGGTTCCAGATAAATTTTAGGATTGCTTGTTCTAGCTTCGAGAAGAATGCTGGTGCAATTTTGATTGGGATTGCATTGAATGTGTAGATAGCTTTGGGTAGCATTGACATTTTGACAATATTTATTGTTCCAATCCATGAGAACAGAATGTTTTTCCATTTCTTTGCATCTTCTTCGATTTCCTTCATAAGCTTTCTATAGTTTTCAGCTTACAGATCTTTTACAACTTTGGTTAGGTTTATTCCTAGGTATTTTATGCTTCTTGGTGCAATTGTGAATGGGATCAGTTTCTTTATTTGTCTTTCTTTTGCTTCATTATTAGAGTATAAGAATGCAACTGATTTCTGTACATTGATTTTGTATCCTGCAACTTTGCTGAATTCATGTATCAGTTCTAGCAGACTTTTAGTGGAGTCTGTTGGGTTTTCAACGTAGAGTATCATGTCATCTGCGAAAAGCGAAAGCTTGACTTCATCTTTGCCAAATTTGATGCCTTTGATTTCCTTTGTTGTCTGATTGCTGACGCTAGAACTTCCAACATTATGTTAAAAAACAGTGGTGAGAGTGGACATCCCTGCGGTGTTCCTGATCTCAGGGGGAAAGCTCTCAGTTTTTCTCTATTGATGATTAAAGTAGCTGTGGGCTTTTCATAAATGGCTTTTATGATGTTTAAGTATGTTCCTTCTATCCCAACTTTCTCGAGGGCTTCTATTAAGCAAGGATGCTGTATTTTGTCAAATACTTTTTCTGCAGAGATTGACAGGATCATATGGTTCTTTTCTTTCCTTTTATTAATGTGATGTATTACATTGACTGATTTGCAAATATTGAACAAGCCCTGCAGCCAAGGAGTGAATCCCATTTGATCATGGTGAATAATTCTTTTTATATGCTGTTGAATTCAATTTGCTAGTATCTTATTGAGAATTTTTGCATCCATATTCATCAGGGATATTGGCCTGTAGTTCTCTTTTTTTTTTTTTTTTTTTGCTGGGTCTCTGTCTGGTTTAGGAATCAAAGTAATACTGGCTTCATAGAATGAGTCTGGAAGTCTTCCTTCTCTTTGTATTTTTGGAACAGCTTGAGAAGGATAGGTATTATCTCTGCTTTAAATATCTGGTAGAATTCCCCTGGGAAGCCATCTGGTCCTGGACTCTTTCCTTGGGAGATTTTTGATGACTGATTCAATTTCTTCACTGGTTATGGGTGTGTTCAAGTTTTCTATTTATTCCTGTTTGAGTTTTGGAAGTGCATGGGTGCTTAGGAATTTGTCCATTTCTTCCAGGTCCAGTTTGTTGGCACATAATTTTTTATAGTATTCCCTGATAATGGCTTGTATTTCTGAGGGATTGGTTGTAATAATTCCATTTTCATTCATTATTTTATCTATTTGGGTCCTCTCCCTTTCCCTTTTGAGAAGCCTGGCTAGAGGTTTATCAGTTTTGTTTATTTTTTCAAAAAACTAACTCTTGGTTTCATTGATCTGCTCTACAATTTTTTTTAGATTCTATATTGTTTATTTCTGCTCTGATCTTTATTATTTCTCTTCTTCTGCTGGGTTTAGGCTGCCTTTGCTGTTCTGCTTCTATTTCCTTTAGGTGTGCTGTTAGATTTTGTATTTGGGATTTTTCTTGTTTCTTGAGGTAGGCCTGGATTGCAATGTATTTTCCTCTCAGGACTGCCTTCACTGGATCCCAAAGGGTTTGGATTGTTGTATTTTCATTTTCATTTGTTTCCATGTATTTTTAAATTTCTTCTCTAATTGCCTGGTTGACCCACTCATTCTTTAGTAGGGTGTTCTTTAACCTCCATGCTTTTGGAGGTTTTCCAGACTTTTTCCTGTGGTTGATTTCAAGCTTCATAGCATTGTGGTCTGAAAGTATGCATGGTGTGATCCCAATTATTTTATACTTATGAAGGGCTGTTTTGTGACCCAGTATGTGATCTATCTTGGAGAATGTTCCATGTGCACTCGAGAAGAAAGTATATTCTGTTGCTTTGGGATGCAGAGTTCTAAATATATCTGTCAAGTCCATCTGATCCAATGTATCATTCAGGGCCCTTGTTTCTTCATTGACCGTGTGTCTAGAAGATCTATCCATTGTTGTAAGTGGCGTGTTAAAGTCCCCTGCAATTACCACATTCTTATCAATAAGGTTGCTTATTTTTGTGATTAATTGTTTTATATATTTGGGGGCTCCTGTATTCGGTGCATAAACATTTATAATTGTTAGCTCTTCCTGATGGATACACTCAGTAATTATTATATAATGCCCTTCTTCATCTCTTGTTACAGCCTTTAATTTAAAGTCTAGTTTGTCTGATATAAGTATGGCTAGATACCCCAGCTTTCTTGTGACTTCCAGTCAGTAGCATGATAGATAGTTCTCCATCCCCTCACTTTCAATCTGAAGGTGTCCTCAGGTCTAAAATGAGTCTCTTGTAGACAGAAAATAGATGGGTCTTGTTTTTTTTATCCATTATGATACCCTATGTCTTTAGGTTGGCGCATTTAGTCCATTTACATTCAGTGTTATTATAGAAAGATATGGGTTTAGAGTCATTGTGATGGCTGTAGGTTTCATGCTTGTAGCGATGTCTCTGGTACTTTGTGGTCTTTGCAACATTTCACTCACAGAGTCCCCCTTCAGATCTCTTTTAGGGCTGGTTTAGTGGTGATGAATTCTTTCAGTTTTTGTTTGGGAAGACCTTTATCTCTCCTTCTATTCTGAATGATAGGCTTGCTGGATAAAAGATTGTTGGCTGCATATTTTTTCTCTTCATCACATTGAAGATTTCCTGCCATTCCTTTCTGGCCTGCCAACTTTCAGTAGATAGGTCTGTGACTACTCTTATGGGTCTACCTCTGTAAATTAGAGCATGTTTATCCCTAGCTGCTTTCAGAATTTTCTCTTTATCCTTGTATTTTGCCAGTTTCACTATGATATGTCATACAGAAGATCAATTCAAGTTATGTCTGAAGAGAGTTCTCTGTGCCTCTTGGATTTCAATGTCTTCTTCCTTCCCCAGATCAGGGAAGTTCTCAGCTATGATTTGTTCAAGTACACCTTCAGCCCCTTTCTCTCTCTTCTTCTTCTTCTTCTGGAATTCCTATGATATGATTATTGTTCCCTTTGATTGCATCACTTAGTTCTCTAATTCTCCCCTCATACTCCTGGATATTTTTTATCTCTCTTTTTCTCAGCTTCCTCTTTTTCCATAATTTTATCTTCGAATTCACCCATTGTCTCCTCTGCGTCTGTGCTGTGGTCGCCTCCATTTTATTTTGTGGTCGCCTCATTTGTAGCATTTTTTAGCTCCTCCTATTACTTAGTCCCTTGATCTCTGTAGCAATAGATTCTCTGCTCTCCTCTATGCTTTTTTCAAGCCCAGTGATTAATTTTATGACTATTATTCTAAATTCTTGTTCCGTTATAATGTTAAATCGTTTTTGATCAATATCTTAGCTGTCGCTACTTCCTGGAGTTTCTTTTGAGGAGAGTTCTTCTGTTTAATCATTTTGGGTATTCCCTCGGGTGGCTCCAAACTTCAGGGCACTTCTCCTCTGCTGTCTGGAGTTAAGTTGTGTTGGTGGGCGGGGCTGCAGTCAGACCGATGTCTGCCGCCAGCCCACTCCTGGGGCCACAGTCAGACTGGTGTGTACCTTATCTTCCCCTCTCCCAGGGGCATGGATCACTGGAGTGGTGTGGCCCCTGTCTGGGCTATTTGCACACTGCCGGGCTTGTGGTGCTGCTTCAGTGGGATCTGGCGTATTAGCCAGGGTGGATCTGCAAGGTGCAAAGGGGCAGGAGGGGCAGGCTTAGCTCGTTTTGCCATGGGTGGTCCCCTTTGAGAGGGGCCCTGCAGCACCATGAGGGAGGCAGACCCATCAGAGGGATGGACCCAGAGAAGCACAACACTGGGTGTTTGCGCAGTGCAAGCACATTTGGTGATGGGAACTAGTTCACTTTGTGGTTTCAGCTGGGGGGTGGGAGAGGGAAATGGTGCTGGCCAGCACCTTTGTTCCCCTGCCAAGCAGAGCTCTGTCTCCCAGGGCTCAACAACTCTCCCTCCTGGTGTCCTCTTGCCCTCCCCGCTCTCCAAAAGCAAAGCTGTTGACTTTTAACATTCCAGATATTAAGTCTGGCTGGCTGTCAGAACTCACACAGTCCAGCCCCTGCTTTTGCAAGCCAGACTTCATGGGCTCTGCCTTGCCAGGTGGGCTGCCTCTCCACCGCCCTGGCTCCCTCCCACCAGTCCGTGTAGCGCACATGGCTTCTCTGCCCTTCCTACCCTCTTCCATGGGCCTCTTGTCTTTGCTTTGCTCTGGACAGTCCATTCTGCTGGTCTTCTGGCAGTTTTCTGAGTTATTTAGGCAGATGTGGGTGGAATCTAAGCGATCAGCAGGACGTGGTGAGCCCAGCGTCCTCCTACGCCATCATCTTCCCTTCCTCCATCTATTTTTTTTATTTTTTTAAATTTACATCCAATTTAGTTAGCATATAGTCAAACAATGATTTCAAGAGTAGATTCCTTAATGCTCCTTACCCATTTAGTCCATTCCCCCTCCACACCCCCTCCAGTAACCCTCAGTTTTTTCTCCATATTTATGATTCTCTTCTGTTTTGTCCCCCTCCCTGTTTTTATATTATTTTTCCATTGATGGAAGAATGGATAAAGAAGAAGTGGTATATATATACAATGGAGTATTACTCGGCAATCAAAAGGAATGAAATCTTGCCATTTGCAACTACATGGATGGAACTGGAGGGTATTATGCTAAGTGAAATTAGTCAGAGAAAGACAAAAATCATATGACTTCACTCATATGAGGACTTAAGAGACAAAACAGATGAACATAAGGGAAAAGGAACAAAAATAATAGGCTATGTTTTTTTGTACCTGAGGTTCCCTCCCAAGGTTGCCAGCAGAGGGAGTTAATTTAACTTAAATAATCCATTTTCTTGTATTGACCTTGTTTAGCTTAATACAGTTGGTCCCTTTTCTTTCTTCTTTGACATACTGAGGACAACTTGTCCATCAGGAAAGTGACAGTTTAAAAATGTGGTCAGTACCTGATCCTACAATGAGGTTGTGAGCTCCCAGGTTAGTAGATGTCAGATGACAGATGGGCCCCCGTCTGTGTGTGGTTCACACTTCCAAAACCAACTTCAGGCCAAAAAAAAAAAACTCTCATCAGTGCCCCCATGCTGACCAACTCCACCCACTACTTCTGTTTCCAAGTTCTAGGTCTCTCCCAAATCTCTTGCTGACCAACTCTTTTCCAAGATCACTTTCCAGGAGAGGTTTGGAGAACATATCAGGGAGGCAAGCAGCCATGACAGATACACACAGCCCCACAATGGCATGGCTTTGGGCCTTGGTCTACAAAATCATCTCCAAATTGTTGCTGGGAGAGAGGAAGACAATGAGAGTTCCTCAGCCTGATGCCAATTGTGGCAGCCAGTACACAGGTGTCTGCTGGCTGGAGGAAGAGCCTCCCAAGTCTCCTCAGTGTGTGGAGGGGCCATGAATCTTGGTGTGTGTGGGAACAAGTTCCAAGCCAGGACTTTGGAAGCAGGCACAGTCACCAGACACAATGCTGCCTGGATCCAGAGTGGAGGAGCCAGTGGAAGAGCCTGGGAAGGAAGCACATGGAATGATGGGAATGGGGTGAAGTTCAGACCCAAGGTTGTGGATACCAAACCAAAGACCCCCATGCTGGAGTTAAGTTGGGAGAATGCCAGCATCGTTAAGTTTGCAATAATCCCTTTAAATTATTTTTGAAAAAAAAAACCTTTTTTTTTTAACACTTAAGAGCCATATGGTTACATTTGGAATACTTTCTGTAACAGTTAGATTTTACATGTTAGAAACTAGTACTGCAGCCAGAGAGGAGGCTTAATTCTGGAAAATATATCTTTTACAATAGTTTCAATATAAAAAGCATTTTTAAAAACAAATTTTGGCTCATGTGTGAACACATAATAATAAGCTTAGGCTTTCTACCTCTGATGTGGCCATAGTCTTTAAGGGGAAGAACAAGCATTGCTATCCTCTGAAACAGCATCTACTGGATCTTATGTTGCTGTGTGTGTATGAATGAACCTGCTTTTATGCTTGTATTTTTTGTGTTAAATACTTATTTTGAATTTTAATATTTATGCTTTGATTACTCATTATAGAATTGATTTGCATTGACCATAAACTAATTTAAAACGTGTGACATAAATAGGTGGCAAAAAGAGGAGCTCATTTGTTTTGTGTGGGGCAGAGAATGGGAAAGATACTGGAAAGGGGTAGTCACCAAAGCCTTAGGAGTGGAATGTTCATGGTGAGATGCAATTCCCTATCCTCCATGGAGAGGAGGGTGGGGGTACTTGCCACTCTCCTAGACCAACCCTACAAAAATTATATATAATTTTGTGGTGTGTACCACCCAATGTTTTGCATCTTATGTGATGGGATTGTTGGTCTGCCCAGAGAAAGAGAAAACTGAAGGGCATGGTCCTTGGAAACAGCCTGCCCAACTCCTGCTTTAACACAGCACACACACACAAGGTGTGTGTTTCCTCTGTCAAAAAAAAAATATCTGGAAAGCTATCTAAATTGAGCCAATTTGATGCACTATCCATCCCAAGAATGTAGTCTCCAAGTGAGCGGACCCAGTATCACAGGAACATTGGTATATCCTGGCATGAACAAATGGAGCAGAGGTTAGGGATTCAGCCCAAGCTGGGACAACTGAGGAATGGGGAGGACCCAGGGGAGGTATGGCTGCACTGTTTCCTTCATCTCTCCTTCTTGCCTCATTATTGAGAGAACAGCAAAAGCTGTCAGAGGGAGGAAGAGAAGGTCTCTAGAAGCAGAACAGCCCCCTCCCACAGCAGGCACACAACCTGTCAGATGTCAGAGTTGGATAGGAGACCAGAGTTTGCAAACTGGACACATCACTTAATAAAGTTATATGAACATTGTGGGCTCTGCCATTGAGGAACAAGAAAGAAGGGCTCTATCTACAGAGGCAATCAAAGGCAGTGATTTGAAAACTATGACAGACACGAAAACATGTCATGTCACTACCTTGTAGTGTTAAGACTATCCAAGCAGATGGTTTTGACTCACAATTATATATTTTAAAAATATTTTCCCTGTAGGGGCACCTGGGTGGCTCAGTCAGTTAAGCCTCTGACTTCAGCTCAGGTCATGATCTCACAGTTTGTGAGTTCGAGCCCCGTGTCAGCCTCTGTGCTGACAGCTCAGAGCCTGAAGGCTGCTTTGGATTCTGTCTCCTTCTCTCTCTGCCCCTCCCCACTTGTGCTCTCTCTGTCTCTCAAAAATAAATAAATGAAAAAAATTTTAAAAATGTTTTCTTGAAATTGTTTCCATTTGCATGAAGCAGATGGAAAAAAGCATTGGCTTACTTTTTAAATTATAAAAGCAATAACACACACCCCCTGTAAAATTTATGGTGCAACAGTACCCATAGCATATACAGACCATTTTTATCTGTTCTCCTAGTAGCAAGTATGTGGTATTCCACCCTTGTTTTCACTGCTGCAGTGAACATCCTCTTATATATTTAGGTGCTGGTATGAATATTTATGTAGATCAGATTCTTGAAATGGAACTTTTCAGTCAGAGGATGCTCACATTTAGAAATTGGTAAACATTAGCAAAATTGACCTCAAAACTTTCCAATTTATAAATCCACCAAAATGTGTTGAAGTGCTCAATCCATGGGAATATGTGTTTCCCCTGTAAGATTCCCACGGTGCCAATAATAACTTTATTCCCATCCTCTGTTAAGGTTAAGGCCCTCTCTCAGCTCTGCCCGCACTTGTGAGTTAGCCAGGCCTGGGCTGTCTCAAGCAAGGGAAGCCTCACTTCACAGTTGTATTTTTACACAGCATTGGGATACACACAGAAGTTCTGTGTTCACTATTTCCCAGTTTTGAGGAATAGCTACATGAAAAATGTAAACAGTGGACAGAACTGAATATATCATGTCCTATTTTTAGAAACTTTCAAGAGGGTCATGGTGTTTGACTGGAAGGAGACTTGGGTTTCTACTCTGAATATTCCAGCCTCTCAGGTGGCCTCCAACATGGGCTCTATGGTTCACAAAACATGTAGCTGACTGTCTAAGATCCCTTTCAACTTTAAAGCTAGGCTTCCCCATTACTGAAAATGCACTGGTAGAGCTATCAGTTATTTAAAAATAATTTAACTTGCCTTTTGTATCAGCTGTTTGTTTTTATTATTTAATGCATAAAAACAATATTAAAGGAATGGATAATCATTGTATACAGTCAAGGAACATACTTCTAATGTTATCATACAACATTTGTGAGTAGGACACCAAAATATTTGCACACTAATACAAATGATTATACATAACCAATTTTTTCTGAATATCATACGTAGTATGTTAATAAGGCTATAACTTTTAGAAAGTTTTTACTTTAATTCTGGTTAGTTAACATACAGTGTTATATTAGTTTCAAGTGTACAATATAGTGATTCAACAATTCCATACATCACCCAGTGTTTATCATGACAAAAGCACTCCCTAATTCCCATCACCTAGTTAATCTATGTCCTGACTGACCTCCCCTCTGGTAACCATCAGTTTGTTCTCTACAGTTAAGAGTCTATTTCTCTTTTTTAATTATGTTTATTTAATTTTTTGGAGGGGAAGGGGCATAAAGAGAGAGGTGGGCAGAGGATCCAGAGTGGGGTCTGTGCTGACAGCAGAAAGCCAGATGCAGGGCTCAAACTCATGAGCCCTGAGATCATGACCTGAGCCAAAGCCAGACACTTCTTAATCAGTTGAACTACCAGGCACCCCAGGAGTCTATTTCTTGATTTGCTTCTCTCTCTCTCTGTTTTTCCCTGTTTCCCCATTATTTCTCTTAGCATTTTTTTAAGTTTTTATTTTATTTTTAAGTTTATTTTTAAGTCTTTATTTAAATCCAGTTAGGTAACATACAGTGTAACATTAGTTTCAGGTGTACAACTTAGTAATTCAAAACTTACCTACAACACCCTGTACTCATCACAAGTGCCCTCTTTAATCCTTACAATTTATTTTACCCATCCCCCCCACCTCCCCTCTGGTAACCATCAGTTTGTTTTCTATAATTAAGAGTCCGTTTCTTGGTTTGTCTCTCAATCTCTTTTTTACCATTGCTCCTTTGGTTTCTTAAATTCCACATATGAGTGAAATCATATGGTATTTGTCTTTCTCTGACTTATTTCACTTAGCGTAATACTCTCTAGCACATCCATGTCATTGCAAATGGCCAGATTTCATCCTTTTTTATGGATGATTAATGTTCCATTATCTATATATCATCTATCTGTCTATCATCTATCTATCTGTCTATCTATCTATCATCATCATCTCACTCTCTCTCTCTTCCTTATCCATTCATCACTCAATGGGCCCCGGGCTGCTTCCATATCTTATTGTAATAACGCTGCTATAAACATCAGGGTGCATGTATCCCTTTGAATTAGTGTTCTTGTAATCTTTGGATAAATACCCAGTAGTGTGATTTCTGGATCATAAGGTAGTTCTATTTTTAATTTTTTGAGGACCCTCCATACTGTTTTCCAGAGTAGCGGCACCAGTTTGCATTCCGACCAACAGTGCAAAAGCATTCCCACATTGTCGCTGACACCTGTTGTTTCTTGCATTGATTTTAGCCATTCTGACAGGTGTGAGGTGATATCTCACTGCAGTTTTGATTTGCATTTCCCTGATGATGAGTGATGTTGAACATCTTGTCATGCTTCTTGCTAGTCATCTGGATGTCTTCTTTGGAAAAGTGTCTATTCATGTCTTCTGAACAAGGCTATAATTTTATAATAACAGGTAGCCAAGCATTTTCATAAACTCAAAAATGAACTTATTTGATTTTTTAGAGAAACAGTCACATAGATGACCAAATGCTCTATGTAGAATCACAGAAAATCAGTGGTATGCTGGAGCTGGTGGCTTGAGAGCCAGTTGTGGGCATTTCTTCCCAAATCCATCACTGATGTCGCATCAATGGCTTGAAATCAGCCATAGTAGTATTTACACCATGGAAATGAACAAGTGTTACAGTTTCTTCTTCCCAGAAAGCCAGTTATTTAGCATTTATATGATACCACTGCATTCATTTATCATTCTCTCTATATATTACTCTATTGCATTAGTCATCCTCTGTCTTTAGTTTCCTTCTATCTGAAATAATTCTTTAGTCTTGCCTTGTTTTTAATGACCTTGACAGTTTTCAGGAGTATCAGCCAGCTTGTCTATTTCTTCATGATTTATGAATTTTGGGGCAGGAATACCTCAAAAGTGATGCTGTTGTTCTCTCTTCACTGCTTTGCATCAGGAAACACATGGTATAAATTTATGTCATATCTGGTGATGTTAACTCTTGTCACTCTGTTATTGTGATGTCTGCCAGTCTCCTCCTCTGTAAAATCGGCAAGTGTATTGTGCTTCTAAATTAATAAGTAATTACTATTTTGTGGGAAATACTTTGAAACTTCTGTTGTAGAGTTGAATTTTTTCTTCTCCCCTATTTGGGTATTCATTTATTTATGTATATCAGTGTAGATATACATATGCTTGGATTCCTATTTTTACTTATTTGTAAGTTCCATTAATTACTGTGATCAAATTTGGCTAGTAGAGTTCCTTTAAGCTGACTTTTATGTCAAATTGACATCTCCCCTTCATTCTTTTTTTTTTTAACAGAAGCTCTGTGAGAGATTCTTTCTACATCTGTTAATTCTCAATTGCCTTCAGCTCAAAATAATTTTCATTCCAAAGTGGCAGATATTGGGGTGGCATATTATAATCCCCTTCAGTGTTGTTCAAAATTTTGTTTTTTGGGCTGAAGGGTAGCCAAATATGCCACCCCAAAATATGCCCCTTTGGCATGCAGATCATTCTGAGCTGATTTTTTTTCTTTCTCAGTAAACTTTATTTTTTTAATATGAAATTTATTGTCAAATTGGTTTCCATACAACACCCCAATTTGACAATAAATCCTCTTCATTCTTTGAGTACTTCCTTACTTTCTAGTACAAGATCTTTTATTTATTTATTTATTTATTTATTTATATTTTTAATGTCTATTTATTTTTGAGAGAGAGACAGAGAGTGAGCAGGGGAAGGACAGAGAGAGAGAAGGAGACACGGAATCCTTAGCAGGCTCCAGGCTCTGAGCTGTCAGCACAGAGCCTGACTTGGGGCTCGAATTCAAGAACCACAAGATCATGACCTAAGCCGAAGTCAGATGTTCAACTGACTGAGCCCCCAGGCACCCCCTAATACAAGATCTTTTAGACCCATCTGGTATATTTTTTTGACACCAAGCTGTTAATTCTGACACTATTTACCTAGAGATAGTGTCATATTCCAAAAGTTAAGGACTCAGTCCTATAAGACTGCCCCTCATTTCACACACCCTTGCAAGTCCAGGTTGTTACCTGTGCTTCTGACAGCTATAAATTGGAGGTTCCCACAACCTTCAGAGGTTTAGTAATTTGCTAGAGTACCTCACAGAGCTCAGGAAAACAGTTTATTTACTAGATTACTGGTTTATTATAACCCAGGAACAGCCAAATGGAAGAGATGCAAAAAGCAAGGAATGGGGTAAAGTGTGAGGCTTCCATGCTTTCTGGGTGCACCACTCTCTCTCCCTCTTCAAGAGTTCACCAACCTGGAAGCTCTTTGAACCTGGTCCTTTTGAGTTTTATGTAGGTTTCATTACATATATTCTGTTGATTAAGTCATTGGCAATACTGGTGATTGCACTTAATCTCCAGCCTCTCTTCACTGAGTTTGGAGGTGGAGGTTGGGAGATGGGTCTAAGTTTTAACCTTTTAATCACATACTTGGTTCCTCTGATAACCAGCCCCATCCTTAGGGGGCTTTCCAAAAGACATATCATTAACATAAATAAGGTATGGTTGAAAGGTGCTTGTTATGAATACCAAAAGCCACCCTAATAGCTCTTACCATTTAGGAAATTCTAAGGGTTTCAAGAGCTCTGTGTGAGAGTCTAGGTGGAAGAGCAAATATATACTTATTAATCATAATATCACACCTATTTTGTGTTTTCCCTGCCTCAGCCCTGGAGTCCACCATTTCTCAAAGGAACCTTCATTCCTTTTGTGGAAAACAGTACTAAAAGCTAAATTCTGGGTTCTAGGTATGTTATTGTTTCTAAGCTGTCAAAACTGACAGAGCTAGGAACCATATGCATGCAGACACACATCTATCTACTTACCTACATACCTACCTACCTATACCTATCACATGTGTGTGTGCTCCACATATCTGTACATATAAAAAAAAAACGTGAGTTCATAGAGTTACCTTTCATTTTCTTCTTTCCTTTTTCTGCATTTTTGTATTTATTTTCTGACTGAGAAACCTCTCGGCACACTTAGGGAATTTTCTTATTTGCTCAATTCCTTGTTGATCAATTCTTGTCATTATTCATTATAATGTTCAAGCTGTCTCATAACTGGCTAGTGGAGCCTCTTCATCCTAGTTCCTATGTCCCCATCAGTTTCTGAGCACATTTGAATACACAATGTTCCAGATTCACCTGTACTTTCTCTGCTCCAACCCTGGAATCAGCCATTTCTCCAAGTTCATTTCAGTGAGAAATGCCATTTAACACTGGGATCTAAGCCCTAAGAGAACTCATTGCTTATGAAGTGTCATTGCTTCTAGACATTTTAGAACTAGAAAACATACACAAAAAGTATAAAAAATATACAAGCTAACAGATTCTTCTTATCCAGTCCAGTAAGATTTCCCTCCACCTTTCCTCCATTCCAGTTTCTTTCTGGTCTTCCACAGTGCATACTGTGGCTAATGACAGCATGAATTTATTATTATTCATTTGCTTTTTCTTACCATCCACACAAACAAGCTTTGGAATTGCCTCTTTTTCTTAAAGAAAATCGTGTGTGTGTGTGTGTGTGTATTTATATGTATATATGTGTATACACACACATATAAACAAAGGTTCCTCTTTTTGTTCCCTTTCTGCTGTGCTGAGTCTTTAGCCTTTGCTGACATTTTTGTGATGCTTCCTCCGTAAAAGGGGGAGAGCAAAAAGTATCCAGGAAGCCGCCAAAGACCCAGACCCGCAGGCAAAAGAGTGCCTCACTCTAGGCCCAGGGTGGGATCTGTGGGCTCATAGGGCTGTAACCAGGTGTCACGGTCATCCTCTTCCAGGTCTTGTGTCCCCCTAATAGGCAATGGACAGATGGTTAGGGGATCCGGGTGTTCACCACCGTCGTGAGCTCTGGGCCTGAAATACGCACAGAGCATGCCTGAGAAGGTGTCGGTAAAGGTGAAGATGTGGGAGCCGTCGGACACGTTGAAGAAGGACAGTTTTCCTGCCTCCCAGTCCAGGAAGATGCCCACACGCCGGGGCGGCACGCGCAGGGTGAGTGCGATGCGGTGTGGGTCCAGGACGAAGTACTCACAGTGGTTCCACAGCCCCATCACCCAGTAACCGCTGGCCGGGCTTAGGCGCACTGGCCCCAAGCGGGGAACTGCAGCCAGACACACACCCAGGAACCAGCGGCTGCGCCGTCCCACATACACTTCCCAGTAGTGTCGGCCAGTTGAGAAGCGCTCACAGCTCAGCACGCACGTCTGCTCAGAGAACCGCTGCTGGTCCCCCGCCACAGAGCCGGACACTGCTGTGCAAGAGGACACGCTCTTGCCATCCCCGGAGACCTCCAGGCTGCGGTGCGCCGAGGCCGGATCAAGGGTTACATGCACTGTGCAGAGGCACGGGTTTAAGGTTTGTGGAGGACGGTTCTGGGCCCTGCCTGTCCCCTTCCCTGACAAGTAAACCGTAGTGCTCCTGGTGGTCATTCCCACCCTAAAACCACCCCTGTTTACTGAAGCAGCTTGCAAGTCACTCCTGAGCACCTGAAAGCCGCAGGAGGAATCATATTTCTTTCCTGAAGCTTCCTGAATGCCATACTAGGTGCCACGGAGAGCAGAGATAGAAAACAAGATAGATTTGTGGAGATGGAGGCAGGCTCACTTCTCCCAACTCCTGGTCAAGGTGAAGAGGCTCCTGGCTGGTCCAATTCCTGGATGCCACCACTCTGTGTGACCTTGAGATCATCATGTGAACTCTGAGCCTCAGTTTTATAGCAATGTTAGGATTTTAAAATGGAAAGGGACCTCTGAGATCATCTGGTCCAGTGCCCTGCACTTCAACACCTCACCCCTCAAAGCACACCCATTTGATAGATGAGAACCTTAAGGATTTCTTTCAGATAAGAGGTTCCTACAAACAGGCCCTAGCAGCCTTCCTGCCAGATGAAAACAAATCTGGTAAAACACAGAAAATGATGTGCTTTTAAAGAAGATATGCGCATGTATGAGTATAATGTGCATGCACAAAAATGTGCATGTGTGAGTATAATCAGATGTGCACATGCAGTCATGTGTCATGTCGTATGTGTGCAAAGGTAGGATTATGCTGTATGTGTGTGTGTGCATGCAGGCTCCATACTTGGCTCTTGGACAGACCCTTCCTCTAATCTCAGATCTCTCCACCTCCCTTGTGTTTAAAATCCAGCCAACCCAATCACAAGTTACAGTCCCTTGACTTCAGTTACCTGCATATTGTTGGGCTGCTCTCCACTCTGAAACCAAGCAGAAAGGAAAACAGGTTTAGAAATCTGAGCCAGTAACTCTAGAACGTTGAGGGAGACTCAAGATGCATGAGGAATGACACAAACCCAATGATCTCCTTCCTACTGTGACAGGTAGAGTCCAGACTGGTCTGGGTTCACCATGGCATTTCTCTGGGAATTTAGAATTGGGTAGGTGGGTGGTGTCAGTGCTGGGTTATACCAAATCTGTATGCAGTCTAACCTTGTGCTGAGAAAGGCAGGAGAACAAAGGATGTAGGCAAAGAGAACCAATACAGGTGGCTGAGATGCCCTGAAAGTTGCACATGAAGTTTCAATCTGACCAGCAGGCTCAGCCCAAGGGGGCCTGGTTGAACATGGCTGTTGTCTTAACATGTCGTTGAGACATTCTGTCTTGCATCCTTTCTTAATATGAACAATTCTGAGTTGATTTCTGTTTTGTTTTATCTTATTTTGCTTTACAACAGAGAAATCAAATCACAAAATAGCAAAAGTAATAGAAGTTTTCAGAGATTCATAAATTTATAGCAGGGCCTTTCAAACCTGTTTTTACATCAGAATAACTAGTAGAACTTTATTTTTTTTTAAGTTTATTTTGAGAGAGCAAGCTAATGGGGGAGGAGCAGAGAGAGAGGGAGAGAGAGAATCCCAAGAAGGCTCAACACTGTCAGTGCAGAGCCTCATGTGGGGCTCGAACTCCCATGATGTGGGACATCATGACCTGAGCCAAAGTCAGACGTTTGACTGGGCCACTTAGGCACTTTGGATTTTTTAAAAGGATTTTGTAAATTTAACCTAAAATTTAAAATGGACCTAAAAATGTCCGTTCACTTTTAAAAATGTCCATTCACTCCCAGAAAAGGAGAATAACTTGTACTTTTGGGTACAAAAGCCATAGCAGTGAAAACAATGAAGTAATAGGTGGTCAAAATATAGTCCTATCTACACATGGGAACCAAATATTAACTAAGAGCAATACCCACATCAATGGGGAAATCACAGATGATGTAGTAGATGGCGACCTTCAGATGGATTAAAGACATACACATAACACATATAAAGTGAACAGAAGAAAGTGGAAGAGAGTATCTTTGTGACCTAAGTGTGAGGAAGTTTTCCTTCAGTAGAATTTCAAAAACACCTGACATAAGGTAAAAATTTGATGAAGATATATCTGCATAAGAATATTAATCCCTCACTGGTATTAAACATTGTAAATTCCTTCTTTAATCTGTCACCTGCTATCAGCTATGTCCATGGTTTCCTACTGAAAAGAAATAATTAATTTTGATAAAATCTAATTCATCAAATTTTTATCTTATGACTTGAGTTTTTTAAACTTTGTTGGTGATATGAGTATGTATGTACACATGTCTCCTTGAATCAATAAAAGAAAGATAGTAACCTCATACTAAAAATAGCCAAAGGACATGAACTGGCAATATTAAAAAAAGGAAGCCCCGAAAGTCATCTAGCATATGAAGAGATGCCCAAACTTCTTAGTGTCCAGAGAAGGACACACTGAAAGAACAATGAGCAATCACTCATCTCTATTGACAAGCTAACTTAGAAAGCTGGCTCATATGGGATGTAGCATGTGGAACCTCCATGCACTGCCAAGGCAGGATGATGATACTGCCTTTGGGGGATCCCTCTATCCCATATCCCCTCCCCCATGGACCAGCAATTCCCTTCCTGGGTACACATCCCAGAGAAATATCCACATAAAGCCAGAAGGCAACACATTTGAAGCTATTCAGTCAGCAATCTGTGTGGTGGTATGGAGTTAGAGGCAGGCTGGATGTCTGTTCCAAGAAGGTGGCTGGCTAAAATGGAGTACTCCACAGCAAGGAGACATAGACCAGATGTGGTGGCAGGGACGGGTATTAAAACACAGTGATGAGTGAAAAAAGCAAGGAACAGCACAAGACTGTAAATATCATTTACAGAAACTAAAATGCTTGTGCACAAAGAAGAAATTCGCCTTTTGCAAGAATACACACAAAATAAAGCTACACATTAGACTGCTTTATGTAGGGAATGGAAGAAGGTATAGGGGAAAATATTTACATATAGGTCAACATGCCCATTCTAGACCCACAAGTCACAGTCTTTGAGGGTTGGTACCAGGATCTAGATGATTCTGATGTGCAACCATAATTTTCACCAATGGCTTACAATATGCTTACACCTCAGGATGATATGAAAGTAAGAGCAAAACTAGAATATAACTTCTATTAAGTGACATACATTAATGCATGCCATGTGCCTGTGGAATAAACCAGAATGAAGCGTGGTTGGTTAGTCAGAGTGAGTGACTGGGATGTTGAGATGTAAAGTGGACAGTGCGAGGGAGACAGATTTCACTCACCAGCCTGGCCTTCAGCCCTTCTCCAGTCTGAAGCAGTCATGGAAAAATGGAATCAGAACATCAGGTCAGTGCTGCTTCCCTGCTCACACACTGCATTTTGCACCCACCCCTGCCCTTCTCCCCTTTCTCCTGACACCCACATTGCTATCAGCATTTTCTCCCGCCACCCACATTGCTATCAGCATTCCATACTGGGCATCATAGTTGGTTGGGATATGAAAAGAACATACATGGAAAATCAGATGCTAAAAGATAGACAAGAAGAAATAATCCCAAAAGGGGTCACTTACCAAGCTCTTTCTGAAGCTTCCCTGTAAGCAAAACACACAGAGAAAACATCAGTCTTTGGGTAAGGGGAACTACCTTCCCAAGGTAGTTAGGCCACTGGGAAGAGGTTTCTTAGTCTTAAACCACTGCTCACCACATCTCATCTTAGTCTCTGTACCACCAATCTACGGGATTCTTATGCTTCATCCTATTCTTTGCTTTAAGGCAAAAATCTGCACAAGGCTGGAAAAGAAAAACAGGTCCTGATACTAAGGGTCTTCTTTCCAGGGCTCATGTCTGGTTTGAGGGACTACTGCTCTTTTGCCCTGAAATCAGAAACTTTTCCTAGGGAGGAGGTCCTTCATAAGTCCAGGCATTGAACACAGCCTGTGTAAGCCTCAGGGTCACTTACTAGGTACACTATTTAAAAGACTGGAAAGACATCACACTCAATTATTTCCCCTGGCCAGATATTAAGACCTTGATATTTTACCACTACAAATGCATTCCTTTGACTTCTCCACCTTATGTCTCATTTTAAAAGTAAATCATTCTAGCAAGAAGCTTGGGAAGATGGCAGAGGTGGAGGACCCTGAGTTCACCCCATCCCATATTTTCAACTAGACATCATCTACATCCAAGTTAATAAACTGGACAGCAATCTGAAGACTAGCAGAACAAACTCCACAACTAAACACAGAGATGAAGCTGCATCTGAAAGGTTAGGAAGGTCAGAAAGGTAAGGGAGGCTGTCTGTAGGAGAGAAGGAGCTGCACACATGGAAAGAGCAGAGAAATGGGCCCTTACACCAGGGTGTTCACACGTGGAAGAGTGAACCATATTTTAAATATTTTATTTATTTTTAATTTTTAAAATATTTTATTTTAAATTAAAATATTTTAAATATTTTAAAACCATAATATTTGGTTTTAAAAACCAGAGGGACTGAATTCTTTGAGTCTGTAAAACCAGTGGGACTTGGAGTCTGGAGTTTTAAAAGTCAGCTGACTCAGTTCTGGGCAAGTCCAAGGGTGAGTGATAGTTGGGTCACTGCCCTTAAGGAGACAGCAGCCCACACAGAGAGGCAACATAAAAATCACAGTTTACACAACACTGGAGACAAGCAGGAGACAGAGCTGTTCATACTGATTTCAGAGCATGTTAGGGGACTTCAAAAATGAGAGAGCTGGAAGATGCCATTTTCCTTCCCCAAATGCCAGCATAAACACAGAGCCACCTATGGGAGACAGGGCTGCACACTTTCTATAAAACCCACTAGCAGTATGCCATGTCCACAAGTTCTCCTGGGGACTAGCACACACCAACCAACTTACTAGCTTTGATCCTGGGCTCAGGGAAAATTTTGTTAAGCCATGTCACCTCCAGTCATACATCCCCAACCACTGTTGAGCACAAGTACCAGCCATGCCCAGCCATCCTTACTCTCTTGCCCAGGCTTTTGCCCCTAGAAACCCCATAACATAGCCACCAGCCCCTGGAGTGTTTCAGGGCATCTGGCATAGGATTAGTGATCCAGCACAAACTTTGCTAGCATTGTCACCCGGCTCCCAAGTTCCCCAGCAGTCATGCCCCCTTAGAGTTGACCTGCCTGGGTCCTACTAACATCACAGAGAGCAACAACAGCCCACAACAGGCAGCTAATTAGAGAAGACAACTACACTGAAAGGAAAAGTGACTCAAGACACAACAGCAGGACATAAATAACACATATTGGATACTCTCATGAACTGCCAGGTGTAGTGAAGAGGGGACAATGTACTGCAGGACACTCCAGGACCCCTTCTTCATAAAGTCACTACTTCCAAATTCAGAAGACACAGTTGAATTTCTTGAATAGAAGGAGAGATAAAGAATCTCCCAGACACACAAAAACTAAAGGACTTATGACCACTAAACAAGTTCTGCAAGAAATATTAAAAATGAATCTTTGAAGATGTGGTATATATAAAATGGAATATTACTCAGGCATAAAAAGTGTGAAATCATTTGCAATGACATGGATGGAGGTGGAGGGTATACCATATGATTTCACTCCTGTGTGGAATTTAAGAAACATAACAAAGAAGGAAAGGGAAAAAAATAAGAGAGATAAAGGCAAACCAAGAAACAGATGTTAATTATAGAGAATAAACTGATGGCTACCAAGAGGAAATGGATGGAGGAGGGGTTAAATAGGTGATGGGGAATAGGGGATGTACTTAATATGATGACCACCAGGTGTTGTATGGAAGTGTTGAATCTGTTGAATCACTATATTCTTCAGCTGAAACTAATATTACAACATATGTTTACTAACTGAACCTAAACAAACACAAAAACAAAAAGACATAAGATGACAGAATGGTTAAAAAGGAAGACCCATCTGGGGGCATCTAGGTGGCTCAGTCGATTAAGCATCTGACTTCAGCTCAGGTCATGATCTCATGGTTCATGGGTTCAAGGCCCATGTTGGGCTCTGTGCTGACATCTCAGCATCCATGTTCATTAGGGAATTTGGTCTGTAGTTCTCCTTTTTAGTGGGGTCTTTGGTTTTGCAATCAAGTTAATGCTGGCTTCATACAATGAGTTTGCAACTTTTCCTTTTATTTCTATTTTGCTATTTATGCTTTGCTGTGCAGAAGCTTTTTATTTTGATGAGTTCCCAGTAGTTCATTTTTGCTTTTGTTTCCCTTGCCTCCATAGACGTGCTGAGTAAGAAGTTGCTGCGGCCAAGATCAAAGAGGTTTTTGCCTGTTTTCTCCTCAAGGATTTTGATGGCTTCCTGTCTTACATTTAGGTCTTTCATCCATTTTGAGTTTATTTTTGTAATACACATTCTTTTCAAGTCCGCACAGGATATTCTCCAGAATAGATCACATATTAGCCCACAACACAACCCTCAACAAATTCAAGATTGAAATCATACCGTGCAACTTTTATGACCATAATGCTATGAAACTAGAAAACAACCACAAGAAAAAAATATGGAAAGACTACAAATACATGGAGGTTAAACAGCATGATACTAAACAATGAATTTCTGGTCAACCAGAAATCAAAGAAGAAATTTAAAAAGTACATGGAAACAGATGAAAATGAAACCACAATGGGCCAAAACTTCTTGGATACTGCAAAACTGGTTCTAAGAGGGAAGTTGAGAGCAATACAGACCTACCTCATGAAGCAAGAAAAAGCTCAAACAGCCTAACCGTGCACCAAAGAGGTTAGAGAAAGAACAACAAACAAAACCTAAAACCAAAAGAAGGAAATAAATAATAAAAATTAGAAAATAATTAGGTGATATAGAAACTACAAAAACCATAGAACAGATTAATAAAACCAGAAGCTGGTTCTTTGAAAAAAAATCCATAAAATTTATAGCTCTTTATCCAGACTTATCAAGAAAAAAATAGGACTCAAATAAATAAATCACAATTGAGAGAAGAGAAAGAACAACCAACACCACAGAAATACAGTCATAAGAGAATATAATGAAAAATTGGACAAACAACAAATTGGACAATGTAGAAGAAATGGATAAATTTCTAGAAATATATAAACTACCAAAACTGAAACTGAAGGAAATAGAAAATTTGAACAGACTAATAACCAGCAAAGAAATTGAATCAGTGATCAAAAAAAATCCCAACAAATAGAAGTCCAGAACCAGATGGCTTCACAGGAGAATTCTACCAAACATATAAAGAAGGGTTGATTTGGCCATACTTTTGTGTGTCCAATTCTGGGTTCTCTATTCCATTCCATTGGTCTATGTGTCTCTTTTTGTGCCAATACCATACTGTCTTGATGATTACAGCTTTGTAGTACAGGCTAAAATCCGGAATTGTGATGCTTCCAGCTTTGGTTTTCTTTTTCCACATTACTTTGGCTATTCAGGGTCTTTTGTGGTTCCATACAAATTTTAGGATTGCTTGTTCTAGCTCTGAGAAGAATTCTGGTGCTATTTTGATTGGGATTGCACTGAACGTGTAGATTGCATTGGGTAGTATGGACATTTTAACAATATTTGTTTTTCCTGTTCATGAGCATGGAATGCTTTTCCTTTTCTTTGTGTCTTCTTCAATTTCTTTCATAAGTTTTCTATAGTTTCCAGGATACAGATCTTTTACATCTTTGGCTAGGTTTATTCCTAGGTATTTTATGGTTCTTGATGCATTTGTAAATGGAATTGGTTCCTTGATATCTCTTTCTTTTTTTAATGTTTATTTATTTTTGAGAAAGAGAGAGACAGAGAGCAAGCAGTGGAGGGACAGAGAGAGAGGGAGATACAGAATCTGAATCAGGCTCCAGACTCTGAGTCATCAGCACATGCCTGATGTGGGGATAGAGCCCACAAACCATGAGATCATGACCTGAACTGAAGTCAAATGCTTAATTGACTGGGCCACCCAGGTGCCCCCCCCCCCCCTTGATATCTGTTTCTGTCACTCCATTATTGGTGTACAGAAATGCAACTGATTTCTGTACACTGATTTTACATCTTGAGACTTTGTTGAATTCATGTATCAGTTCTAGCAGTTTTTGGGTACAGTCTTTCAGGTTTTCCTGAAATGTAGAGTATCATGTAACCTGTGAAGAGTGAAAGTTTGTCTTTTTATTTGCCAATTTGGATGCTTTTTATTTCATTTTGTTGCCTGATTGCTTAGTCTAAGACTTCCAGCACTATGTTAAACAAAAGTTATGACAGTGGACATCCCTGTCATGTTCCTGATCTTAGGGGGAAAGCTCTCAGTTTTTCCCCATTGAGGATGATATTAGCTGTGGGCCTTTCATATATGGCTTTTATGATGTTAAGGTATGTTCCTTCTATCACAACTTTCTTGAAGGTTTTCATTAAGAAAGGATACTGTATTTTGTCAAATGCTTTTTCTGCATCTATTGATAAGATCATATGGTTCATATCCTTCTATTAATGTGATGTATCACATTGATTGATTTGCAGATATTGAACCAGCCCTGCAGCCTAGTAATGAATCTCACCTGATCATGTGCTATCAACAACAGTCAAATTATGGAAAGAGCCCAAATGTCCATAAACTGATGAATGGATAATGAAGATGTGGCATATACATACATACAATGGAGTACTACTTGGCAATAAAAAATAATGAAATCTTAACTTTTGCAACAACATGGATGGAACTGGAGGGTATTATGCTAAGTGAAATAAGTCAGTCAGAGAAAGACAGATATCATATGTTTTCACTCATATGTGGAATTTGAGAAACTTAACAGAAAACCATGGGGGAAGGGAAGGAAAAAAATAGCCACAAACTGAGACAGGGCCAAACCATAAGAGACTCTTAAATATAGAGAATAAACTGAGGGTTGACGGAAGAGGGTAGGGTGGAGGGTAAAATGAGTGACAGGCATTGAGAAAGGCCCTTGTTGGGATGAGCACTGGGTGTTGTATGTAGGTGATGAATCATGGGAATCTATTTCTGAAGCCAAGAGCACACTGTATATTCCGTATGTTAGCTAACTTGACAATAAATTATATTTTTAAAAAAGTTAAAAAAAAAAGAGTTAATACCTATTCTTTTCAAACTGTTCCAAAAAATATAAAAGAAAACTTCCAAATTCATTCCATGAGGGCAGTATTACCTTGATGCCAAAACCAGATAAAGACACCACGGAAAAAAAGAGAGACAGAGACAGACGGAGAACTACAGGCCAATATTTCTGATGAACATAGATGCAAAAATCCTCAACAAAATCCTAGCAAACCAAATCCAATAGTACTTTTAAAAAATCATTCACCATGATCAAGTGAGATTTATTCCTGGGCTGCAAGGGCACCATATTCACAAAGCAATCAATGTGATGCATCACATCAATAAGAAAAAAGATAAGAACCATATGAGCCTTTCAATAGATTCATAAAAAGCATTTGACAAAGTACAACATCCACGCATGACAAAAACCCTCAACAAAATAGGTTTAGAGATAACATGCTTCCACATAATAAAGGCCATCTATGAAAAATCCACAGCTAATATCATCCTTAATGGGGAAAAATTGAGAACTTTTCTTCTACGGTCAGGAACAAGACAGGGATGTCCACTCTCAGCACTGTTATTTAACATAATCCTGGAAGTCCTAGCCTCAGTAATCAGACAACAAAAAGAAATAAAAGGAATCTAAACTGGTAAGGAAGTAGTAAGACTTTACCATTTGCAGATGACATGGTACTCTATATAGAAAACCCAAAAGACTCCACGAAAAAACTGCTAGAACTGATAAAAGAATTCAGTAAAGTGTCACAGTGTAACAAATCAACACATAGAAACCTGTTGCACTTCTATACACCAAGAATGAAGCACCAGAAATAAATTAAGGAATCAGTTCCATTTATAATTGTGCCAACATCAATAAGATACTTAGAGGGGCATCTGGGTGGCTCAGTCAGTTGAGTGTCCGACTTCGGCTCAGGTCATGACCTCACAGTTTGTGGGTTCGAGCCCTACATCGGGCCCTGTGCTGACAGCCCAGAGCCTGGAGCCTGCTTCCGATTCTGTGTGTGTCTCTCTCTCTGCCCCTCCTCTGCTCATGCTCTGTCTCTCTCTCTCTCTCTCAAAAATAAATAAACATAAAAAAATTTTTAATAAGATACTTAGAAATAAACCTACCCAAAGAGATAAAAGAACTGTATTCTGAAAACTATAAAACACTGATGAAAGAAATTTAAGATGACACAAAGAAATGGATACACATTTCATACTCATGGATTGGAAGAACAAATATTGTTAAAATGTCTATACTACCCAAAGCAATCTACACATTTGATGCAATCCATGTCAAAATATCAACAGCATTTTTCACAGATCTAGTACAAACAATACTAAATTTTGTGTGAAACCATGAAGAATAGCCAAAGATATCTTGAAAAGGAAAAGCAAAGCTAGGTGAATCACAATTCTGGACTTCATGTTATATTACGAAGCTGTAGTAATCAAAACAGTATGGTATTGGCACAAAAATAGACACACAGAGATCAATAGAACAGAACAGAAAACTCATAAGTGAACCTACAACTATATGGTCAGTTAATCTTCAACAAAGCAGGAAAGAATATCCAATGGGAAAAAAACAGTGTCTTCAACAAATGGTGTTGGGAAAACCAGACAGCAACATGCAAAAGAATGAAATGGACCACTTTCTTACACGATACACAAAAGTAAATTCAAAATGGTTGAAACACTTAACTGTGAGACAGGAAACTATTAAATTCCTAGGAGAACACAGGTAGTAACATTTTTGACATTGGCCACGGCAATTTCTTTCTAGATACATCTCCCAAGGCAAGGAAAACAAAAGCAAAAATAAACTATTGGGACTTCAGCAAAATAAAAAACATCTTCACAATGAAGGAAACAATCAACAAAACTGATTGTTTCGTGAATCTGATAAATTACTCACACTTCCTTGCAAATTAGTATCCAAAATCTATAAAGAACTTATAAAACTCAACAACCCAAAACCAAATAAACATGAATAGACATTTTTTCCAAAGAAGACCAAGACATGGCCAAAAGACACATGAAAATATTCTCAATATCACTCATCATCAGGGAAATACAAATCAAAACCACAATGAGCTATCACACCTATCAGAATGGCTAAAATCAACAACTTAGGAAACAACAGGTGTTGGCAAGGATATGGAGAAAGCGGAACCCTCTTGCACTGTTGATGGGAATGCAAACTGGTGCAGCCACTCTGGAAAACAGTATGGAAATTTATCAGAAAGTTAATAGTATAGACCAATTATGATCCAGCAATTGCACTGCTAGGTAGTTATCCAAAGAATACAATGAATACAATGAATACAAAGAATACAATGCTCATTATTGCAGCATTATTTACTATAGCCATGGAAGCAGCCCAAATGTCCATCAATTGATGAATGGATAAAGAAGAAGTGGTGTGTGTGTGTGTGTGTGTGTGTGTGTGTGTGTAATGTAATATTATTTAGCCATAAAAAGAATGAAATCTTGCCATTTGCAAGACATGGATGAAGCTGCAGAGTATGATGCCAAGCAAAATAAGACAGAGAAAGAGAAATACTGTGTTATTTCACTCATATGTGGAATTTAAGAAACAAAACAAACAAGCAAAAGGTAAATGTAAGAGAGAAAGAGATAAAGACAAATCAAGAAATAGACTGGAACAAACAGAGGGGAGGTCGGTGGGGGTGGGTTAAATAGGTGATGGGGATTAAGGAGTGCACTTGTCAGTATGAGCATTGGGTGATGCATGGATGTGTTGAATCACTATATTGTACACCTGAAATGAATATAACACTATGTTAACTAACTGGAATTAAAAACTTTTTAAAAAAGTAAATCCTCCTAGGGGCGCCTGGGTAGCTCAGTCAGTTGAGCATCTGACTTCAGCTCAACTCATTATCACCCAGTTCATGGGTTCGAGCCCCACATCGGGCTCTGTGCTGAACTCTTGCTCAGAGCCTGGAGCCTGCTTCAGATTCTGTGTCTCCTTCTCTCTCTGCCCCTCCCTTGCTCGTGCTCTCTGTCTCTCAAAAACAAATAAATGTAAAATTAAAAAATTAAAAAGTAAATCCTCCTAGGAAAGGCAACACTATACACTAATTTAGACCAGCGTGTTAATTACTTACTATAGTTGCCCTTCCACAGGACTAGGTGGACTACAACACAAGATTCTGGAACCTCATAATTTTGCCTGGAGTTTTATTGCAGCATGCAAGGTGGTTCCTGAGGTCTTCCCCCCACCCACCCACCCAATCCCCACACCTATTGTGGCTTTCTCCTCCATCTCCCCCTTCCTTTGGATTCACTCTACCCTCCTCTGTTCAGGCACACAGCCCATGGTGCCGAGTTCCTTGGGGAGAAAAGTGAATCTGATAAATTACCCACACTTCCCTGCAAATTAAACGTGCCTCCTTTCTCAGTATCATTTGCATTAAAAAGAGAAAGATATCCTAGGAAGATGAACGTTTAATGGTGGAATTGTAACCGAATCCTATAATTTGCAGGAGAGGGGCTGGCAGGGTTTGTCTGGGGGCGGGTCTGAAGTCAGACATACTTCACTGCTGCACGCGAGTTATTTGGGGGTGGAGAGGTGGGCGGAGCAGAAGGATGGGTTTAGAATTAGATTGTTGCGGTCCATCACTCTCCACAGGGAGCCTAAACTACTGAACACCTTCCACCCCGCACGCATCGGGTTACCCCACTAGTCGGTAGCCTCACTGTGGGCGTGGTACCCAGAACTTACCCAGCTCTTCTGTGAGTCTCCCTAGAGAAAAAACGAAGAAAAGAGGAAAATCTCAATTGATATACACTGAGGCTTCACTTCTCTAAAGTGCACAGACTCGGCCCCAGTGCGTTCTGAGGAACCAAGATGGGCTACACGCGAGGGAGGAGCGGGCTCCGTGGCAGGGGAAGTGGCAAAGCAAACCTCCGCCACCGCGTTTCTGTCTCACTTCCAAGCGCCCCGGGTCTTAAGTACTCGCCTTCCTGAACCAGCAAATTCCCCCTGTCCCCACCACCTTCAGCTAGTTAAGGGTGCGGGCAAAGAGCGCGCCTCTTTCCGTGCTTACCTTTGTCCTTCTCAGCCTGCTCCTTCAACTTTTCTGAAAAGAGGAAAGAAGGGGAGTGCACGTGACGGTACACACTCGCCTGCTGTTTCCAAGGCCCACCCCAGCCCCGCGTTTTCGCAAGACCGCACCTCTTCGGTGCCCTCTCAGCGGGCCTCCTCCTCCACCTTCCTTCCAGCAAAGCCTGAGCCTGGCGGGAGGCCCCACCCTGCCCCGTACCTTGGGACCTACGTTGCTTCTGAAAGAAGTACAGCGCCAGCGTCGAGAGAAAAGCCAGGAGGAATGGCAGTCCCACCAGAGACCCCAGGAAAGCTCTCTTCCAGGGTGAGGTTCCGGGTAAAAATGCATCTGGAAAACACCCCACAAGGAGTTGTTTCGCTTTAGGCACCACTAAATACTAAGTGAGAAGACTATTCTGGACCCAGCGTGCCGGAAATCCTTCCAAGTTGGCAGGCGTTAAACCTTCTGGGCAGCACCATAGCAATCTGTGAAAACGGGCATCGTCAGCGGCCACACCACGCTCTCCCCAGGTAGGACCCTGAGGAATAGTGGCCAGCTCGAACTTGCTTAGTGGAAAAGGGAAATTGAAGGATGTGGAAGGGAGGTAGTGATGGACCCCACCTACTCTCCCAGCTTAGAACTTCTGTGACCATGGCTCTGTCCTCCCTCTACTCTCCACAATTGTCTTATATCTGAAGAACTTGAAAATCCAAGGTGTTGGTATCCAAAGAACAGTGAATTATTGCTCTCTACTGCTAGGGTCAACTCCACAAGTCATTTCATTTTGCCAACTTCTTACAAACACTTGCTTTTACTTCTCATCACACCTTTGGAAGAAATGTTAGCAAAATTGCTTAAGGGTTGACTACCAGTTCCCCCTTGTCCTCCCCAGGCTCACTGAGGAGGCTCTGCCCTGAAGCAAGATGTGGCCCAGGCCCACTCAGACAGGGGCTAGATGGCAAAGAGATACATGGAAAATGGAAGGTAACTCTTTCAAAATTTTTGTGGCAATTTAATGGAATAATTTGGTGTCTGTTAAAGATAATTATTTTTCAAGTGATGATTTTAGTTCAGTGGTCTTTTTAAAAATACATTTTTCTTTTTTATTGTGGTAAAATGTATAACATAAAATTTACCATCTTAACCATTTTTGAGAGTACAATTCAGTGGCATTAAGTTACTTTCACATTGTTGTGGATCATCATCATCATCCATCTCCACAACTCTTTTCAAATTCCCAAACTGACATTCTACTCGTTAAATACTAACTCCCCATTTACCAGCCACCCCAACTCAGTCTCTGGCAACTCCTATTCTACCTTCCATCTCTAAATGAATTTGATGACTCTAGTCACCTTACTGTAAGTGAATCAAACAATATTTGTCCCTTGGTGTCTGGCGTATTTCACAGCATGGAGTTTCCTCAAGAGTTAAAAATAGAACTACCTTATGATCCAGCAACTCACAATTAGATATTTACCCAAGGATACAAAAACAGAATTCAAAGGGATTACATGCACCCGTATGTTTATTGCAGTATTATCAACAATAGCCAAGATATGGAAGCAGCCCAAGTGTCCATTGTCTGATGAATGGATAGAGAAAACATGTATACATATACAATGGAATATTACTCTGCCATAAAAAGGATGAAATCTTGCTATTTGCAAAGACATAGATGGAGCTAGAGAGTATTACGCTAGGTGAAATAAATTAGTCAGAGAAAGAAAAATACCATATGATTTCACTCATGTGTGGAAATTAAAAAACAAAACAAAGGAACAAAGGGAAAAGAAGAGAGAAACAAACTCTTAACTATAGAGAACAAACTAATGGTTACCAGAGGGGAGGTTGGGTGAAGGATGGTTAAATAGGTGATGGGGATTAAGGAGCGCACTTGTCATGATAAGTACATCATCACTGGGTGATGTTTGGAATTGTTGAATCACTATGTTGTACACTTGAAACTAATATAACATTGTATGTTAACTAACTGGAATTAAAGTAAAAACTTTAAAAAAGTTATAGCCTTATTAATATACTATGTATGATATTCAAAAAAGTTGATTTTGTATAATCATTTGCATTAGTGTGCAATATTCATTTTCACTGCTTTTGTGTTTCCTACCTTTATACTGTCATTTTTGATCTCTTCTTTCCACACAAAGATTCCCTTTTAATATGTCTCCCAGGGCTGGTTTAGTAGGTCATTAACTCCTTAAGTTTTTGTTTGTCTGGGAAACTATCTTTCCTTCTATTCTTAATGATAGCCTTGCTAGATAGTGTATTCTTGGCTGCAGATTTTTCCCATTCAGCACTTTGAATAATCATCATTCCCTTTTGGCTTGCAATGTTTCTATTAAAAATCTGCTAACCTTATGGGCTTTCCCTTGTAAGTTATTGACTTCTTTTGTCTTGGTGCTTTTAAGACTTTTTATCACTATATTTTGCAAATTTATTTTTTATTTCTAAAAAAGTTTTTTAATTTTTGTTTATTTTTGAGAGATAGAGAGACGAGCATGAGCGGGGGAGGGGCAGAGAGAGAGAGACAGAGACAGAGACAGAGACAGAGACAGAATCTGAAGCAGGCTTCAGGCTCTGAGCTGTCAGCACAGAGCCCAATGTGGGGTTTGAACCCATAGACTATGAGATCATGACCCGTCTTGATCAGTAATGTCCTTCAGTCTTTTCTCAAGTCCAGTGATTATCCTTATGGTTATTGCTTTAATTTATCTATCAGGTATGTTACTTATTTCTGTTTCACTTAGATCTCTTTGTGATAATTTTCTCTGTCATTTTGTCTGCCTCTCTGTGTCTGTTTCTCTGTGTTAAGAAAGTTAGCTATGTTTTCTGCTTTTGAAAGTTACTTTATGAAGAATCGATCCTGGAGTGCCCTGCAGTACAGTGTCCCCTGTTTACAAGGAACAGGCACTTCAGGAAAACATCCTATGTGTTTTGCTTATGCCTTGCTGTTGAGTTTGAGTCAGTTTTCTTTTCAATGTAGTTGTCTTCCCTCACTCTTCTCTTGTTGTGGGCTATGCTTGCTGTCTGTGACATTAGTGGGACCTAGGCATGCTAGCTGTGATGGACACTTGCGAGTGTGGTGGAGGTGTTAGCAATATTTGCATTGGACCACTTCTCCTATGCCAGATCCCCCGGAGCACTGTGACAGCTGGGAGCTTTCACCAGGCTGGTAGGGAAATGAGGCTGGTCACAGCATTCAATGATGGCTGAGTGTGACTGAGTATGGCCCATGATGGTGGCTTGTGGTGCAGGGCTGGGCACTGCACTGCAGCTGGGCAGGGTAGGCTGTGGAGCTGTGCACCTGTCAGCTGGGTGGGATGCATGTGCAGCTTTAACAAAATTTGCCCTGAACTCTGGGTCAAGACTACAAGTGTCTGTGCAGCCTCACCTCCCACAGATGGCTCTGTGTTTATGCTGGGAGGTGGTGGAGAAAAATGTGCCTGCTAGCTCCCTCATTTTTGGAGAATTCCCCCAACACTCTCTGAAATCATTATGAACAGGTCTGACCTCTGTTTACCCCAACTTTGTGTCAACTGCCTTTTTTTATGTTGCCTCTGTGTGCAAGCTGCTGTCTTTTTAAGTGACCCAGCTGTCACACTTCCAGCTCACCCAATGCCAAATCAGCTGACTTTTAAAGCTCCAGGCTCCAAATCCCACTGTTTTTACAAACTCACAGAATTCAGCCTCTCCAGTTTTTAATGACAAACATTATGGGGAATAGTCTTCCCCATGTGAAATCCCTGGTGTGAGGACTTGTTTCTCTGCCCTCTCTATGTGGGTAACCTCCCTTTGCATTTTTGACCTTCCTAACCTTTCAGCTGCAGCTTCTTCTCTATATTTAATTGTGGAGTTTGTTCTGCAAGTCTTCAGATCACTCTCTGGTTTGTTGACTTGGATGTGGATGATATTTAGTTGTAAATGTGGGATGGGATGAGTTCAGGGTCTTCCAACTCTGTCATTTTCCCAAGTTCCTCTCTTCCTTATGGGTTTCTTAATAACATTTTCTTTTTTCTAGCTTACTTGATTGTCAGAATACAGCATATAATACATATAACATACAAAATGTATGTTAAGCTCCTATTTGTGTTATAAGTAAGGCTGCCAGTCAACAGTAGATTATTAATAGTTAAGTTTTGGGGAGTCAAAAGTGGTCAGCACTCTTAACCCACTGAATTGTTTAAGGTCAACTGTAATATAACTTTATTTATACCAATGAAAAATGCTCCATAGGTTAGGTTTATCCTCAAGACTTAAAACAATTGGTCATGAAAATTAAAACCTTCAGTGTGTGCCTTATAATAAAATTTTGGCCCTAGATAATGGCCTCACCCTTCAGCTCATTGCCTAACCATCTTCTTCCCTGACCTACCACTTTTAAATCCACATACACACCCTACCATGCCCTAGCACACTTCCCTGCTTCATTTTCTGTACAGCACCTAAAATACTTTTTTTTTAGCACCTAACATCCTCTAACCTTACAATATAATTCACTCTTTTATTTGTATTTTCTCCACAGGAATGTGAACCTGAGTGCAAGAGTTCGATATTTATTGAGGGCTCTCAATAAATATCATTTAAGGGATGAAATTAGGAACACATGGGATCTCATGATGACCTCTAATTAATAGTTTCTGGATTTTAGGGCATGGACTTTAGTGCATAAGTTGGTTCCCTGGGGCCTCCCCTGCATACTGTTTGGGTGAGTGGTAGCTGTTGTACTCTTAGTAGGTTCCTGATATCCAAATCACTAACTTTTCAGGTGTCAAGACCAGCCCACCCCATAGACAGCCAGGCCCCAGTACCACTGTGCCCTTTTAGATGGCCTTTGGAACAATGTACAGGGAGAACATGATGAGTAAGAAGATGAGGGTTAGTTGGCACCAACTGACCTGCTATCTGGATGGTGAACTCTTTCTTCTGTATCAGGAGAGAGTTCTGGATGGAGCAGGACACATTACTGTGGGCACCCCCTTGAACAATCACAGATGTCTCCAGATTGAACAGGCCCTGGGCATCCTGGACTATGGCTTCCATCTTTGGAGGCAGGCACTGTCCTTTATGATCTTTCCACTGAGCCTGGGGCTTGGGGTACCAGCCACTGGAACTGCACTTCAGCTGAATGCCTCCCTCCTTGAAGCCCTCAAGGGAGATGTGAGGGTCTGAGCCCATCCCTGGGAAAAGCAAGAAGAGTGGGAAAGATCAGGCTCCTTCCCAGAAGTTGTACATGATGTTCATGCCACCACTCACTATCTGCAGTCATTATAAGGAATCATGACTGTGACTGCTCTTAACACACATGTGGGCTCACAGCCCCCACCTGTGGAATGTAAATTACAGTTTATTTTTAAGTTTATTTATTTATTTATTTTGAGAGACAGAGTATCTGCATGTGCAAGTTGGGGAGGGGCAGACAGAGAGGGAGAGAATTCCAAATAGGTTTCATGTTGTCAGTGTAGAGCCCCACATGGGGCTCAATCCCACAAACCATGATATCATGACCTGAGCCGAAATCAAGAGTTGGATTATTAACCTACTTAGCCACCCAGGTGCCCATAAATGATATTTTAAATTTGTGGTGGCATGTGGGACATGGGAACAGTAGTACCCATGAAGGACATTTGGAAATATTATGGGGGGCTGTTTGGCCAAGAAGAGCTGCTAGAATTTAGTCATATTACATAAGGGACAGTCCCTTGAAGTAAAGAAAAATCCCACCCCAAATTTCAATATATTGTCCTCTGTCTCTCTTGAATCCCACCAGCATTCAAGTGCCTGTGTCACATGCACTCCTTTATTTCTCCATCCTGAGGAGCTAACTTTATATTTTGAATATGCAAAACATTAATATGTTTAGCAACATGCAGAGAATGAAACTAGACCACTTTCTTACACCATTCACAAAAATAAACTCAAAATGGAAAAAGGACCTGAATGTGACACAGGAAACCATCAAAACCCTAGAGGAGGAAGCAGGAAAAAACCTCTCTGACCTCAGCCGCCACAACTTCTTACTCGACACATCTCCAAAGGCAAGGGAATTAAAAGCAAAAATGAACTATTGGGACCTCATGAAGATAAAAAGGTTCTGCACTGCAAAGGAAACAATCAACAAAACTAAAAGGCAACCGACAGAATGGGAAAAGATATTTGCAAATCACATATCGGAAAAATGGTTAGTATCCAAAATCTATAAAGAACTCACCAAACTCCACACCCAAAAAACAAATAATCCAGTGAAGAAATGGGCAGAAAACATGAATAGACACTTCTCTAAAGAAGACATCCAGGTGGCCAACAGACACATGAAAAGATGCTCAACATCGCTCCTCATCAGGGAAACACAAATCAAAACCACACTCAGATACCACCTCATGCCAGTCAGAATGGCTAAAATGAACAAATCAGGAGACTATAGATGCTGGAGAGGATGTGGAGAAACAGGAACCCTCTTGCACTGTTGGTGGGAATGCAAACTGGTGCAGCCACTTTGGAAAACAGTGTGGAGGTTCCTCAAAAAATTAAAAACAGATCTACCCTATTAACCAGCAAAAACACTGCTAAGAATTTACCCAAGGGATACAGGAGTGCTGATGCACAGGGGCACTTTTACCCCAATGTTTATAGCAGCACTTTCAACAATAGCCAAATTATGGAAAGAGCCTAAATGTCCATCAACTGATGAATGGATAAAGAAATTGTGGTTTATATATACAATGGAATACTACTTGGCAATGAGAAAGAATGAAATATGGCCTTTTGTAGCAACATGTATGGAACTGGAGAATGTTATGCTAAGTGAAATAAGTCATACAGAGAAAGACAGACAACATATATTTTCACTGTTATGTGAATCCTGAGAAACTTAACAGAAGACCATGGGGGAGGGGAAGGGGAAAAAAAAGTTGGAGAGAGAGGGAGCCAAACCATAAAAGACTCTTAAAAACTGAAAATAAACTGAGGGTTGATGGGGGGGTGGGATGGAGGGGAGGATGGGTGATGGGCATTGAGGAGGGGACCTGTTGGGATGAGCACTGGGTGTTGTATGGAAACCAATTTGACAATAAATTTCGTATTAAAAAAATAAAAATACATTAACATATTTAAAGAGCCATACTGTAAAAAAAATGTGTACCAGGAAAGCCCCAAACCTTTCTCCATCCTTTCCATCCATTGCACCTTCCCCCCTCTCAGGTAACCAGTTTCATTAGTTCCTAGTGTATCCTTCCTGTGTTCCTTTTGTGCAATGTTTATTTTTCCTCCCACAAAAGTTTATTTTTCCTCCCACAAAAAAGAGTGCTATAGAACTCTTTTGCACCTGTTTTTTTCTCTTGCCAACAACCTAGAAGTCACTCCACATCAGTTCATAGAGCTCCTCCTCATTTTTTCAGCTGCATACTGTGGATCATTCCAATGTGTGACATAGTCAACACCTACGCTTAGATACTAAGGTAGTTTCCACTGTTGTACAATTACAAATGATGTTACAAAGATTAAATTTATATGTATGCCTTTTTCATATTGGAGTTGTAGGAGGTGTATCTTCAGGGTAAACTCCTAGAGATGGGGTTGCAGTTTAAACGGTAGATGTGCAAGCTATCCTGTTAACTATTGCCAAATCCCCCTGCACTGGAGTTTTGCTTTCAACTTCATCATCAGGGTACAGAGCAGAAAGCCTGCTTCCCCTGTATGGTCAAACTGTTGAATTTTTGCCAATCTCTGAGGTAAAATATTGCGCATCAGGGTAGCTTTAATTTACCTTTCTTTCATGATGAGTAAAGGTGATCATCTTTTTATATGTTTAAGGGCCATTTGTATATATTTTTTGTGAACATTTATTTTGTTCATTTGCTAATGAATCTTTCTTTTTAATAGTTTTTTTTTAAATTAGATATATTTTCCCTTTCTCCATGTTTCTCTGTCTACTCTTGAGCAAAGCAAATCTGTCCAAATGGACCCCTTTCTCTGTCTCTCCTACTGGGGCTTGGCTAGGTCACATACCTGCTACCTCCAGCTCCCAGACTGCTTCCCTAGAGAAGTTGCTGGAGAGGAAACGGCACCCATACAGGCCCTCATCAGCAGGAATGATGCCAAGGAGTTGCAGGTTCACACTACCATCCATGATATCATCTTTGAGGAGTTTGGTCCTGTTCTGGAACTGCACCATCTGCTGGCTGTAGAGCTCCTGCCGCCCCTGGTACAGGTGGACCACTTCAGAGGTCCGACTCCGGAACCAGCGGATCTCCATATCCTCAGCATCCAGGTATGGTGACAAGTGGCATGAGAACTCCACTTCTTCCCCCACAAGTGCCAGGATGGATTCCCCAGGGCCTACCACACTGACCTCCTCTAGGATGAGAAGCCAGAAAAACAGCCCAAATCAGTTCTCATCAAAGATAAATTTTTATTACATTCCTTTGCAGCTCAGGAATCTATAGTAAAAAACCCAAATGACAAAAGTAAGACACTTTACAGAACAATGGTCTTGGCTTCTTGAAGAGATAATTGTCACAAATAAGCCAAGTTAAAATATACACAAGGGATATTACAACCAGATACAATGTGTGGTGCTGGAGTGGTAATTTGTTTGAACCAACCCGTTGCAAATGTTGTTTTGGGGACAGTTATGTAAATATAGCCAGGACATTACATGAAAAGAAACCTTTGACCAAAAAAAAAAAAGAGGCAAGTTTCAGAACCATATGTACACTACTCTTTTATTTGATTAAAAAGTGACGTTTGCATAAAAACATGTGCAGGAAAAAAAAAGGCCTGAAATGAGATATACCAAATGGTTGATGGTGATAATTTCTGCATGATGGGAATAGATGTTTTCTTATTTTTTCCTTCTCTGATTTTCTAATTTTTTATAATGCACATGTACAGCTTCTCTAATAACAAAGGTATTAAAATAATCTATGGGGGGCTCCTTGCTTCATGGATTTTCCTATCTAAAGGCCAAATCTTGCCTTCAAGATTTTTATTTATTAGAATTTTATTTGATCACCCTCGTAAATGGTGTCTCCATGTGGTTCTTTTACTCCCTGTTTTTTGAAATTTCCATGAGAATTGCCATTCCTGTAGCAGTCCCTTTGCATATTGTTTCCTGCCACTCAGCATGCCTTCACTCTTCTTTCTGGCTTCACCTTTTCTCATACCTCTTTTTCTTCCTTTGAAGCTCAGCTAAAACCCAATCCCAAAGCTCTCCTTTCATGGATCCTTCCCATCCTTCACTTTGCTCATAGAATATAGTGGTGATTTTTTTTGTTCGTCCCATTTGAGACTCCTTCCTGCCCTCTGGGAATAGCCCTAACACACTTCCTACTAGCTTCCCTTTTCAGATTCTCTCAAGTTGTCTCTTCACCCACACCTGATGCCTGGCCCTCTCCTTGGGGCATGACCTGCCTCAGTTAACACTCCATCTGTCATCTTCTTGAAAAATATATGTCCTTAAAGGGTCCACTCAAACAGTACCTTCTCTCTAGGGTTCTTCTTGGCTTTTTGGAAAAGACAGGTTTGTCTCTTACCTGTGCTCACAAATCTTTGGGTATGTTTCTCTTGCAGCCTTGTTCACATCCCTGAACAAATTTTATGTCACATCTGTCCCCCTCCCTTGACCTTCTTAAGGACCTGGGATGTGCCTCATCATTTTGGTATCCCTGGTTTCCAGCTCAGGGAATTCGAGAATTATGTTTGCATAATTAGTGTATCATCTCTGTTGGCTGCTTCTTTCATGAAAGCTGTTAAGCCTGAGGGCCTTCCTGCCCTTCAAAAGCTATGGCTTATATTTGGGAGTGGAGCACTTGGCATGGCCTGGTAGGGTATGGATTTCAGCTCTGGAAGCACCTGGCAGGAGGGGTGGGCAGAAGTGGAGGTGCACATGGCCTGGCTGGCTGGGCTGCAAGTTTGACACACTACCTGAGTTCATCTCTCCAGGCCAAAGAAGAAGAAGGAGATGTGTGAATAAGAAGAGATTGTTGGTCAGAGGTACTTGCTGGGAGAAGTCTGGCAAGACTGGGAAATCCACCATTTCTTCTTGGCAGTGGGGGCCACCTGGAGAGAAACAAAGAGATGCTGGAATGGATGCAGAGGAGCTGGAACACAGCCCAGCAGGCCTGAGGTCTGTTGCTGCCTCAATTATTTTTTATAATTATTTTTTATAATAGTTCTTATTAATCCCAGTGCTTGGCTTCTTTTAAACCATAGTCGGATGTGAGAGCTGTTTCTAATTTTACCAGGTATCACTGCTAGTGGTGTTCCTGGCCATGCTTGGATTCATGGAGCTGCAAGGAGGCAAGGCCAAAGGGTCCCAGAGGAAGCAGCTTCTCAGGTTTTCATTGTTTAGAGTCAGGAATAGAGCCACACATTGTGTGTGAGCTCAGCTGGGACTGAGTGACTTTCCCCAAACAAAAGGAAATCTATAAGGACTCTCAGAGGCATTTTCATTCTCCCTGCCCTACTTCCCTTTGGCCTAGAACATCAGGTTCACAAACAGAGGAACAAACAGAGTTCTTATTGTTCAGAAGTGGGATGCATGCCTGACAGCAGCCTGCCAGCTCCAACCACAGCTGAGAAACCTTCCTCCAGTCCTAAAACCTCAAGTGAAGCCTCCATGAGGTCAGCTGGTGACTGTCTCTGTCCCTGAAAGATGTGTCTTCTAGGCCACATTAATGGAGTCATCCCATATAGCCACACCCCCATTAGGGGTCCAATAGACTCAGCCCTAGCATAGGCAAGGGATGTCCCCTTTCAGTCCTGAAACTCCCATGGGACCTGTGGTAACATTTCACAGTCTGATAGCCAGTGAGTGTGGGCAGCCCATACATCTTGGGAGACATACAAGCCTTTCCACATCTCTCCTCAGTTTAGTGGTGGGACTTTAGGCAGGTTCTATAGCTGGCTGAACCTTGATTTCTTTGCCTGAACAATGGAAGAAACCAATGCTGACTCAGGGGTCATTAAGCCTTCCATGGGAGGGCTAGATGCTCTTTAATAAATAAAAGCCAGCACCTCCTCTGTCTCTGCCTCCACTTTCCAAACTTCTTGTTCTCCATCTTCTTTTAGAGACTGCACCCCTCTCCTTTCACTCCATCATAATACCCGCAAGGGGAAGGAAGCTTTCTTCAGTCCCCCAGTCTCCCCTTCTCCTTTTTCTGCCACCCCACCCCTTTGCTTTATTCTCCTTCTCCTGAAAACATGTTCTTGGTGTCCTGTGGCTGCAAAACACTACCCACACAGCAATAGCATCATCAGGGTGTAAAGACTTTAAAAGCTGCTGGATCCTATAGCAGAGGAGTGGTCATAGGAGGTATATAAGCAAGTTAATGGTGTGTGTAAGTTGGGGGGAGAGGGAAATCCCTGACCTGGAAGGACCCAACCAATGGGAATACAACAGTGAGTGGGCAATGGCCTGTGAAGCCCTCTCCTCCTGGAGCTCACATGCAGGTGGGCAGGCAGAAGGGCAAGTTGGAACAGCTCCATTAATGCTTCAAAAGGGACCCTTCAGCAGGGAATGTTAGATCCCCCAGAGAGGGCTGGACTATTTTCATGGCCAGTAGCTATTGGAATCACTAGTTATAGAATAGCCAGCATAAATGGGGGCTGTGGGCTGAGGTCCAGGATCTTGCCAGACAGTCCAGCCTCTTCCCCTTTTGGTGATGACAATAAACTGGCAGCAAAGGATTCCAGAAGAGGAAGATCACCCTGGCTTTACATTTTCTCTCCCTCTCCCTGTTCCCTTCTCTTGTACTTTATGGCTCAGTGTTTCCTGGACTCTCAAGATAGAACCCCATGAAGGCAAAGCAATGAGGGTATATCAGCACCAGCTAGTACTTTGCAAAACATGAGGGGTTCATAGACTATTTATGGATCCATTTAGATGAGTCAGATTTTGAGGAATCAGTCAAGACTTGTGTCAGGTGGTAACTCGGGTTCTCCTACCACACAGAGACAGAGCATTAGGCTCATAGTTATGGGCAGGTGGGCCTCAGAGGAAGAGCACATGCCTTGCTTTCCCTACTTCTTGGGGGGCAGTCGGTGTTCCAGGCCCAGGAATGATTAATGTGACCACAGTTCTCTGTTGTGATATACCCATGTGAATTCCATCACTAAGGCTACAGGAGAAGGAGGTCACACACACACACACACACACACACACAGGCATACATGTGCACCATAATAAAAACTAATATGAACTGAACACTTACTATCTACCAAGCACTTACCTACACAAGGAGTATTTATTATTATTATTATTATTATCACTAATAAGTCTGAGTCAAAGACAAGTTAACTGAAGCACAGGAAGTTTAGGCAATTTGCCTTCACACACAGCTAGGAGGTGGTAGAATTGGGGGGAGACAAGCCCTCACTTGTCTGGATGTAGATTCCTCACCAGCTGTGTTGTTTGCCAGGGCTGGATTCACCCTCAGTTTTCCTGTGCCCCGGAACATGGCTCCTGTTAGGGACAACCTGACTACAGCACTCACAGCATCTCATATGCAGTGAGGAAGCAGACTGAGTCCCCAGGTGTCAGCCACGAGACCAAGCAACCAAGCATGAGCAACCAAGCAACTAACGAATAAAACCCCAAATCTCCCACTACTCATAAAACAACTCAAAACTGGAGTCTTCCTCAGACCTTGCCAAAAGCATCTTCTTGGACAGGAGGGACATGCCCTGTGATCACTTTGTTCCCAATGCACAAGGCATTGAAAAGCCTTAAATTGGAGGAAGACTGGTGATTTCCTGAATGGACTTCAGAGGAGCTGAATGCCACTTAGTGCCCTAAAGGGCCCCACTTCTTCCACCTCCTGCCTGAAGTTCGCCCTTTCTGAACTCACTGTCCAGCTTAAAGGCTCTAATCCTCACAGGAGTGCAAGTACCCTGTGAGGGGAGACACTTTCGGATCTCAGCTATTCACACCACAGTATAGATTGCAGACTATTTCTGGTGAGGAGGTTTTGCTGGGGACAGAGTCTGGAGACATAGGATATCGGAGGAAGATTGAGGACCCAGGAAAGAGAAAGACAGCCAGAAAGAGTCTTGGTCTGGAGCTAATCTTTGCAGGTGGGGCATATTCTCTATATTCTCCTGGATCTTCTGGGATGTCTCCTGAATACACTCGGAGGAGTAAGGGTTGCACACACTGAAGATAAAGAAATGCCACCACCCTCCACCCAGGGAGGCAGCCCATTTCTCCCCTTCCTTCTTTTCTTCTCATTTTCTCCCTGGCCTCACCCAAACCCCATTCCAGTCTCTTTCTGCATCTCCAATTCCTAAACAATACTTGATGTTCTCTTAGTTTGCATTCCCTCAGCTCTTAAGTATCTCTTTAAAGATTATTTTTTACTTTTACCACTCCCATGAGCTTGGGCTGTGTAACAGCAGTGTGTTTGTCCTTCTCCCATTCCTGCATCTCAGTCTGTACACCTTGAGGGGTAGAGTACTCTCTCACCCTCTCCCCCTCCAGTACCCACTGCAATGTTTTGCCCTCCACAAGCTGTCAATTAATGCTCACTGGCTTACTCTGGTTTGATTTCAATTGAACCACAAGATTTCCACCCCTTGTCTCCAAGGTAGATGAACTGCCCCAAGAAAGGACCTTAGGGAGGCTGGAGGGGGGAATGGAGACCATCAGAATCCTACCTCCTCAGGTGGACCTGCCTGAATGAATATCTCCTCTTAGCCACACTTGAAACAACCCATCCTGCAGCCAGGTTCAGTCTATAAGATGGTGTCAACTCATCTTATCCTCTCTTCAAAGCCATCATTTTCTTCTTTCCATTTCTGGAAGGTGGGGGTTTAGATAGGTGTTGAGAATGAGCCACATACCTGGCAGGAAGCAGCAAGGGGTCTGAAATGGCAGATGATTCCTGGTGATCTTAGCTCCCTGCAAAAGACATGACTGTAGTAAAATGTCTTGGTCTCAGATACTAAGGTCCCCTGGACATGAGCTGGTAGCTAAGTTCAGGGGACCAACTCATCTGTGACAGAATTACCCACCCACCCACCTTCTACCTTAATATACATGCTGCTTGCTCTTCTCTTTGCTATATAAAAAGATAGAGAGAACAAAACGAGGAAGTCTCTGTCACATCCTGTCTCTGTGAGAAAAATCATGAGTTGAATTTCCATAGACAATATCTCCCTAAAGTCTTAGAAGGAGGGGAAAGGTAGCTGGAAGCTTTGCAGAGACCATGAATTGCAGAGACTCAGAGCAGGGAGAAAATGCTCCAGTTGGTTGCCTGAGATTTTTGGGGCCCCACGGAGAGAAGATGGCCATCCTCAGCTAGCCCCTCTCTGCTCAATGGCACAAAGATGCAGAGACTGGACTGGACTATGCACTAATGGCTGGTGCCCAACTCTTAACCAGCTATACCCTTCTCTGCATGGCAAGGGCAGTAAAGAAGATAGACTTGGAGAAGTTGCCATAAGTAAAACCTGCAAGAGCTATTCACATACAACTTGGAACTAGATTTCCAAGGATTTCTGGAACTGGGATTTCTCCAATGGAGTGGAGCTCAACAAAGAAGAAGCAAGCATACCTCACCCTACCCCATTACCATAGGCCACAGTGCAGCCACCTGGATGTACGCCTCCCTGATATCTTTCCTAAGGGGCAGGTCAGAGCTGGGACATAGGGTACCTCCAGTACAGGCGGGATGCTCTCAAGGATTCCCAGAAATGCCTGATGTTTGGGGAGGGGCCTGTGCAGGAGCCAGGGCTTTGAGTAAGTGGAAGTGAGAACAGTGGAAGTGAGCTGAAGGTGACATTCCATGTGCAGGCTGCTGGATGCATCATAGGCTTATGAATACATAAAAATGTCCTAGGATGGCAAAGGGGCTGTGCAGCAAGCTCAAATGGTGGGTCCATGTCCCTGGAGCTGGAGAAATAGAGGAGAGCTCAGGAATAGATTAAACATAAAATGAACACTAAACAAGATCAGGAGCAGGAGCAAAATAATGATGAAGACAAGGGGAAGGGGACAGACATTCTGAGTGGAAAGAGGTGGTTAGCATGTATGGGTAGGAAAAGGCTATGGGCTTGCTCTGACAGTTTATGAAACTCAGCAGTAGAAGGGAAGGCTGACCAAAAAATATGAAGCAAAGTAATATGATTTAGTTCATATGTGGAATTTAAAAACAAAACAAACAAGCAAAGGGAAAAAGTGAGAGAGAGAATCAAAGCAAGAAACAGATTCTTAACGTAGAGAACAATCTGATGGTTACCAGAGGAGAGGTGCACCTAAGGGGCGCCTGGGTGGCTCAGTCAGTTGAGCCTCCGACTTCGGCTCGGGTCATGATCTCGCTGTCCATGTGAGTTCAGCCCCGGATCGGGCTCTGTACTGACAGGTCGGAGCCTGGAGCCTGTTTCAGATTCTCTGTCTCCCTCTCTCTCTGCCCCTCCCCCACTCACACTCTGTCTGTCTCTGAAAAATGAATAAACCTTAAAAAAAAGTGCACTTGTGATGATGAGCAGCTGGTATTGCATGGAAACGTTGAAATGCTATATTGTGCAACTGAAATTAGTGTAACACTGTATGTAAACAAACTTTAAGTTTTTGTAAATAAAAACTTAAAGAAAAAAATAGATGGGATCAAGTTGCAAAGGATCTTTCCTGTCACACGGTGAAACGGAACATTGGTGAAACGGAACATTGTTCTACGGACAGCCAAGAGCTATTTTGAAGTTGAAAGGATGTGAATTGATTCAGGCTAGAGAAGAAAAATGGTGACCACACTGACAGGCTATTTGGCAACATTTATCTTGACCTTTTTATTGTCCTTCCCCTGGGGTCCTCCACAGTGCCTGGGGAAAAAAGGAACTGTCACAGCAGAAATGCCAAGGCCACAGGCAGAGTCCACTTGTGTGACTCTGGATACAGCCCTGCTGAGATGTGGAAGGCAGACACCACCTGCTACTCTCTGCACATCAGGGTGCATCTCCAGCAAGGACAGGGCCCCGTGCCCCATCCACCGGCTGCATATGGGTACCTCCATTTGAAGTCCTCGGGAAGCACATAAAGGCCTGTATCCAAAAAAAGAATCACCTCTGTACTCCCGGAGGCTGTAAGTGGGGAGGGAAGAACTTCCACCTGCCCTTAGACAGTGAAGAACCCACCTCCTTAGAGCTTCTCCGTCAGTTCATTTAAACCAGTTCTCTTTGGTGTACCCTGGCCCTCACCAGGGGGTTGTCTAAGGGAACTTGGGGGTGGGCCAGAGAATCCCCTCCACAGCACAAAGGCCACTCTCCAACACCACAGTGGGGCACTGGAGGAGATGCAACAAAAAGTCTTGCTGAATACACAATGAGATGAATTAATCCTCCTCTTTCCAGGAAAGACAGCAAAAGAAATGACAGTAAGAGGGGCTTATGATGAATTTGTGAGCACAGAGGCAGGCTTGGGAAGGATGGGGAGTCATGTCTTCTCCTTAGTTTGAAAAAAATCTGTTTTCCCTCATCTTCAGAGTCCATGCAGAAATGTGTGTCACCTCTATCTCCACCTCTCAGACTTCTCTCCTTTTATTTTTGGCCCCTAATCTTCACCAGTCAGCACCTGCTGCCATCATGCTTTTTCACATGGCATTCTACCACCTCTTCTCTCTGCCAATCCATGCTCTTTCCCCAAGACCCTGCTCATAACTCCTTCTTCCAGTATCTTCGTGGGTGAACTCTACCTCTCTTTGTGTACAAATATCTTCCTTCTCACTCTTCAAGTTGCCCCTCATAGTTTGAACTTGTATAAATGTCTCATGGGGACACATTTGTGTATGTCTTGATGTGGCTCTATTTTCATCTATAATTCTGGCCCCTGGAGTTTAGGGACCAAGTCTCCTTGGCCTTTGCCATGTTCTCATACACCAGCAAATTACTCCTTACAAAGGAAGCTAGTCAGTTGTGTGGATTGACATATGAAAGAAGAGACAATTATTAACAAAGAAGGATTTTGCTCTGTACAATTCAGGGGCAGAAAGAATGGATTTGCTAATTTCTCATCGCTTGCTCCCTCCACCCCGCTCAGCCCAAAGCATGGCCCCCTGAGCTTTCCTCATTACATAACTTCCTTTGTTGTTTTCCAAAAGCTCAGACTGAAAGTCCTGTGCCTGTCAGCCAGCATGAACCTGATGAGGGAAACAAAGGCAACAAAAATGTAGCTTGAATTAAATCTCCTTACAGCTTGCAGCCCACTAATAGACAACTGAAACATGCAGAGTGTGACCTTGCTCAAGCAACTCATGGCTGTCTTACCTCCTTAATGTTTTTGTTTTATCAAAGACTAAAAGTAATTCTATTTTAAAAGTAGTTAGCCTCTCAAGGTCCTGAAAGTCTTGTGTTCAAATTCCTAAGTGACTTAACACTATCCCTAACCCCCACTAACTTAAAAGTATACAATCAGTCACTCCTCACAACTCCAGTGCAGTTCTTTCTGCCCACAGATCCTGTCCTTGTGCTTTAATAAAAATCACGTTTCTTGCACCAAAGACTTTCAAGAATTTTTTCTTAGCCTTTTGCTCAAGAACCCCATCATACCACTGTACATTTGTCATACAGATGGTAAAGCGCGCGCACACACACACACACAGTGAGAGAGTGGGATAAGTACACTGTCTGCTCTCTGAGTTGCAGGCACACATCCTTAGCTGGGTCCTGGGAGGAGGGAGGGGTTTGGAGCAGCAAGGGCTTCACACACTGCACAACAAGCCTGAAGTCTACAAGGTCAATGGACATTTCTGGGATAACTTGAAGAGTGTTGCCCTAAGGCATCAGCATTAGGCACTCCCACCTCAGAAGACTTTCTTTGCAGTAGAGTTAGCCAGCATCCTCTCATAATATGCAGAACTGTGTAGAATGAGAATTGGTTGTAAAGAAGCTACCAGCTGAATGCAGGCCCTTTGAGAACAGCATTCACATGAATCCTTCCACTTGAAGGAAGGAAGTGGATGAACTCTGGTTACTATACTTTGATTATGCTTTTTCAGAGAGTTGGTCCAAACTTAGAGTTGGACAGAGACTGAATTATATAAGGAAGTTGTAATGAAAAAAAAAAAAAGATCTGATCTTAAAGATGGTGCTCCACATTCATGGACATCAAACCTGTGATTCTTTCTGCAGTAAAGAGAGAGCTCTATTATGTCATCTACACCAAAGCTGAAGAATTCTTGTATTCCTAGAATAAATTCTACTCAGTCCTGGTGTAGTACTTTTACAATATTCTTCTCTGTATACTAATATTTAATATCAGCTTTTCTTCTATATTCATTAGTGAGGTAGGTATGTAATTTCCCTACATTTAATTCTCTCCCCACTGCCACCCCCAGTATTATTCTCATCAATTTGAAGTAAAGATTATGTGGCTGGGGCACCTGGCTCAGTTGGTGGACCATGTGATTCTTGATCCCAGGTTGTGAGTTCAAGCCTCACCTTGTGTTTCTTAAAAATAAAATTATAAAAAAAAAAGATTGCACAGCAATCTTAGAACAAATAATGAAACTTTCCATCTTCTTTGCCAAGAATTTTTTTTTTTATGCACCGCAGAACTGTTGGTTTTCTAGTATTAACTCAGGGAACCATCTGGACAAGAGCTTTGGGGACAAGTGATGCGTAACTATTATAAAAATATATTCAGTATCTGAATAGACCAGAATTGACAAATAAATCAATTTTCGTCATTTATATTTTCCTGTAAAATTATTCACCTTACCTGTATTTTCATATTATTGGTTTAAGTCCTCTGCAGAGCTCATCCTTGCTTGCAGTGGTGGAGTGTTTGGACCTTTAACTAAGTCTGATTTGATCTGTTTGTTGAAGTAAACTTGGAAAAAATGGGTGGAGCATGATCTCAAAAAAGGAGAAAAGGAAAAGGAACATTAAAAAAAAAGAGAATAAAAAAAATATAAGGCTTATTCCAAAGAAAAAGAAAGGAAAAACTAAGAAGAAGAAAAGAGAAGAAAAGGAAAAAAAAAAAAAAGGAAAAAGAACAGAATAAAGTGTGGTCAAAAGAGAGAGAGAGGGAGAGAGAGAAAAGGAAATGGAAAAACAAAAAGAAAGAAAGAAACATGATCCTGATTCCAAAAGAAAAAAAGAAGGTGGAAAAATAGGAAAAAAAAAAGAGTTGTCTGGTTTTTGTGCATGGGTGTGGGAGGCGGGTGCTGGCTGTGCTAGTTTGGAGATGAGGCCAGCTGCGATGGCTCAGAGTCAGTCTTGCCCCAGTAAATAAGCAGCTGCCAGGTTAGGAGGGGCAGGTAAGTGAGTCCTGCCTCCAGTGGGGGCTGTTTTGCTCTCTGAGGTCCCACCATGTTGGTGTTGGGGGAAAAATGCCACCATCCCAATCTTTCACCCCTAGACCAGGATTTTCAAACCTGCTGTTCAGGCAGCCCTCACAGAATAGTGAGGGCAGTCAGCTCACTCTGCCCCACAACTATCCTGTATTTTATCTTTGGCATATGGCTGAGATTCAAAACATAAATTCTTAAAGGACCCAGCATGGCATGGATCTTCTCCCCTTGTTCAACATAGAGTCTCTCCACCTTGTTGATGAAAGGCCTTTGCCTGGCACCTGCAGGGTCTTTTGTCCTTGTGGAGTCAAGAAACCCTCTTCCAAAAGTACTCAACAAAGGCGACGGTTCTCTCCCAGTGCACCTCAGAGATGTCTACACCTCATTATGCACTCTGGGGCCAGCTCCCTCCTCCCCAGAAGTGCACACCACAGCTCCACTCCTGAGAAAGTCACACACTTCCAAAACCTCAGAGTTTGAGCTCCAAAAGCTGTTTGAAAAAAAGAACTGGAACACTCAGTACTTCTCCCTCCCCAGTCCATGGTCCAGAGAGGTTTTTCCTCTTGTGCTAACTCAATGCCACACTCTCTCAACCCTTCTCTCTTTCTAGCCCTTCTATCTCTACAGAAACGGTTCCCTCCCCTTTGTGGCATGGCCATTTTTCTCTCCCCCAATTCACTTCCACATACCTCACACCTGCCAAGCTGTCTCCCTTCCACTGTGGAGATCATTCTACCAGTCCTTAGATCAATATCCTAGGTGTTCCAAGTAATCAGACCACGGTAATCAGACCAGTTCAATAGAACTGTGTTTGAGGGATGAAGAAAGCCCAGGGTCCCCCTACTTTAGCGTCTTAAGCCTTCTCCTGTATATTCTATATATATTGTGTATATAACCCCTTATCAGAAATATAATTTGCAAATGCCTTCTCCCATTTGGTAGGTTGTCTTCTTGTTTTGTTGATGGTTTTCTTTGTTTAGCATGAGCTTTTTATTTTGGTGTATTTTCAATAGTTTGTTTTGCTTTTGTTTCATTGCCTGAGGAGACATATCTAGAAAAGTGTTGTTGCAGTCAGTGTCCAAGAGATTACTGCCTATTTCTTTTAGAAGTTTTATGTTTTCAGTTATCAAACTTAGCTATTTAATTTTTTTTTTCAGTTACCACAAAGGTATTTTTTTTTCTACCCAAGTTTAGGCATTTCATCCATTTTGAGTTTATTTTTGTGTATGTGGTTTTAGAAAGTGGTCCAGTTTCATGCTTTTGCATGTAACTCTAGTTTTGCCACCCCAAATTTATTGAAAGTACTGTTTTTTCATTGTATATTGTTGCCTCCTCCTTTTATATAAATTAAATAATAATATAAATGTGGAATTTTTCTGTGTTCCACCGATGTGTCTATTTTTTTGCGAGTAGTATACTGTTCAGATTTCTATAGCTTTCTAGTGTACTTTGAAATCTTGAATTGTAATGCCTCCATACTTTTTTCTTCTTTTTCAAGATTGCTTTGGTTATTGGAGATCTTTTGTGATTCCATATGAATTTTAGGATTTTTTTTTAGTTCAGTGAAAAATGTTATTGGTGTTTTGATAGGGATTGCACTGAATCTGTAGGTTGCTTTGGGTAGTGTGTACATTTTAACAATCTTTGTTCTTCCAATACATGAGCATGAAATATATTTTTATTTGTTTGTGTCATCTTCAATTTCTTTTATCAATATCACATAGTTTTCAGAGTATAGGTAATTCACGTTCTTGGTTAAATACATTCCTAAATTCTCTTTCTGCTACTTCATTATTAGTGTAGTGATATTCAATGGATTGCTGTACATTAATTTTATATAATAAAACTTTATTAATTTTTCAATTCTAATATTTTGAGCGGATTCTTTAGAGTTTTCTATACATAGTGTTGTGCCTTCTGCAAATAATGATGGTTTTACTTCTTCCTTAGCAATATGGATTAATTTTATTCTTTTTCTTGTCTGATTGTTCTCGCTAGGACTTCCAGTACTATTTTCAACAAAAGTGATGAGTATGGACATCCTTACTTTGATCCTAATATTAGAGGAAAAACTTACCTTTTTTCACCATTGAGTGTGGTGTTAGCATGGGCTTGTCATATATTCCCTTTATTATATCAATCTATGTTTCCTCTAAACACACTTTGTTGAGAGTTTCTATTATAAACAAAGGCTTTATATTGTCAAATACCTTATCTGCATCTATTGAGATGATCATATAATTTTTATTTTTCCTCTTGTTAATGTTATATATCACACTGATTGACTTCTGAGTATTTAAGCATTCTTGCATCTCTAAAATAAATCCCATTCAATGGTGGTAAATTATTTTTTAATGCAGTGCTGAATTCTGTTTGCTAATATTTTTTTGAGGATTTTTTTGCATCTATATTCATCAGAGATTTGTGGCTATAGTTTCCTTTTGTTTTTGTAGTGTTTTTGTCTGGTGTAGGTATCTGTAATTTTGGCCTTGTAGAATTAATTTGTAAGTTTTCTTTCCTTTTCTATTTTTTGGGATAATTTGAGAATAATAAGTACTAACTTGTCTTTAAATGCTTGTTGGATGGGGCACCTGTGTGACTCAGGTGGTTAAGCATCCAATTTCAGTTCAGGTCATGATCTTGAGGTTTGTGAGTTGGAGCCCTGCTTCAGGCTCTGTGCTGACAGCTCAGAGCCTGGAGTCTGCTTTGGACTCTGTCTCCCACTCTCTGCCCCTCCTCCACTTTCTGTCTCTCTCTATCAAAACTAAAAATAAACATTTAAAAAAATTTAATGTTTGGTAGAATTCACCTCTGAATCTACATCGTCCTGGAGACTGTTTTTTGAGAGATTTTTTTATTACTGATTCAATTTCATTATGAAAAAATTGAAGTTTTCTATTTTTTTTCCTGATTCAGTTTGGAAGATTATATGTTTCCCATAATTTATCAATTTATTGCACATTGTTCAATTTATTTACATATAATTTTTCATGTATTATGAAAGGAGGAAGGAGGAAGAAGAGAAAGTGCCACAGTATGTGTTGGAAGACTTATTTGGACATTCTTTTTTCTTTTTTTTTTTTGTCAATTTATTTATTTATTGTCAAATTTACTTACATACAACATCCAGTGGTCATCCCAACAAGTGCCCTCCTCAATGCCCATCACCCATTTTCCCCTCCCCCTGCCCTCCCCCCATTCACCCTCAGTTTATTCTCTGTATTTAAGAGTCTCTTGTGGTTTGCTTCCCTCCCTCTTGGACATTATTTTTTTTCTTAATTGTCTGTTTTGGTGATTTTTTTCCCCAGTAGCATAAAGTTTACTTCAGTTCAACTATACAAACACCTATGAGTCCTTTATATGGCCATTACTATTATTGGTGCTGAATATAAGATAGGCTAAATTATGATATTTACAGAATAGTAAAACAAAACACAGAACAGTAAAACAAAAAGAAGAGGAAGAAGAGGAAGAAGAAAAAGAAGGAGAAGAAGAAGAGGAGGAAGAAGGAGAAGGAGAAGGGGAAATGCATGTATCACGGGAGTATGGGAAATGGGTACACATTATTACATTATTCTGGCATGATTGAGAGTATGTTGTGTGAGATTTCTTGATGATGATGATGATGATGATGACGATGATAGATGATAGATTGTAAATAGATACAGATACTCAATTTGATGTAGAAATAATGTTGACACTGTATTTCTAAGACTTTATACAACATAGGTTTACTGATTAACTGGGTGAAATAAAAAAAAATGGTGATGATTTTGACTATAGCATAAATAACATGGATGGTGTGAGGTCTTTTTTTCTAGATGTACAAAATTCATTTCTTCTTTTCCACTATGATGATTGCACTTTCCATGCATGTTACTATTGAATTATGTCAATTTTTACAAGTTGGCATTGGAATCTTAGCCAACACCTTCCTCCTCTTCCACATCTTCACATTCCTTCTGGATCACAGACCTAAGCCCACTGACCTGATCATCTGTCACTTGGCCTTTGTCCACATAATGAAACTCTTCACTATGCTGTTTTTGTTGTCTAGAGCTGTTTGAATCACCAAACTTTCTGAATGATTTCAAATGTAAGGCTTTATTCTACATGAGCAGATTTGATGAAAGTTCTCTCCATCTGCATCACCTATCTCTTGAGCATAATCCAGGCCATTACAATCAGCCCTATCACCTCCTGGTTGGGTAGATTTAAACATAAATGCACAAATAACATCTTCCATTCCTTCATCATCTTGTGGTTTCTCGGTTTGTCTCTCAGTATTAATCCCATCTTTTTACTGTTGCATCTTCTTTAAAATTTTTAAATATTTTTTTTTGAGAGAGAGAGAGAGAGAGAGAGAGAGAGAAGGAGACTGAGCACGCGTCTGGGAGGGACAGAGAGGGAGACACAGAATCCGAAACAGGCTCCAGGCTCTGAACTGTCAGCACAGAGCCCAATGCGGGACTTGAACCCATGAACTGCAAGATCATGACCTGAGCCAAAGTCAGACCCTTAACCAAATGAGCCACCCAGGTGCCCCTACTGTTGCATCTTCTAATATGACCCAGACCAGTCTACTGAAAGTCAGTAAATACTGTTCACTTTTCCCTATAACCTCCAGCATCAAGGCACTGTTTTTCACTTTGACATTATACAGGGATGTCTACTTCATAGGAGTCATGCTTCTCTCAAGTACATACATGCTGACTCACTTGTTCAGGCATCAGAGGCGGTGCCAGCACCTTCACAGCACCAGCCTCTCCTCAAGAGTCTCCCCAAAGGAAAGAGCCAACCAGACCATCCTGTTGTTGGTGAGTTTCTTTGTGATTGTGTACTGGGTGGACTTCATCATCTGTAATCCTGTTAGGGGTGTGTGTCACCATCATCCTAGATTGCCAGAAGATTTGGGGCAATGTCTATGCCACTGTCAGTCCTTTGGTACTAATTAGTTCTCACAAAAGAATAAAAATATGTTGCAAAAATGTGGGAAAATTACAATCAATTTTAAACAACTTATTCATGAAATAATTATCCAAAAACTTATTTTCTCTTTAATAAATTTTTATTTTATACACTAAATTCTTTGGTATTTTGTCTATGTGTATATGTTTAGATATTGCCTAACTCATGTGTAATTGTTAAACACTCTAGCTTTTTAAATTTTCATATCACAATATCACAATATTATTAATTTCACAATGCCATTCTTTATTTACTATGCCATTTTTATATAATTATATTTAAACTCATTTTTGTGCCCTAACTATTGATGCAAAAAAGAAGGTAGAGTTAGTCCACAGTCTTGATAAAATCCAAAATGAAATGGGATATTTCCCTATTTGTTTTATTCTGTACTTTCTTTGTCCCAAACAATAAATATGAGTAGTAATTACAGAAGTGATAGGTATATGGGGCGCCTGGGTAGTTCAGTTGGTTAGGCATCTGACTCTTGGTTTCGGATCAGGTCATGATCTCACCGTTCATGAGTTTGAGCACCACATCGGGATCTGTGGTAATAGTGAAAAGCCTGCTTGGGATTCTCTGTCTCTCTGTCTCTCTCTCTCTCTCTCTCTCTCTTTCTCTCTCTCTCCTGCTCTCTCTGCCCCTCCTACGTCCTCTCTCTCTTTCTCTCAAAATAAATAAATAAATAAATAAATAAACTTAAAAGAAAAAGGAGTGGTAGGTATATTCTTCTTCCTACAATTTTATAATCTGTGACAGTGGTACTCATAAACTGCCCCCAAAGTCTCATTCTCCTACATTATTACTCTTTGTTTCTCCATCTCAATTTGCATGGAAACTAGGAACAAAGAATACTACCAATTAGAATTAAATTCCTACATAGGTACAAATAATCTAAGTAAACTCGGGAGGGGATAGAAGACATGAATAGACCTGTAGCAAGTAAAGAGATTAGGGAAATATTTCACAAAGAAAAACCCAGACGCTATGGGCTCACTGATAAAGTTATCAAACATTTAATAAGGAATATTTACCAGCCCTTTATAAACACTTCAAAAGTGGGGAAGAACTGGGAAATTTACCAATTCATTTACCAGTTTATTTTATGAGGCCAGTTATTATCCAGATAATAGAATGAGCAACACCATCACAAGTAACCTACAGACCATGTATTTCATGAACATAGGCACATCCACTTTCCAAAAATAATGTGTAAACTGAATCCACCAGTGTATAAAAATAATTACACATTATGAACAAGTAGGATTATCTTTAAAATGTAAATTTGGTTTAACATCCAAAACTCAATTAATGTAATGCATAATATTGGTAAATTATAGGACTAAAAATAATTATTTCAATAAATATAAAATCATTTGACAAAACAAAGACCTGATCATTTTATTTTTATTTTATTTTATTTTTCCCCAAGTTTTTATTTAAATTCCAGTTAGTTAACATACAGTGTAATATTAGTTTCAGGTATAGAATTTAGTGATTCATCACTTACATACAACACCCGAAGCTGATCATTTAAAAACCCTCAGATAACTAGCTGTATAAGAGAACTGTTTATATCTACCAAAGCACATCTAAGAATCATGTACAGCTAATGTCATATTTAATCATGAATAAACAGGTGTTTTATTTTTTATTTTTAAAGCTTATTTAAATATAGTAAATAAACAATGTTACATTAGTTTCAGGTGCGTAACATAGTGACTCAACAACTGTATATGTCATTATGCTGTGCTCACTACAAGTAGTTACCATCTGTGACCATGCAACACTATTAAAATACAATTGACTGTATTCCTTCTGCTGTAACTTTTATTCTCATGACATTGTGTGACTGGGAGCTTATTTCTCCCACTTCACCTTCACCCATTTTGCTACGCCCCAACTATCTCTGTCTTGGCAACCATCACTTTTTCTCTGTATTTATATGTGTAATTCTACTTTTTGTTTATTCATTTGTTTTGCTTTTTAGATTCCACATATAAGTGAAATTATATAGTGACTTATTTCATTTAGCATAATACCCTCTGGGTCCATCCATGTTGTCACAAATGGCAAAATTTCATCCTTTATTATGACTGAGTAGTATTCCATTGTATATCATGTGAAATGAAGATCTATATTACATTTCCCTTCCCTATATCACATTTCCCTTCCCTATATTACATGTCCTTCCCTAAGGACATTAATGTCCTTAAATGATGGACATTTGGGCTGTTTCTGTTAAAAGGATTGCCCACCACAATCAAGTGGGACTTATTCCACAGATGCAAGGATGGCACACAGTCACAAATCAATCAATTTGGTAGAGCACACTAAAAAAAACCAATGATAAAATCATATGCTCATTTAAATAGATGCGGGAAAATCATTTGACGAAATTCAAAATAAGTTTATAATAAATACTCTAAACAAAATAGGTTTGGAGAGGAAATACCTCAACATAATAAAAGCCATATACAAAATACCCACAGTGAAAATCATCCTCAATGGGGAAAAACTGAGAACTTTCCCCTAAAGTAAGGAAGAAGACAAGGATGTCCACTCTCACTACTTTTATTCAACATAGTACTGAAGTCCTAGCCACAGCGAAAGGCACCCATATTAGAAAAGAAGTCAAACTGTCACTATTTGCAGATGGGATACTATAAAACCATTAAAAATAACAAGTGCATGTATTTTATGCTACAGTTTATGACCAAGAGAAGAATGTCCAATTACACCACTTCTATCCAAAATTATACTGAATAGAATACCATGTAACATGAAGAAACAAATGGCTTCCAGATTGGAAACCTATGCAGATGACATTATCTTTTACATACTATTTGCAAGGTTAATCAGGAAAAACCCACTAAAACTAACAAGTTAGTTGTACAAATTGGAGTATAGAAGAGTAACATACAAAATTAGTAGAATTATTATACACTAAGAATAAAAAATCTCAAAATTGTATATTTTATTTAAATTGTAGTTAGTTAACATACACTGCAATATTGGTTTCAAGAGTAGAATTTAGTGATTCATCACTTACATACAACACTCAGTGCTCATCACAAGTGCCCTCCTTAATACCCATCACCCATCTAGCCCATCTCCCACCCACTTCTCTCCATCAACCCTCATTTTTTTCTCCATCACTAAGAGTCTCTTGTGGTCTGTATCACTCTCTCTTATTTTTCTCCTTCCCATATATTCACCTGTTTTGTTTCTTAAATGCCACATGAGTGAAATCAGATAGTATTTGTCTGTGAGTGGCTTATTTCACTTAGCATAATACATTCTAGCCCTATCCACATCATTGCAAATGGCAAGATTTCCTTCTTTTGGTGGCCGAATAATATTCCATTTTATATGTATGCCACATCTTCTTTATTCATTCATCAGTCGATGGACATTTAGGCTCTCTCCATTGTTTGGCTTTGTTGATAATGCTGTTACAAATATCAGGGTGCATGTACCCCTTTGAATCTGTATTTTTGTATCCTTAGGGTAAATACCTAATAGTGCAATTGCTAGGTCATAGGGTAGTTCTATTTTGAATTTTTTGAGGAACCACCATACTGTTCCTCAGAGTGGCTACACCAGTTTGCATTCCCACCCCAGTGTTAGAGGGCTCCCCTTTTTCTGCATCCTCACCAACACCTGTTATTTCTTGCGCTGTTAGTTTTAGCCATTCTGACAGGTGTTAGTCAGTATCTCATCATTGTATTGATTTGTATTTCCCTGATGATGAATGATGTCAAGCATCTTTTCATGTGTCTGTTAGCCATCTAGATGTCTTCTTTGGAAAAATGTCTATTCATGACTTCTGCCTATATCTTAACTGAATTATTTGTGTTTTGGGTGTTGAGTTTAATCAGTTTTTTATACATATTGGATACTAACCCTTTATCAGATATGTCACTTGCAATTATCTTCTCCTATTCTGTAGGTTGTCTTTTAGTTTTGTTGATTGTATCATTTGCTGTGCCGCAGCTTTTTATTTTGATGAAGTACCAATAGTTCGTGTTTGCTTTTGTTTCCTTTGCCTTCAGCGAGATATCTAGTAAGAACCTGCTATCACTGAGGTCAAAGAGGTTGCTACCTGTGTTCTCCTCTAGGATTTTGATGGCTTTCATCCATTTTGAATTTAGTTTTGTGTGTGGTGTAATAAATTGGCCCAGTTTCATTCTTCTGTGTGTAACTGTCCAGTTTTCCCAATACCATTTGTGGAAGAGACTGGCATTTTTCCAATGGATATTCCTTCCTGCTTTGTCACAGATGAGTTGACCATATAGTTCTAGGTCAATTTCTGGGTGCTCTATTCTGTTCCATTGATCTATGTGTCTGTTTTTGGGCCATTACCATACTGTCTTGATAACTACACCTTTGTAATATAGCTTGAAATTTGGAATTGTGATGCCTCCAGTTTCATTTTTCTTTTTCAGGATTGCTTTGGCTATTCGGGGTCGTTATGGTTCCAAAAAAAATTTAGGATTGTTTGTTCTAGCTCTGTGAGAAATTCTGGTGGTATTTTGATAAAGATTGCATTAAAGCTATAGGCTATTTTGGGTAGTATAGACATTTAACAGATTTATTTAACATTTACCTATCTGTCTATCTGTTTATCTCTCTATCATCTATCTATCATCTATTTATCTATCATCTATCTATCTATCATCTATCTATCACATGTCTATCTGTGTTTGTTTTGCCAATACATGAACATGGAATACTTTTTTATTTCTTTGCATCCTCTTAGATTTCTTTCATTAAGTTATAGTTTTCAGCATACAGATCTTTTACTGTTTTAGTTAGGTTTATTTCTAGGTATCTTATTGTGTTTGGTGCAATTGTAGATGGGATCAATTCCATGATTTCTTTTTCTCCTGCTTCATTATTGGTGTATAGAAATGCAACACATTTCTGCATGTTGATTTTATATCCTGCGACATTGCTGAATTCATGTATTAGTTCTAGCAATGTTTTGGTGGAATCTTTTGGGTTTTATACACAGAATATCATGCCATTAGCAAGTAGTCAGGGTTGACTTCTTCCTCGTTGATTTGGATGACTTTTATTTCTTTATGTTATCTGACTGCTGAGGCTAGACTTCCAGTACTATGTTAAATATGAATGGTGAGAATGGACACACTTGTCATGTTCCCGACCATAGTGGAAAGGCTCTCAGTTTTTCCCCATGGAGGATGACATTAGCTATGGGTCTTTCATATATGGCCTTTATGATGCTGAGATATGTTCCATCGATCCCTACTTTGTTGAGAGTTTTTATCAAGAATGAATGCTGTATTTTGCCAAATGCTCTTTCTGCATCTATTGAAAGGACCACTTATGGTTCTTATCCTTTCTTTTATTAACGTGGTATATCACTTTGATTGGTTTGCAAATATTGAACCAGCACTGCAGCCCAGGAATGAATACTACTTGATCATGATGAATAATTCTTATAATGTACTGTTGAATTCGATTTGCTAGTATCTTCTTGAGAATTTTTGCATCCATGTTCATCAGGGATACTGGCCTGTAATTCTCCTATTTAGCTAGGTTTTTGGTTTTGGAACCAAGGTAATTCTGGCTTTGTAGAGTGAGTTTGGAAGTTTTCCTTCCATTTCTATTTTTTGGAACATTTTGAGAAGAATAGGCATTAACTCTTCTTTAAATATCTGGTAAAATTCCCCTGGGAAGCCATCAGGCCCAGGAATCTGGTTTGTTGGGAGATCTTTGACAACTGATTCAATTTTTTTGCTGGTTATGGGTTTTTTTCAAATTTTCTGTTTCTTCCTGTTTCAGCTTTAGTAGTGTGTGAATTTCTAGGAATTTGTGCATTTTTGCCAGATTTCCCAGTTTATTGGCATATAATTTTTCATAGTATTCTCTTATAATTGTTTGATTTCTGTAGTGTTGGCTGTGATCTCTCCTCTTTCATTTGTGATTTTATCTATTTGGGTCCTTTCTCTTTTCTTTTTGATAATTCTGGCTAGGGGTTTTTCAGTTTTGTTTATTCTTTTGAGGAACCAGATCTTGGTTTTATTGATCTGTTGTACTGTTTGTTTTTATTTCTATATCATTTTTTTCTTCTCTCATCTTTATTATTTGCCTTCTTATGCTGGCTTTAGGCTTTATTTGCTGTTCCTTTTCTAGATCCTTTAGGTGTAAGGTTATACTGTGTATTTGGGACCTTTCTTGCTTCTTGAGACAGGCTTGAATTGCAATATACTTTTCTCTCAGGACTGCCTATGCTGCATCCTAAAGGGTTTGGACTGTTGTGTTTTTATTTTCATTGGTTTGCATGTATTTTCAAATTTCTTCTTTAATTTCCTGGTTAACCCACTCATTCTTTAGTAAGATGTTCTTTTACCTCCATGTATTTGAGTGTTGTCCAAATTTTCCTTGTGGTTGACTTCAGCATTTATTGAACTGTGATCCTCCAAAGTAGAGCCTCTCCATCCTGCTGATGAAAGGCCTTTGTCTGGTACCTGCAGCATATTTTATCTTTGGGGAGGCAATAAACTCTTCCAAAAGTACTTCTGGAAGGGGACTGTTGTCTCTCAGAGCACCCCAGAGGTGTCTACACCATGCTATGCACTCCAAGACCAGTTCCCTCCTCCCCAGGAGCATACTCCATGGCCTTGCTCCAGAGAAAGTTGAGCACTTCTAAAACCTCAGAGTTTGAGCTCCAAAAGCTGTGCATGGTCCATAAACATTTCTGCAGCCATGGGTCCCAACTCTCAGCACCACCTCTGTCAGTGCCATCTACTTTCGTGCCCCCGCTCACTTTACCTTGGGTTCCACCAACCACTTAATAATCAGATCGGGGGGCAGGCTTAAAAGCAACAAAAATGATAATCTCATGATTTTTAAAACTCTATAACTGTTCCTTTTGTCTCTAATATTAATGTGCCACCCCCTTTCTTCCTTCCTTCTCTCTTTCAAAGTATTGCTAAAAAGTTTATTTTATTGGGGGCACCTGGGAGGCTCAGTCAGGTAAGCATCTGAGTTCAGCTCTGGTCATGATCTCACTGTTTGTGGGTTCGAGCCCCACACCAGGCTCTGTACTGGCAGCTCAGAACCTGGAGCCTGCTTCAGATTCTGTGTCTCCCTCTCTGTCTGTCCCTCCCTTACTTGGCTCTGTCTCTGTCTCACAAAAATAAATAAACATTTTAAAAATTTTATTTTATTGGCTTTTTTAAAGAAAAATCTATTGTTTTATTGAAATTATTTCCTATTTCTTTGATAGCTGTTTTTATCTTTCTTGAGATAGGCCTGGATTGCAATGTATTTTCCTCTCAGGACTGCCTTCGCTGCGTCCCAAAGCGTTTGGATTGTTGTATTTTCATTTTCGTTTGTTTCCATATATTTTTTAATTTCTTCTCTAATTGCCTGGTTGACCCACTCATTCGTTAGTAGGGTGTTCTTTCACCTCCATGTTTTTGGAGGTTTTCCAGACTTTTTCCTGTGGCTGATTTCAAGCTTCATAGCATTGTGGTCTGAAAGTATGCATGGTATAATTTCAATTCTTGTAAACTTATGAAGGGCTGTTTTGTGACCCAGTATATGATCTATCTTGGAGAATGTTCCATGTGCACTCCAGAAGAAAGTATATTCTGTTGCTTTGGGATGCAGAGTTCTAAATATATCTGTCAAGTCCATCTGATCCAATGTATCATTCAGGGCCCTTGTTTCTTTATTGACTGTGTGTCTAGACGATCTATCCATTTCTGTAAGTGGGGTGTTAAAGTCCCCTGCAATGACCACATTCTTATCAATAAGGTTGCTTATGTTTATGAGTAATTGTTTTATATATCTGGGGGCTCCGGTATTTGGTGCATAGACATTTATAATTGTTAGCTCTTCCTGATGGATAGACCCTGTAATTATTATATAATGCCCTTCTTCATCTCTTGTTACAGCTTTTAATTTAAAGTCTAGTTTGTCTGATATAAGTATGGCTACTCCAGCTTTCTTTTGGCTTCCAGTAGCATGATAAATAGTTCTCCATCCCCTCACTCTCAATCTAAAGGTGTCCTCAGATCTAAAATGAGTCTCTTGTAGACAGCAAATAGATGGGTCTTGTTTTTTTATCCATTCTGATACCCTATGTCTTTTGGTTGGCGCGTTTAATCCATTTACATTCAGTGTTATTATAGAAAGATACGGGTTTAGAGTCATTGTGATGCCTGTATGCTTTATGCTTGTAGTGATGTCTCTGGTACTTTGTCTCACAGGATCCCCCTTAGGATCTCTTATAGGGCTGGTTTCGTGGTGACAAATTCCTTCAGTTTTTGTTTGTTTGGGAAGACCTTTATCTCTCTTTCTATTCTAAATGACAGACTTGCTGGATAAAGGATTCTCGGCTGCATATTTTTTCTGTTTAGCACACTGAAGATATCGTGCCAAGCCTTTCTGGCCTGCCAAGTTTCAAAGGAGAGATCAGTCACGAGTCTTATAGGTCTCCCTTTATATGTGAGGGCACGTTTATCCCTTGCTGCTTTCAGAATTTTCTCTTTATCCTTGTATTTTGCCAGTTTCACTATGATATGTCGTGCAGAAGATCGATTCAAGTTACGTCTGAAGGGAGTTCTCTGTGCCTCTTGGATTTCAATGCCTTTTTCCTTCCCCAGTTCAGGGAAGTTCTCAGCTATAATTTCTTCAAGTACCCCTTCAGCACCTTTCCCTCTCTCTTCCTCCTCTGGGATACCAATTATGCGTATATTATTTCTTTTTAGTGTATCACTTAGTTCTCTAATTTTCCCCTCATACTCCTGGATTTTTTTTATCTCTCTTTCTTTCAGCTTCCTCTTTCTCCATAACTTTATCTTCTAGTTCACCTATTCTCTCCTCTGCCTCTTCAAGCCGTCGTGGTTTCCATTTTGTTTTGCATTTCGTTTAAAGCGTTTTTCAGCTCCTCCTGACTGTTCCTTGGTCCCTAGATCTCTGTGGCAAGAGATTCTCTGCTGTCCTGTATACTGTTTTCAAGCCCAGCGATTAATTTTATGACTATTATTCTAAATTCACTTTCTGTTATATTATTTAAATCCTTTTTGATCAGTTCATTAGCTGTTGTTATTTCCTGGAGATTCTTCTGAGGGGGATTCTTCCTTTTGGTCATTTTGGATAGTCCCTGGAGTGGTGAGGACCTGCAGGGCACTTCCCCTGTGCTGTGGTGTATAACTGGAGTTGGTGGGCGGGGCCGCAGTCCGACCTGATGTCTGCCCCCAGCCCACCGCTGGGGCCACAGTCAGACTGGTGTGTGCCTTCTCTTCCACTCTCCTAGGGGCGGGATTCACTGTGGGGTGGCGTGGCCTGTCTGGGCTACTTGCACACTGCCAGGCTTGTGGTGCTGGGGATCTGGCGTATTAGCTGGGGTGGGTAGGCAAGGTGCACGGGGGCAGGAGGGGCAGGCTTAGCTCGCTTCTCCTTAGGTGATCCACTTCAGGAGGGGCCCTGTGGCAGTGGGAGGGAGTCAGATCCGCTGCCGGAGGTTTGGCTCCGCAGAAGCACAGAGTTGGGTGTTTGCGCTGAGTGAGCAAGTTCCCTGGCAGGGACTGGTTCTCTTTGGGATTTTGGCTGGGGGATGGGCGGGGGAGATGGCGCTGGCGAATGCCTTTGTTCCCCGCCAAGCTGAGCTCTGCCGTCTGGGGGCTCAGCAGCTCTCCCTCCCTTTGTCCTCCAGCCTTCCCGCTTTCCGAGCAGAGCTGTTAACTTATGACCTCCCAGACGCTAAGTCGCGCTTGCTGTCGGAACACAGTCCCTCCGGCCCCTCCGCTTTTGCCAGCCCGACTTGGGGGCTCTGCTTGGCCGGCGAGCCGCCCCTCCGCCCCGGCTCCCTCCCGCCAGTCCGTGGAACGCGCACCGCCTCGCCGCCCTTCCTACCCTCTTCCGTGGGCCTCTCGTCTGCGCTTGGCTCTGGAGACTCCGTTCTGCTAATCCTCTGGTGGTTTTCTGGGTTCTTTAGGCAGGTGTAGGTGGAATCTAAGTGATCAGCAGGACACGCGGTGAGCCCAGCGTCCTCCTACGCCGCCATCTTCCAGAACTCCCCGATAGCTGTTTTTATCTTTAAGATTTTTTTCTTTCATACTTTTGGGGGAAGACATTTTATTATCCTTGTTCTGACATTTTGATTAATATGCCTGTGACCTCATTTATTTTGTATTTCTCCTGCTTTCTAAAAATGAAATGTAAGTCTAGTCATTATTCTCTATGTATCCTGTAGACCATATCCCACATATAGTTTATTCATTGCTGTTTATTATCAGTAGTCTGTAATTGTAGTTTTGTTTTCCTCTTTAATGGAAGAATTATTTGGAAGAATACTTTTTGATTGCCCACCCCTTTGTTTATAAACTTTCTCTGTGATCTTGTTTTAGATATTACTCTAAATAAGTTACAATATACTTTTTGTTTAATGTTTATTTATTTTTGAAAGAGAAAGAGAGACAGAGCATGAGCAGGGAAGGGGCAGAGAGAGAGAGAGGGAGGCAAAGAATCTGAAGCAGGCTCCAGCTCTGAGCTGTCAGCACAGAGCCTGATGTGGGGCTCAAACTCATTGACCATGAGATCATGACCTGAGCCGAAATCAGATGCTTAACCGACTGAGCCACCCAGGCACCCCTTGTTTGTTTGTTTGTTTAAATTCAAGTTAGTTAACATACACTGTAGTGTATTTTGAACAGTGTCTGGCATATAATTGGTGTCTGCTATTTCCATCATTATAATGATCTATTATAGAACATAAGATTTTTTTTCTGCCACAAGATAAAGTCGTCATATTTTAATAGAACTTAATTTGTCACATTTACTGTGGTTACCGATTTTCTTTGACTTATTCTCCCCTATCTTACATCCCTATGAAACACGCTTTCTTGTCTATTTTCTTTCCTGAGTAGATGGGTCATGGAGTTTTTCTTCCTTCGTGCCCCCTCTAGTGGTTTGAAAGCTCTATAACCTATTTTTATCTATAATTACCCTTAACAATTTATACATCTATACATATTTTTTCTCAATGTCTAGAAGTGCTAGTCACTTCTGAATGAGAAAAAAATATTGAGCTTGCCTTTATTTAGCTTCCCCTCCTTTCTGCTTTTTCTCCTCCAAACTCCCAGGTTTGGTTGAAATCATCCAAAAGTTTTATTTCAGATGATTTTACAATTTTCCTTCCATTGTAGAAACTTGTTTCTAGAAATTACACTAAAAATTACAGGTGCATTAGCAGCAGTTATAGTAATAATCACCATTTTGGTAAATTTTGTTCATCTCTGTTTCTTGTGTTACATGTCTCATCTATCTTTTTTTTTTTTAAGTTTATTTATTTGTTTTTTTTTCCAATATATGAAGTTTATTGTCAAATAGGTTTCCATACAACACCCCGTGCTCATCCCAAAACATGCCCTCCTCAATACCCATCACCCACTCTCCCCTCCCTCCCACCCCCCATCAACCCTCAGTTTGTTCTCAGTTTTTAAGAGTCTCTTATGCTTTGGCTGTCTTCCACACTAACCTTTTTTTTTTTCCTTCCCCTCCCCCATGGGTTTCTGTTAAGTTTCTCAGGATCCACATAAGAGTGAAAACATATGGTATCTGTCTTTCTCTGTATGGCTTATTTCACTTAGCATCACACTCTCCAGTTCCATCCACGTTGCTACAAAGGGCCATATTTCATTCTTTCTCATTGCCACATAGTACTCCGTTGTGTATATAAACCACAATTTCTTGATCCATTCATCAGTTGATGGACATTTAGGCTCTTTCCATAATTTGGCTATTGTTGAGAGTGCTACTATATACATTGGGGTACAAGTGCCCCTATGCATCAGTACTCCTGTATCCCTTGGATAAATTCCTAGCAGTGCTACTGCTGGGTCATAGGGTAGGTCTATTTTTAATTTTCTGAGGAACCTCCACACTGTTTTTTTCTGTTTGGTGCAGAGTGGCTGCACCAATTTGCATTCCCACCAATAGTGCAAGAGGGTTCCCGTTTCTACACATCCTCTCCAGCATCTATAGTCTCCTGATTTCTTCATTTTGGCCACTCTGACTGGCGTGAGGTGATATCTGAGTGTGGTTTTGATTTGTATTTCCCTGATGAGGAGCGACATTGAGCATCTTTTCATGTGCCTGTTGGCCATCCGGATGTCTTCTTTAGAGAAGTGTCTATTCATGTTTTCTGCCCATTTCTTCACTGGGTTATTTGTTTTTCGGGTGCGGAGTTTGGTGAGCTCTTTATAGATTTTGGATACTAGTCCTTTGTCTGATATGTCATTTGCAAACATCTTTTCCCATTCCGTTGGTTGCCTTTTAGTTTCGTTGGTTGTTTCCTTTGCTGTGCAGAAGCTTTTTATCTTCATAAGGTCCCAGTAATTCATTTTTGCTTTTAATTCCCTTGCCTTTGGGGACGTGTCAAGTAAGAAATTGCTACGGCTGAGGTCAGAGAGGTTTTTTCCTGCTTTATCCTCTAGGGTTTTGATGGTTTCCTGTCTCACAGTCAGGTCCTTCATCCATTTTGAGTTTATTTTTGTGAATGGTGTGAGAAAGTGGTCTAGTTTCAATCTTCTGCATGTTGCTGTCCAGTTCTCCCAGCACCATTTGTTAAAGAGACTGTCCTTTTTTCCATTGGATATTCTTTCCTGCTTTGTCAAAGATTAGTTGGCCATACTTTTGTGGGTCTAGTTCTGGGGTTTCTATTCTATTCCATTGGTCTATGTGTCTGTTTTTGTAACAATAGCATGCTGTCTTGATGATTACAGCTTTGTAGTAGAGGCTAAAGTCTGGGATTGTGATGCCTCCTGTTTTGGTCTTCTTCAAAATTACTTTGGCTATTCGGGGCCTTTTGTGGTTCCATATGAATTTTAGGATTGCTTGTTCTAGCTTCGAGAAGAATGCTGGTGCAATTTTGATTGGGATTGCATTGAATGTGTAGATAGCTTTGGGTAGCATTGACATTTTGACAATATTTATTCTTCCAATCCATGAGCATGGAATGTTTTTCCATTTCTTCATATCCTCTTCAATTTCCTTCATAAGCTTTCCATAGTTTTCAGCATACGGATCTTTTACATCTTTGGTTAGATTTATTCCTAGGTATTTTATGCTTCTTGGTGCAATTGTGAATGGGATCAGTTTCTTTATTTGTCTTTCTGTTGCTTCATTGTTAGTGCATAAGAATGCAACTGATTTCTGTACATTGATTTTGTATCCTGCAACTTTGCTAAATTCATGTATCAGTTCTAGCAGACTTCTGGTGGAGTCTATCAGATTTTCCTATTTATTTGTTTTGAGACAGAGACAGAACAAGTTGTGGAGGTGGAGGGTGGGCAGAGAGAGGAGGGAGAGAGAATCCTTCATCACTGCCAGTGCAGAGCCCAACATGGGGCCCAAACTTACAAAACCTTGAGATCATGACCTGAGCTGAAACCGAGAGTTGGGTTCTTAACCGACTGAGCCACCTAGGTGCCCTAACATCTGTATTTTCTTGGGTTTATTTTGTTTGAAAATCCCTCACACATTTTATTTCAATAAATTTCTTTTGGAAATATATTTCTCTGATTCTCTTCATTTCTGAAGATTTCCTTTCACTTTCTTAACTGAAAGGTGATTGTCTAAAAATGTAGATGTGACCATGGGAGGAAATAGGATCATAACAGAGTCAAGTGGGAAGAGGAGTGGGAAGGTACAGGGTGGGATAAATGAGATGATCCTGATCCTTCAGAGCAGTCAATGGACAGGGTGTGGTGATATAAACACATCGTTTAGACATGTGAGAGGTAAAATGAAATGGAGTCACTTATATCAAGGGGTTTTAAAAGAGAGCCAGGGAGGCCATTAAGGAGCTGGGCTTTATGCACATTCTCATCAGATGAAACCAGAAACTTTAAACTGGGCTAACCTGAAAATATTCCAAGGTCTCTGTCCAAACACCTGCAACTTGCTACAGTAAGAGATTTTGTTTAGTGGCAGCCAATTATATTCAGTCAAAATTAGTTTTCTGCTGCCAACACCAACCAAAATTCTTTGGTAAAAACCCATACAAACACTTCATCTTTTGATACCCTTGACTTTTTTCGCTAGAGGGACACAATTTCTGTTGCTCCCCAAATCTATGCTCCTCAAATTGTAATTCTGAGACCTCAAATAAATGTTTTTGCTTTATTTCAGCCCTTCCTTTTTTTCTCATTCAACAGACATAAGGAAGTAACTACAGAACAACCTAAACCAAAAGCCACAAAGTTCTCCTTCTGGGCAAAAAGACTGGGAAGGGTAGTGAAGAGATGAAGGAGATAAAGAGGTTAGAGGACTGTTGCTTTTTATTACAATGCCTTTTGTCCAATTTCACTCTTTAAACATGACCCTGCATTACTCTCATTAGAATAAGTTAGTTTTTTCAATACAAATAAAATACAAAGGAGCTTCTTAGCTCCAACCAGATCTGGAATGTAAAGTCAGATTTTACATGTGAGTGACTTAGCTAGTGACCCCAGCTGCACAACTTTGAAGACTTTGTCTTCACTCTTGATTTACTGATTGGGAATCTATTGGTGAATCTAACTCCTGATCCAGTGCTCTGAAATACATGTTTGTTGACATCAGTAAGGGCAGATTTTTTACTCTTAAGATTCTAAGTATATTCTACAAGCTAAATTAGAACTATAGGCAAACGGAGCCTGGGTTAGAGTCTCAGACTTCCCTGTTCATAAGACATAAAGTCTGTGTTAAAGGCAAGTTTCTTTGCTTGCAAGATGCCATTAAGAACATAGCAGCTTTTCAGTCAACTGAAATCCCTCTTTCCCAAACCCTCACTAACTGTAATGCTTTATCAGTATGGCATTCATTCTGTTTACTTCCTTTCCTGTTGGGGTGGTTTTACTAGGGATAATTTGGTATTTCAATGGCTTCTTTGAGAAACTTAACATCTCCCTAAACCATCTCATCTAAGATGTATCCTCTCCGATCTCCTTCACACCTCCATCCTTTTACTACCTCCAACCTTCCCTGTGGCTCCCTGAGATCTTTTGATATGTCACTCTTCATACCCCTACCTTTTGCATCCTTCTGCTCACCCCTGTAAGATCTTCCTTTCCCATTCTAGCCCCTCAACTCCTTGTAGTCACTCAAACTCTGTGCTCCCCTGTAAGGGTTCCCTGTAAGGGACGCAGAGACTCCAAAAGCAACCACTTGAAGTTGCAAAGGGGAAAAAAAAAACTATTTGGAGGTAGACTGGCTATTTTACCCACTCATATGGGCTTTGGAGAAACCCAAATGTCCAGTGTCTCCTCAACCCCTCAGTCCAGATGTAATCTACAGCCTCTGTGACATTACATACCAGGGCAAAGACAATCTTAAAAGTCTCCTCCCACAAATATGGTGAAAAGTTTATCTTGTTGGAGAAGTGGATAAAGTACACCAAAGATGGCTGATTGGACTAAAACAAACTCTGGTCTCTAGCTTAGAGACCCCTCCTCCAGGTTCGTCTTCCTTTGCTGCATGCGCAAAAACCACCCCCCCCGCCACACACACACAAATATGGAGGCTGATAACTATAAATTACCCTTCCTGCTCACATTCGGGGCTCAGATCTTTGGAGAAACAGTCTCCTCTGAGCCTCGGGTGTTAAATAAATCTCCAATCCACCAAGATCTCAGAGTGCCGCTTGGTTTTTCCACCAGTGTTCCAGCCTGGTTCCGTAACAAGCTCCCATATTGATCTGGTAACTATAACTTCTTCCATCTAGCAGAAACACAGTTATTTCTTTCTTTCTTTCTTTCTTTCTTTCTTTCTTTCTTTCTTTCTTTCTTTCCTTTTTAATTTACATCCAAGTTAGCATATAGTGCAATAATGATTTGGAGAGTGAGACTCCAGTGATTCATCCCCTACATATAACACCCAATGCTCATCCCAACAAGTGTCCTCCTTAATGCTCCTTGCCCATTTAGCTCACCCACAACCCCTCCAGCAACACTGTTCTCTATATTTAAGAGTCTTTTATGTTTTGTCTCCCTGCCCATTTTTTTTTATTATTTTTGCATCCCTTCCCTTCTGTTCATCTGTTTTGTATCTTAAATTCCAAATATGAGTGAAGTCATACGATATTTGTCTTTCTCTGACAGACTAGTTAGCAGAAACATATTTCTGATAAAAATATAAAGGACAGAAGTGAGTACCAATGCTTATACACACTATTGAGTTTTGTATTCTGTGTTTACACCTTACTCATGGCTAAAATTTTAGAATGAAAGCCATAAAATTTCTATTTGTGCCTGCCTGTTTGTTTATGTATGTCCATTTGTATGTTATGTATATGTGAGATTTTCCCACCTCCAGATGGTATTACCAAATTAATTTATTAAATCCCTTAAAGAAACTATATTCTGATTGGCTTGGATAAAAATAAGTGCTTATATAATTACATGTTCCTGAAACTCCAAGAAATATAGAAATGTCTTTCAAATTCACTTGATTTGAGTAAATTTGATTTGATAACATTATGTTGATACTATAAGTTTCATAAAGAAACAGCCATGTCTTCTGTATGTATGTATTAGCATTAAATGTAATATATACATACATTTTTATTCTAGTTGAGTTTACAAATCATATTAACTAATATATTTGTTAGATGTATAAGATTCTAAAAATTTAAATTATATTTTAATCAAAAAAGTCATTCTGGAAAACTTTGTTTCAACAATAATTGTTTTACAATATATCCACTTAAAAGTAGTTTACAAAATATTTTTTATTATTGAAATATAATTGACATATAATATCATATTAGTTTCAGGTGCACAACATTAAGTTACAGAGAGGGAGGGAGGCAAACCATAAGAGACTCTTTTTCTTTTTTGAGGACCTCTTTTTAAATTTTAATTCCAATATAGTTAACATACAATGTACCATTAATTTCAGGTGTACAATATAGTGTTTCAACAATTCTATATATTACCTGGTGCTCATTATAGCCAAGTGCACTCCTTAATCCCCATCACCTATTTAACCCGTCCCCCCACCCACCTTCCTTCATGCAAACTTCAGTTTGTTCTCTATAGGTAAGAGTCTGTTTTATGATTTGCCTTTCTCTTTCTGCAACCCCCCCCCATGTTCATCTGCTTTATTTCTTAAATTCCACACATGAGTGGAATCATATGGTATTTGTCTTTCTCTGACTGACTTACTCTGCCTAGCATTAGCTAAGCTCCATCCATGTCATTGCAAATAGAAAGATTTAATTTGATTTTTATGCTGACTAATTTTCCATTGTGTGTGTGTGTGTGTGTGTGTAACTTTTTTATTTATAAGTCAATGGAAATTTGTGCTCTTTCCATAAATTGGCTCTTGTTGATAATGCTGCTATAAACATCAGGGTGCATGTGCCCCTTTGAATCAGTATTTTTGTATCCATTGGGTAAATACCTACTAGTGCAATTGCTGAATAATAGCATAGTTCTACTTAAAAAATTTTTTTTTAATTTACATCCAAATTAGCATATAGTGCAACAATGATTTCAGGAGTAGATTCCTTAATGCCCCTTACCAATTTAGCCCATCCCCCCTCCCACAACCCCTCCAGTAACCCTCAGTTTGTTCTCCATATTTATGAGTCTCTTCTGTTTTGTCCCTCTCCCTGTTTTTATATTTTGTTTCCCTTCCCTTATGTTCATCTGTTTTGTCTCTTAAAGTCCTCATATGAGTGAAGTCATATGATATTTGTCTTTCTCTGACTAATTTCACTCAGCATAATACCCTCCAGTTCCATCCACATAGTTGCAAATTGCAAGATTTCATTCTTTTTGATTGCCGAGTAATACTCCATTATATATATATATATATATATATATATATATATATACCACATCTTCTTTATCTGTTCATCCATTGATGGACATTTGGGCTCTTTCCATACTTTGGCTATTGTTGATAGTGCTGCTATTAACATTGGGGTGCATGTGTCCTTTCGAAACAGCACACCTGTATCCCTTGGATAAATACCTAGTAGTGCAATTGCTGGGTTGTAGGGTATTTCTATCTTTAGCTTTTTGAGGAGCCTCCATACTGTTTTCCAGAGTAGCTGCACCAGCTTGCATTCACATAAGAGAATCTTAAACACTGGGAACAAACTAAGGGTACATGGGGGTGGGGGAGAGGAGAAAGTAGGTGATGGGCAGGAAGGAGGGCACTTGTTGGGATGAGCATTGGGTGTTGTATAAAAAGCAATTTGACAATAAATTATATTAAAAAAATAAAACAAACAAATAAATAAATAATTTTTAAAAATCAATCCAAAAAAATCAGTCAGGTGCACAACATAGTGACTGGACAATACTGTATACTGCATTTAGCATAATAACTTCTAGATCTATCCATGTTGTCACAAATGGCGAGATTGAATTCTTTTTTATGGCTGAGTAGTATTCCTGTGCGTGTGTGTGTGTGTGTGTGTGTGTGACATCTTCTTTATCCATTCATCTATGTATGGACATTTAGGTTGCTTCCATATCTTAGCTATTGTAAATAATGCTGTGATGAACATAGGGGTGCATATATCTTTCTGAATTAGTGTTTTCATTTTCTTTGGGCAAATACCCAGGAGTAGACTTACTAGAGCATATGTAGCTCTATTTTTAATTTTGGGGGGACTTCCATACTGTTTTCCACAGTGGCTGCACAAATTTACATTCCCACCAATAATGCATGAGGGATCCCCTTTCTCCACATCCTCACCAACCCTTGTTATTTCTTCTCTTTTTGATACTAGCCATTCTGACTGGTGTAAGGTAATATTTCTTTGTGATTATGATTTGCATTTCCCTGAGGATGAGTGATGCTGAGCATCTTTTAATGTGTACTTCTTCTTTGAAAAAATGTCTATTCAGGTCTCTTCCCATTTTTTAATCAGGTTATTTGATTTTTTTTTTTTTGGTGTGAAGTTGTACAAGTTCTTTATGTATTTTGGGTATTACCCCCCATCAGATATATGATTTGCAAATATATTCTCCCACTAACTAGGTTACTTTTTTGTTTTGCTGATGGTTTCCTTCACTGTGAAAAAGCTTTTTATTTTGGTGTGGTACCAATAGTCTGTTTTTGCTTTGTTTCCCTTGCCTGAAAAGACATATCTAGAAAACTATTGCTAAGGTTGATGTCCAAGAAATTACTGCCTATGTTTTTTTAGGAGTTTTGTCATTTCAGTTCTCATATTTAGGTCTTTAATCCATTTTTGAGCTTATTTTTGTGTATCATGTAAGAAAGTGACCCAGTTTAAAAAAAGAAAGAAAGTGGCCTGGTTATATCCTTTTTGTATGCTGCTGTCCAGTTTTCCCAACACCATTTATTGAAAAGACTGTCTTTTCTCTGTTGTACATTCTTGTCTCCTTTATTGTAGAACAATTGGCCATATAGACATGGGTTTACTTTTAGGATCTCAATTCTGTTTTATTGATCTATGAGTCTATTTTATACCAGTGCCATAATGTTTTGATTCCTATAGCTTTGTAGTATATCTTGAAATCTGAGATTGTGATAACCTCTCATTTTGTTCTTCTTTCTCAAGCTTTCTTTCTTTCTTTCTTTCTTTCTTTTTTGTAACGTTTATTTATTTTTGAGACAGAGAGAGACAGCATGAACGGGGGAGGTTCAGAGAGAGGGAGACACAGAATCCGAAACAGGCTCCAGGCTCTGAGCTGTCAGCACAAAGCCCAACGCGGGGCTCGAACTCACGGACCGCGAGATCATGACCTGAGCCGAAGTCGGCCGCTTAACCGACTGAGCCACCCAGGCACCCCTCTCAAGCTTTCTTAGGCTATGTTTCAATGAACATGTAGGCAATGAAATTTAAAATACAACACCACTTACAACTGCTCAACAAGAGAGAAATACTGTGAAATAAATCTCTCAAAACAGGTACAGACCTTATCTTCTATATAAGATTTGTTTTGGCATTCTTGAAATATCAATATTACAGTAATGGAGAACATTTTAATGGTTGCCAGTTGCGAGGGGCGTGAGGGTCGGCAGGGAGGTATGTGTAGCTTAAAAAGGGCAACAGGAGGAATCCTTGTGATGATAGAACTATTCTGTGCTTTCCCTATATCAGTGTTAATAACCCAGTTGTGATATTGTACTTGGATTGAGTACAATCACTCTAAAATGTGATTGAGGCCTTTCTCATTTAACACACCCTCTGAAGCTCCTGCACTTAAGAAAGGCCTTCTCCTTCATCATTACCAGATTGGAATGTCCTGAACTATGCAGCCTCCCTCAGCTGATGTGACACAGTCCAAGTTTTGCAAGATGTTACCATTGGGTTAAACAGATAAAGTGTATATGAGATATTGCTGTATTATGTTTTACAACTACATATGAATCCACAATTGTCTCAAAATAAAAATATTTTTAATACAAATTTTAAAAAATACATATGCATGTAAACACCATGTCTCCACCTTTTTATTCCACTATCATGTTGAGGGTCTTGAGAATGCCTCGGGATACAGCAACAAGCTGTTTCAGAAACTAATATCACTGCACTTCACAGAAATGGAATAGGAGTCTTGACCTTGGCTGCAAATTTATTCTCACACTTTCTACAGGATGTTTTGATGGATTGCATTTGGGGTAAGAGAGAAAGAGAGGAGTTCATGTTTGTAGCCTGAGCAACTGGTTCAACAGTAGTGCTGTTTACTGAAGCCTTGGGGGAAGCAAATAGACAAACATCTGATGTGATGTCAGGTGTTGATACGTGCTAAAGAGAAACTAAAGCAGAGTCCTAGTCTGGATTGTGGCACAGTGGGATTGAGGAGGTGGTTTTAGATAAGAAACCCATCAAGGTAAAGAGATATTAATAAGTGCCCCATGCAAAAGAGGTTTCCATGGGGGAAAAATTGGAAAAGAGTTAAATAAAATTATAATTACTGCAGGATTCTCAGAGCCATGACTAGTCTAATGACACAGTGAATCTGAGAGGGAGTACAGAACCTGTAAAGGCCATGCTCCTGTGGTTGTATGTCCCTTCTGGGAATAGGAAGACCAGTGTAGATTGAAGAATGTGGTTGTTGGGAGGTAGGAAAACTGAAGGGACTCCATTTTTAGAAAGGCTGTCTCTTTGCTGTTTCTATGTGAGGTTCTATTTACTCGTGTTCTATATTTTACCTTGCATCTGAATAAACCAAAGAAACTATGTTCCTACTCCAAGGGGAAAGCAAGAAAACTAACATTCTTTGAGTTTCATCCTAGCCCCCAAGCACCTAACATCTAAGAACTGGATCCCAAATATGTTCCGGGACATTAGCTTTCAGCAAACCTCAGCTGACAACGCCATCAGCACCCCCTACCTTCGCTGATTTATAAAGTAACACCTGTTGTTCACCTGTCTCTTTGCCCTTGATTGGAACCTACCCTAGATTCCTGAAGGAACACGTACCCTGGACTCCTTTCCAATATAAACCTCAAGTGACAGAGACACTTATTCTCCTTTCCTTTCTGAGTCTTCCAGACACTCCGCCAGCTATACTCTATCGCTTATGCTGTTCAATAAACTCTGCTTTCACTTCTTCCTGGCTCAAGTTTGATTTCTATCCTAAGCGAAAACAAGGACCCTCTTTGCTAGTCCTGTGTGACCCACTCTGTGTCCTCAGACCAGTCCTGCCTGCATCAGTTATTCTAAGGTCTCTGCACGAGAGACATGGGACTCTGCTCTGAGAACCCCTGTGGCACCTCAAGCCATTCATCACCTCTTGGTGTTTTCCCTCCTGCATAGATGTGGCACCATCTGCCAGCTGAAACCCTGAGAGTGATAAAGGAAATTTTCAAATTTTAATGTTTGTGGGCCCTGCTCCTGGGCTCCCAGGGAAGCTATACTTTTAACAAGATCAGAATGACTTCACCAAACTTCAAAGCATGGTCTCTATTTCTGCCCTGAGCACACATTGTCCATCTGCTTCATTAGCCAATAACCTAAAAGAAACATTTCAAACTAAAGATAAGAGTAAAAATCTTTGTAAGTTCTGTTCCATACCTCAGAAGCTTACAACTTGCATATACTAAAAGCATAAAATAAAGTTTGTAATTTTCTAAAATGTCCTTCATCATGATGATTTGTAATTCTTGATGTAACAAAAACATACATAACCCTGTATTAAATACTACTTCTCTGGAGCACTTTCTTCTTTGTTAAGGTCGTGGATCCTCTACAGGAGTGCTGATGCATGGGGGCACATGTACCCCAATGTATATAGCAGTGCTTTCAACAATAGCCAAATTATGGAAAGAGCCTAAATGTCCATCAACTGGTGAATGGATAAAGTAGATGTGGTTTATATATTTAATGGAATACTACTTGGCAATGAGAAAGAATGAAATCATGTCATTTGCAGCAACTGGAAGAAAGAATCATGCCATTTGCAGTGGATGAAACTGGAAGAGATTATGTTGTGTGAAATAAGTCAGTCAGAGAAGGACAGATATCATATGTTTTCACTCATATGTGGATCTTGAGAAACTGAATAGAAGACCATGGGAGAAGGGAAGGGGGAAAAAATGGTTACAGAAAAGGAGGGAGACAAACCACAAGAGACTCTTAAATACAAAGAACAAACTAAGGGTGGATGGGAGGGGGGAGAGGAAAAATGGGTGATGGGCATTGCAGAGGGCACTTGTTGGGATGAGCACTGGGTGTTGTATGTAAGCCAATTTGACAATAAATTATATTCATAAAAAAAGATTATGTATCTTCGGCAGCTGGCATCACTTGGGCTGGAATAAAACTCTCTTTCTTTCTCTCTTTTTTCTGTAGAAATTGTAAAAGCTTTGTTCATTTTGCATCAGCAAGAGTACCCCTTGCTGTGAACTTGAAAAGGGCTGTGAAAGCAGAGGCCCAGAGGCCTACCCTGGAGGAAGAAGCTGCAGGGTCCATCTGTGAACCCACCAAATACTTTCATTTCATTTCTTTCTCCTCTTTCCAAAATGTGATTGAGGCCTTTCTCATTTAACACACCCTCTGAAGCTCCTGCACTTAAGAAAGGCCTTCTCCTTCATCATTACCAGATTGGAATGACCTGAACTATGCAGCCTCCCTCAGCTGATGTGACACAGTCCAAGTGTGTGTTCCTTCCCTAACCACACCTTCCCTCAGCTTCTGTTTAACTTTCACTTTGGAAATGTTAGAACATATGCAAAGTAAAGTATAATGAACCCCAATGTATCTATCCATCACTAGCTTCAAAAAATTACCAACTCCTGGGCATCTCCTGTCATCTAAATTCCCATCTATTTTCCCTCAACCCTCCATGTAATTTGAAGCAAATTTCAGACATTATTTTACTTATAAATACTTTAGTGCATATCTCTAAAAGATGATACTGTTGCAGGATTCTTTACCTCAAAACCCGGGGTTCATTGTCTCTCCACTCTCAACAATGAAGAGATGGACACAGAATAAAATGAGCAGCAGGCAAAAGTTTATTAGAGTATAAGATGGGATCAGAAAGAAAGAATAGTATGAAAGCTCTCTTTACAGAGAGGGGACATTTGAAAGTGAATGTCGGAAACTATAGGCAAGGGTCCTTGTTTTTAAGGTTCTCGCTGCCCCCCCCCCCCACCAATCCCTTCCTCCTCATTCTTCTCAAGTCTACCTTTACTGGCTCGATAGCTCTAGGTGCTGGGTTGTCCATTCCTGATTGGCTCCATTCCATTTTGTGAGGAGTCACACTAGTCATACTGTCCCTCATGTAACATAAGTTTTATGTTAAATATTTTGATTTCAGTTAAATATTTTGATTGTCAAATTTTTGAGGGGAACCTGAAGAGGAGTAGGTGGTGTCTGTTACATTCTTAAGAGGACCTTAACGCCTGAGGGAGTTTGCTCGAGGTCAGATGTTCCCAGAAGAAATGTTTTAAAGTATGTTTTTTTCCCCACCAGGGACCTTCAAGTCTTAGCCTCTCCCTTTCTCCTATCTTTTTCTATCATAATACTCTTTTAGAGTATCATCTTTTAGAGATATAATGTGATAGTAATCATAACTGTTATCATCTCTTGAAAAATTAATAATACCTACTTTTTTTAAGTTTACTTATTTATTTTGAGAGAGAGAGCAAGTGGGTGAGGGGTAGAGAGAGAAGAGAGAGAACCAGCTGCAGGTCTCCAACCCACAAAATGTGAGATCATGACCTGAGCCAAAAACCAAGAGTCAGTCGCTTAACCTATTTAGCCACCCAGTTGTCCCTATAATACCTACTTTGTATCATCAAATATCCAGTTATTAGGAACCCATGGGGGAGGGGAAGGAAGAAAGAAAAAAAAAAGAGGTTAGAGTGGGAGAGAGCCAAAGCATAAGAGATTCTTAATAACTGAGAACAAACTGAGGGCTGATGGGGGGTGGGAGGGAGGGGAGGGTGGGTGATGGGTATTGAGGAGGGCACTTGTTGGGATGAGCACTGGGTGTTGTATGGAAACCAATTTGACAACAAATTTCATATATTTAAAGAAAAGTCCAGGTGGCTAGGGAAGATGGCAGCGTAGGAAGATGCTGGGCTCACCATGTCCTGCTGGTCACTTAGATTCCACCTACACCTGCCTAAATAACCCAGAAAGCCGCCAAAAGACTAGCAGAACTGAGTATCCAGAGCCAAGTGCAGACAAGAGGCCCACGGAAGAGGGTAAGAAGGGCGGAGAGGCGGTGCGCGCTCCACAGGCTGGCGGGAGGGAACTGGGGTGGAGGGGCGGCCCGCCGGCCAAGCAGAGCCTCCGAGTCTGGCTGGCAAAAGCGGAGGGGCCGGACAAAGTGTGTTCCAACAGCAAGAGGGACGTGACATCTGGAAGGTTATGAGCTAGCAGCTCTGCTCAGAGAACGGGAGGGCTGGAGGACAACGGAAGGGAGAGTTGCTGAGCCCCGGGACGACAGAGCTCAGTTTGGCAGGGAAAAAAGGCCTATGCCAGCGCCATCTCTCTCGCCCATCCCCCAGCCAAAATCCCAAAGGGAGCCAGTTCCTGCCAGGGAACTTGCTTGCTCTGCACTAACACCCAATGCTGTGCTTCTGTGGAGCCACCCCTCTGGCAGTGGGTCTGACTCTGTCCCCCTGCCACAGGGCCCTACCTGAAGTGGATCATCAAAGGAGAAGCGAGCTAAGCCTGCCCCTCCTGCCCCCGTGCACCTTGCCTACCCACCCCAGCTAATACGCCAGATCCCCAGCAACACAAGCCTGGCAGTGTGCAAGTAGCCCAGATGGGCCACGCCACCCCACAGTGAATCCTGTCCCTAGGAGAGGGGAAGAGAAGGTACACACCAGTCTGACTGTGGCCCCAGCGGTGGGCAGGAGGCAGACATCAGGTCTGACTGCGGCCCCCCACACCAACTCCAGTTATACAACACAGCACAGGGGAAGTGCCCTGCAGATCCGCACCACTCCAGGGATTATCCAAAATGACCAAATGGAAGAATTCCCCTCAAAAGAATCTCCAGGAAATAACAACAGCTAACAAACTGATCAAAAAGGATTTAAATAATATAACAGAAAGTGAATTTAGTATAATAGTCATAAAATTAATCACTGGGCTTGAAAACAGTATACAGGACAGCAGAGAATCTATTGCTACAGAGATCAGGGGACTAAGGAATAGTCAGGAGGAGCTGAAAAACGCTTTAAACGAGATGCAAAATAAAATGGAAATGACCATGGCTCGGATTGAAGAGGCGGAGGAGAGAATAGGTGAACTAGAAGATAAAATTATGGAAAAAGAGGAAGCTGAGAAAAAGATAAAAAAATCTAGGAGTATGAGGGGAAAATTAGAGAACTAAGTGATGCACTAAAAATAAATAATATACGCATAATTGGTATTCCAGAGGAGGAAGAGAGAGGAAAGGTGGTGAAGGTGTACTTGAAGAAATAATAGCTGAGAACTTCCCTGAACTGGGGAAGGAAAAAGGCATTGAAATCCAAGAGGCACAGAGAACTCCCTTCAGACGTAACTTGAATCGATCTTCTGCATTACATATCATAGTGAAACTGGCAAAATACAAGGATAAAGAGAAAATTCTGAAAGCAGCGAGGGATAAATGTGCCTTAACATATAAAGGGAGACCTATAAGACTCGTGCCTGATCTCTCTTCTGAAACTTGGCAGGACAGAACGGATTGGCAGGAGATCTTCGATGTGAAGAACAGAAAAAATATGCAGCCAAGAATCCTTTATCCAGCAAGTCTGTCATTTAGAATAGAAGGAGAGATAAAGGTCTTCCCAAACAAACAAAAACTGAAGGAATTTGTCACCAGTAAACCAGCCCTACAAGAGATCCGAAGGGGGATCCTGTGAGACAAAGTACCAGAGACATCACTACAAGCATGAAACCTACAGCCATCACAATGACTCTAAACCCATATCTTTCTATAATAACACTGAATGTAAATGGACTAAATGCACCAACCAAAAGACATAGGGTATCAGAATGGATAAAAAAAAAAACAAGACCCATCTATTTGCTGTCTACGAGAGACTCATTTTAGACCTGAGGACACCTTCAGATTGAGAGTGAGGGGATGGAGAACTATCTATCATGCTACTGGAAGTCACAAGAAAGCTGAGGTAGCTAGCCATTCTTACATCAGACAAACTAGACTTTAAATTAAAAGCTGTAACAAGAGATGAAGAAGGGCATTATATAATAATTACAGAGTCTATCCATCAGGAAGAGCTAACAATTATAAATGTCTATGCACTGAATACAGGAGCCCCCAAATATATAAAACAATTAATCACAAAAATAAGCAACCTTATTGATAAGAATGTGGTAATTGCAGGGGACTTTAACACGCCACTTACAACAATGGATATATCTTCTAGACACACGGTCAATGAAGAAACAAGGGCCCTGAATGATACATTGGATCAGATGGACTTGACAGATATATTTAGAACTCTGCATCCCAAAGCAACAGAATATACTTTCTTCTCGAGTGCACATGGAACATTCTCCAAGATAGATCACATACTGGGTCACAAAACAGCCCTTCATAAGTATGCAAGAATTGAAATTATACCATGCATACTTTCAGACCACAATGCTATGAAGCTTGAAATCAACCACAGGAAAAAGTCTGGAAAACCTCCAAAAGCATGGAGGTTAAAGAACACCCTACTAAAGAATGAGTGGGTCAACCAGGCAATTAGAGAAGAAATTAAAAAATATATGGAAACAAACAAAAATGAAAATACAACAATCCAAATACTTTGGGATGCAGCAAAGGCAGTCCTGGGAGGAAAATACATTGCAATCCAGGCCCATCTCTAGAAACAAGAAAAATCCCAAGTACAAAATCTAACAGCACACCTAAAGGAAATAGAAGCAGAACAGCAAAGGCAGCCTAAACCCAGCAGAAGAAGAGAAATAATAAAGATCAGAGCAGAAATAAACAATATAGAATCTAAAAAAACTGTAGAGCAGATCAATGAAACCAAGAACTGGTTTTTTGAAAAAATAAACAAAATTGACAAACCTCTAGCCAGGCTTCTCAAAAGAAAAGGGAGATGACCCAAATAGATAAAATCATGAATGAAAATGGAATTATTACAACCAATCCCTCAGAGATACAAACAATTATCAGGGAATGCTATGGAAAATTATATGCCAACAAATTGGACAACCTGGAAGAAACGGACAAATTCCTAAACACCCACACTCTTCCAAAACTCAATCAGGAGGAAATAGAAAGCTTGAACAGACCCATAACCAGCGAAGAAATTGAATCGGTTATCAAAAATCTCCCAACAAAGAAGAGTCCAGGACCAGATGGCTTCCCAGAGGAGTTCTACCAGACATTTAAAGCAGAGATAATACCTATCCTTCTCAAGCTATTCCAAGAAATAGAAAGGGAAGGAAAACTTCCAGACTCATTCTATGAAGCCAGTATTACTTTGATTCCTAAACCAGACAGAGACCCAGTAACAAAAGACAACTACAGGCCAATATCTCTGATGAATATGGATGCAAAAACTCTCAATAAGATACTAGCAAATCGAATTCAACAGTATATAAAAAGAATTGTTCACCATGATCAAGTGGGATTCATTCCTGGGATGCAGGGCTGGTTCAACATTCGCAAATCAATCAACGTGATACATCACATTAATAAAAGAAAAGATAAGAACCATAAGATCCTGTCAATCAATGCAGAAAAGGCCTTTGACAAAATCCAGCACCCTTTCTTAATAAAAACCCTTGAGAAAGTCGGGATAGAAGGAACATACTTAAAGATGATAAAAGCCATTTATGAAAAGCTCACGGCTAACATCATCCTCAATGGGGAAAAACTGAGAGCTTTCCCCCTGAGATATGGAGTACGACAGGGATGTCCACTCTTGCCACTGTTCTTTAACATAGTGTTGGAAGTGCTAGCATCAGAAATCAGACAACAAAAGGAAATCAAAGGCATCAAAATTGGCAAAGATGAAGTCAAGCTTTCACTTTTTGCAGGTGACATGATACTATACATGGAAAATCCGATAGACTCCACCAAAAGTCTGCTAGAACTGCTACATGAATTCAGCAAAGTTGCAGGATACAAAATCAATGTACAGAAATCAGTTGCATTCTTATACACTAACAATGAAGCAACAGAAAGACAAATAAAGAAACTGATCCCATTCACAATTGCACCAAGAAGCATAAAATACCTAGGAATAAATCTAACCAAAGATGTAAAAGATCTGTATGCTGAAAACTATAGAAAGCTTATGAAGGTAATTGAAGAAGATATAAAGAAATGGAAAGACATTCCCTGCTCATGGATTGGAAGAATAAATATTGTCAAAATGTCAATACTACCCAAAGCTATCTACACATTCAATGCAATCCCAATCAAAATTGCACCAGCATTCTTCTCGAAACTAGAACAAGCAATCCTAAAATTCATATGGAACCACAAAAGGCCCCGAATAGCCAAAGTAATTTTGAAGAAGAAGACCAAAGCAGGAGGCATCACAATCCCAGACTTGAGCCTCTACTACAAAGCTGTCATCATCAAGACAGCATGGTATTGGCACAAAAACAGACACATAGACCAATGGAATAGAATAGAAACCCCAGAACTAGACTCACAAAAGTATGGCCAACTCATCTTTGACAAAGCAGGAAAGAACATCCAATGGAAAAAAGACAACCTCTTTAACAAATAGTGCTGGGAGAACTTGACAGCAACATGCAGAAGATTGAAACTAGACCACTTTCTCACACCATTCACAAAAATAAACTCAAAATGGATGAAGGACCTGACTGTGAGACAGGAAACCATCAAAACCCTAGAGGATAAAGCAGGAAAAAAAACCTCTCTGACCTCAGCCGTAGCAATCTCTTACTTGACACATCCCCAAAGGCAAGGGAATTAAAAGCAAAAATGAATTACTGGGACCTTATGAAGATAAAAAGCTTCTGCACAGCAAAGGAAACAACCAACGAAACTAAAAGGCAACCAACGGAATGGGAAAAGATATTTGCAAACGACATATCAGACAAAGGGCTAGTATCCAAAATCTATAAAGAGCTCACCAAACTCCACACCCGAAAAACAAATAACCCAGTGAAGAAATGGGCAGAAAACATGAATAGACACTTCTCTAAAGAAGACATCCGGATGGCCAACAGGCACATGAAAAGATGCTCAATGTCGCTCCTTATCAGGGAAATACAAATCAAAACCACACTCAGATACCACCTCATGCCAGAGTGGCCAAAATGAACAAATCAGACTATAGATGCTGGCGAGGATGTGTAGAAACGGGAACCCTCTTGCACTGTTGGTGGGAATGCAAATTGGTGCAGCCACTCTGCACCAAACAGAAAAAACAGTGTGGAGGTTCCTCAGAAAATTAAAAATAGACCTACCCTATGACCCAGCAGTAGCACTGCTAGGAATTTACCCAAGGGATACAGGAGTACTGATGCATAGGGGCACTTGTACCCCAATGTATATAGTAGCACTCTCAACAATAGCCAAATTATGGAAAGAGCCTAAATGTCCACCAACTGATGAATGGATCAAGAAATTGTGGTTTATATACACAATGGAGTACTGCGTGGCAATGAGAAAGAATGAAATATGGCCCTTTGTAGCAACGTGGATGGAACTGGAGAGTGTGATGCTAAGTGAAATAAGCCATACAGAGAAAGACAGGTACCATATGTTTTCACTCCTATGTGGATCCTGAGAAACTTAAGAGAAACCCATGGGGGAGTGGAAGAAAAAAAAAAAAAAGAGATTAGAGTGGGAGAGAGCCAAAGCATAAGAGACTCTTAAAAACTGAGAACAAACTGAGGGTTGATGGGGGGTGGGAGGGAGGGGAGGGTGGGTGATGGGTATTGAGGAGGGCACGTTTTGGGATGAGCACTGGGTGTTGTATGGAAACCTATTTGACAATAAATTTCATATATTGAAAAATAAATAAATAAATAAATAATAAATACAAATCCAGTTATTATTCTCATTTTCCCCAACTGTCTTACACAGACAACATATAGATATATTTGGTCTATATGTTTAATCAGCAGGCAAATAAATTCCAAATATTATAATTAGTTGATATATCTCTGGAGTATCTTTTAATTTGTTCGTTCTCTCTCCTTTTATTTTTTCCTTGCAATTTTTTGTGAAAGAAAATGACATTTTTCTGGTAGTCTCCTAGTCTGTATGTTACTGGCTGAATCTCTGTCTTTTTTTTAACGTTTTATTATTTATTTTTGAGAGAGAGTGAGTGTGAGCAGGGGAGGTGCAGAAAAGAGGGAGACAGAGGATCCAAAGAGGGTTCCATGCTGACAGCACAGACTGGCTGAATCTCTTTTAACATGCTTCTCTGTTTCTATATTTCTTGAAAATTGGTAACTGGGACTAGTGGGTTGACAAGATTCAGGGTTTCTCTGTTTGGTTAGTCGTTTTTTTGTTGGTTTGTTTTTTTTGTTTGTTTTTACTTTGCCTACATCCATCCATTTATTAGCAGGGCAATGACATCCTGTTAGCTAGGATACAATGGGAGGTTACTCAGATCAGAGGGCTGTAAGCTATCTGCAGAGGGGAGGAGGGGGAAGATACAGAAACAGGTAAAGAATATCTCTGTTTTGCAGAACAAATAGCTGCTACCAAGGTTGGCCAGGTTTTCCAACCCATACATTTTTGGAGCTAGTTTCAGCCAGATTGGAGCTGAGATGCTGCACAGAAGGCCCCTTTAACTCATTATAATACTAAGATCTCCTCCTATGGGTAGGATTTTCTGCTATTTTTTGAACATACAATATATGCACTAGCATGTTGACATGCTAGCATGCAGTTGAACCAAAGTGGCTAAGCAACAAAATAGTTATTAATTTCCTAATGTATCAAACACTCTGCCCCTGCACTCTCGCACATTGGATAAAAGCTTCAGTGTTTTGAGAAATATCTCCCTGTCTCCTTACTTACTGCAAGTAATAAAAAAGTTTCTGCCCCAAACTTGGGCTGGTCTATTGGCTGATGCACCCTAAGCAGCAGATCCTTTGTGTTCAATGGCAATCCTAACCCCATCCTCACCCCACTGATTATAAGTTAAGTATTATAAAGGAAACTTCTCGTTAAGTATTTGAGTATACTCATATACAGAACATATGTTGATTTTCTCTCTCTTTATTTACCAGTTTTCAAAACAATGACGTGGGTCCCTAGCACCAAATGAAGTTTTGCGTATTTTTTAGTGCCCTTATCATTTGGTAGATTTAGTATTTCAGTCCATTGCACTTATAATTGTCACCGAAGCTCAAATCAGTTCCCCCAAAAAGAGTTGCTTCAGGTTGACCCTAATTCCTCTTGTTGGGCCAGGCGTGTGAGGCTCACTCTCTCCCCAATCAGTCATTTCTCCAGTTTGTGCGCAGAATGGGATTTGTATGACTATACAAATTCTTAACTACAAACCTTTTATTTCTCCATTCCTATTTAATACATTACCATTCCTAACAGTATTACAGCCGCCCTACGTTTTAGGTTTAACTCTAAGACATCCTAAACTAAGAGCTCCAACCAAGAACCTAATTTCTCTGCGTCAAAGGGCAGCAGGGCCGCCAGAACCAGTGAGATGCGGTCCGCCCGGCCTCCTAGAGCGGAATCCGAACTGCGCTGGAGGGCCTTGCGAGCGCTGCTCCTTAGCATCCCCTCTGCCTTGGTTCCGGGGGCGCAAAGCCAGGCCAAAGGACCACGGGTCGTCCGAGGCGGAGGCAAGGGCTACGTGGCTGCAGGGGGAAAAGGACGGGCACTTGTCTGCCGGGGCGCCTACAAGTTCTGCAGGTTGCGGACCCACGCGCAGAACGCGAGGTGGCTGGCCCGCCTAACCCTAAGGTGGAGTAGAGGGGAAGTGGCGGGAGTTTGGCCGGAAGGCTGACTGCCCTGTCCTCTCTGCGGCTCCCTGGTTGGGATCCGAGAAGTTGCACCTACAGTGTGAGCTCCGCGGCGTCCTTTTCGGAGAAGAAAACTTTCCATGGTGGCAGGGTGGAATTTTGCTTTATTTTACCCTTTGGAAAGTTGAAGGGTTGTTTAAATGGGGGAAGGAGGTAAAAAGAAGAGATTGTTGAATTTCGCATTCTTCATGTGGCCATTTCAGCCTCTGAGGGGAACCAGAATGTGCCACCCTTAAATATGGCACTTTGGCATAAGGATTGTTTTGAACTGAAGTCACTTGAGAATCACCAGATGGAGAAAGAGTTCTGTGCCCACATGCACCTAAGAGCAGGGCATAAATTTCCTCCCATGAAGGTGTGCAGCTGTATCAGGAAGAGTGCCTCTTACCAGAGGTGGAGTAGGAACCTCAGATAAGTCTGCATAAGCAAGCCTGCCCCTTATCTTCATCGGTTCCTCCTTATATTTCCTAGTTATATCCCTTGAAAGCGAAAACATCTTTCCTGTAAGAAAGTTACATAAGCTCTCAAATCTAACATTGCAATTGAACTTTTCCCTGTACTCCTCTGTGAAATTTGAATAAAATTGTATGCCGTTTTCTCCTGTTAATTTGTCTTTTGTGAGTTGACTTCACATGCTACTAGTCACTAAATAGACAACAGAGGAAAGGTTTTTCTCCTTGACACCTGTGATGCATAGTTACCAATTCAAAGTGAGTCATAAAGTCCTTTTAAGCTCACAAATCCATCCCTTTTAGAATGCTAGAGACCCCCCCTACTATCTGCAAAGTCTGAGTAGTGTTACCATGGAAAACCTGGGTCTGTTCTCCCAACACTTTATATTTCTGTAGCTTTAATATTTCTATGTACATTTTATCTTTGCATCAGTGGAGAATCAGGCTTACCCTACGTAGTAGAGTTCTCCAGAGGAACAGAAACAAGAGGAGAGAGAGACAGATAAGAAATTGGCGTATGCAATTATGGAGGCCAGGAGGTCTCAAGATCAGCACAAGTTAGCACCCTTGAGACCCAGAAAAAGCCACTGTTTCAGTTCCAATCCAAAGATAGAGGAAAAGGCTAATGTTCTAGTTTGAAGGCCATCAGGCAGGAAGAATTCTCTCTTATTTGCAGGAGGGTCAGCCTTTTTGTTCTGTTCAGGCCCTCAATTAATTAGATGAGTGCCAGCCAAATCAGGAAGGGTAATCTGCTTTACTCGGGCTACCAACTGAAATGTGACTCTCATCCAGAAACACCCTCACAGACATGTGAGTAATGTTTGACCAAATATCTGTGCACCCCATGGCCTAGTCAAGTTGCCACAAAACTAACCATCACGCCCCAATTTTCTGCTCTGCCATCACCAGCCAGTTGCCTTTAGATCCTCCTATGTGCTGCTTCATGGTAACAGCAAGACAGGAGGAGCTCTAGTCATCATATGGGCCTTGAAGCAGGAAGAAGAGGGAACAGGCAATATCAACCAGCTCCTGTGCTGGTTTCCTTTTTTTTTTTTTATTTTAAGAAAAATCTTTCCTGAATCCACATCAGACTTCCCCCCAACCACCTCCATGGCCCACAATGCTCACCTTGACCTTTGGCTGCAAGAAGGTGGAGAGGTGGTGGGGGTTGGTTGGGAAATTAAATATCAAGAAAAGCAGAATAAGAATCCTTGTGCTTGGCTATCTTATATGAATCATAATTGATCTGAGCTAATAATCTGGGGGCTCTTTTAGCCAAGAAGGGAGATGGAATGCCTAAGGGATACAACAGTATCAGGCATAGTTCACAAAATCCCCATCTAGCCCTGCCTCTCTCAGACTGCACCCTTTGCATCTTTGGGGTTTGGGATGGTTACAAACTCAATCACATTTGTGTACACAATTTATTGGCTTATCTTTTAAAACTTGATTCTCTTTATTATGCCTGAACTTTAATACTTTCATTCCCAGATGACAGACTTTCTTCTCCCATTTCTGTGTCTCTTGGGGTTGGGGGGAGGATGCATTGCCATGGACTCTTTGCATGGTTGAATCGAAACTTCTCAAGGTGGGGGATGGTGGTCCTGGTACTGACATCAGTCTTGGTGGCTATGTGGATACGCCCAGATCCTGGGGGGAAACCACTCATTTCAAGAGCAGGTCCCCTCCCTGTTGCAATCAGAGGACTCACCTTACCCTCCTACACTGGTTCTGGCCAATGTCCTGGATGTGCTCACAGATGATGCCTGTGCCACCCCCTGCCCTCTACCAGCCCATCTTCTGACCTAGTGTTCAATGCAGTGCCCTGTCTTAGACTGGACCAAGGGACATTTCTGTGGGACGCAGATGAGACATTGCTGTTTTCATGATTCACATGTTTTATGATTCCCCACGCCTGAAGAATGAAGTCCCAGGAACTGAAGTTTAGGATTTCTAACCAAAGACGGGATCCAACTGCAATTTTTCCTGCCGCCTCCCCACAGTCTGATCTATCACTAAGTCCTGTATGTGGAACTCTTCCTTCAAAACACAGGCACATGCACAACACACACACATATACACACACACCTGGTTTATGTCATCCTGGGCATGATCACTGCCTGCCCTGCTCTAGTTGCTACTCCCACAAGGATAGATGGCATTAACTTTCTCTCCTGGGGATGCTTTCCTATCCACCTCCCCCTTTTTCCCATGCTACCACTTTGCTTTTGCACTGAATACTGTGTCTAGAGCAATCACTTATATGTCTAAATCTTAGAATACTAAGAATTCATGGTCTGGGTTAGTTGTAGGACTGCTGCAATAATTAATGCTACTTGGACATGAGAATGGTAGACAGGACAATGCCCATAACAGAACCTTTTCTAAATCATAATTTATATGGTAAAATAAAGTATTGCAAATCAGTAGGGGATATAAACAATGAGTAAGTAGTAATGGGGCAATCAGCTCTTTGAAGGGGAGGGAAATTCATGTTCTAAAATGAATTCTAGGAAAACTGTTGTGGTTTTGAAATATGTTCATAACTTATTTTATATTCATCCTTTCAAGATATGGAGCTTAATTCCCCTCTCCTTGTGTGTGGGCTGGACTTAGTGATTTGCTTCTAACAAATAGCATAGGGCAGCTTCAGAGACTAGGGCATAAAAAGCACCATGGCTTCTTCCTGGCTCTCTCTCTGATCACTTTCTGCCATGCCAGGGGACACTCTAACAGGGCTGTGGAGAGAGACCCGTGGTGAGGAACTGAGGTCACTTGCAAACAGCCATGTGGGGAGCCATCTTGGAAACATCCTTCAACCCCAGGCACACCTTCAAACTGATGCAGCCCTAGCCAACATCTTGACCACAGTCTCATGAGACACCTAAAGTCAGAACCACTCAGTTAAGATGTTTTCAAATTCTGGGGCACCTGGGTGGTTCAGTCAGTTGAGGATCCAACATTTGATTTCAGTTCAGGTCATGATCCCAGTGTGGTGGGATACAGTCCTGCATCACAGGCTCTGCCCTGAACATGGAGCCCTCTTGGGATTTTCTCTCTCTCCCTCTGCCCTTCCCTCAAGCATGCATGTGCTTGCTCACTCCTCTCTCTCTCTCTCTCTCTCAAAAAAAAGGTGTTTTCAAATTCTGACCCAAAGAAACTGTGAGATAATGTTTGTTGTTTTAAGCCACTAAGTTTTGAGAAGTAGTATGTTAAACAGCAACAGATAACTAATACAAAGATTAAACAGTAAAATATAAAGAAAATAAATTAAAAGACAACATAAGTGAGTCTTGGAGGGGAAAGGACTCTCTAAAGTTTAATGAAAGATTCCTGAGCTACCTGAATATAAATGTCACCAGTCCATGTAATAGATGAGGCCTCACTGGCCACCCCATTTGGTGATGACAGCTTGTGGTGCAAGAGTACAGTGTGGCCATAGGGCCTCTCTCTTTCCCACTTTTTGGGATTACCTGACTGTGGCAAGACTATTAGTGTTCACCAAATACCCACAAGCTCCTCCACTTCCCAGCCACCTTTGCAGTTAGAATGGAGCTTTGTGACTTGGTTCTGGCCAAAGAGACATGGGCCTCAGTGATATAAGGCACTTCTAGGCCTGCCCCTTAAAAATATCCCATAGTTTCTTCAAGTTTTCTATTCCCCTATACTGACAATAGTGAAGTCCACATATTCTAGATGTTACGGCTGGAAGATGGAGGAGGACAGTCTGGTCTGCATAGAACTTTACATGAGCAACTAATAAACATTCTTGTGTTCAGTCACTGAGATGGAGGGTTTATGTGTTACTGCCACCTAGTCTATCCCATCCTGACTAAACCATTGCCTCTTTCTAGTTCTTGTCTCTGGGTCATTGAGGTATTCCATATATTTCCCAGGACCAGTCCAGGTTGTGTGCATTTCTACACTTCTGTCCCCTTCAGCTTAGTTACAGTGCTTTGAATAGACAGATTATCACCAGAGTTTTAGGGACTGTGATGCCCACCATACAGGTACAAAAATGGACCTGAGCCTTTCCCACAATTTTCTATGGCCCATCCAAGACCAAGCTATCACATTTCACAAGACTTCAGTATTGAGAGAACAACCTACCACTGGCTACAGACCCTGGGCCCCTACCAGGTACCTCCAGCTAGCTCCTGGCCTGCTCCCCGAGTGCTTCTCTGGGCTACAAAAGAACCAGATCCCGGGAGAGGAAGAAGTCAACCTATGACCCAGCATAAAGTCTCACTTCCAAAATCCTCGGGTCCTGCCTCTTCCCCAGTGAATGAAGGGGGATGATCCACTCCCTTCAGGTCCCAAAGTCTGCAGGAGTATGACCACAGTAACAATGCTAGTTAATACTGATATAGTGTTTAGCGTATGGCAGGCCTTAGGGTATGTTCTAAGTGCTTTACATATAATAATTTAATTTTCACAACAACCCTATAAAGTAGGTACTCTTACTACCTATTTTCCTCATGAGAAAGCTGAGAAGTTAAGTACCAGAGCAGATTTACATAGCTACCTAGTTCCATAAGAAACCCCGAGCCCAATACTGATTGGAAGAGAAGCACTTTAGAGCAGGATGTCATTTTCCAAGAGCTCACCCTCCAAATTAGAAAAACGAAGCACAGTTCCTCTGGTTTTCAACTTCCCCAAGGTCTCATATAACTAAGTTAGTCCATGTGTACAACATGGAGTTGAATTCTGTCTCTTTTTAAAAAACATTTCCTTCCTCCTACCAAGTTGGCATAGGCCTGGGTGGCATCTCAGTGACCTCTTACTTGGTCTTGGTGCCCTCCAGTCTGTGAGTGACAATGGGAGAAAAATGGCATCTCCAAGAGGAGACCAAGAAGTTGGGCTTGGACCAGAAAGTGCCAAAGACATTCTCAGGACAGAACATTTCAAAGATGTTAAAGATCCCAGCTTCAAGACTGCCCAGTTGTGTGTCCTTGGGCAATCACTTACCTTCTCTGTTTCCTTACCTGTAGAACAGTGTTATATATACAGTGCCTGCCATATATATAGTTGTTAAGAAGCAGTATATTGTTGTAGGTTGCGATCACTTATGAACTCTGGACAGCAAAAACAGGATCAAAACAAATTTATTACGGCCGGGCCAGACGGGAAAATACAACAGGTCCCGAAAGTCTGGCCCCAAACAAGCTTTGGGAATGTCTTATGTAGGCTGTATCGACCACTCGGGTTGCAAAGGGTGGCAATTTGAAAGGGCGGGCACCAATCACACAATCCTGAAGAATTGTAAAATATAACTTGTTGACTCTAGCTAGTTGAAAGCTGAATCATGTTGTTTACAATATTAGTCTTTTATCTAGTTCGAACAGGATGAGGGGCCCGAGAATGGGGAAGGGTGTTTACGCCAAGCAGGTTTACAGAAGCTCAAACAAGCAGTTAAGAGTGAGTTTTATCTCTCGGTAACTCAGCAAATGTGGTGTTTTTTTTTTTTTAATTTTTTTTAATGTTTTATTTATTTTTGAGAGAGAGACAGAGCATGAATGGGGGAGGGGCAGAGAGAGAGGGAGACACAGAATCGGAAGCAGGCTCCAGGCTCTGAGCCATCAGCCCAGAGCCCGACGCGGGGCTTGAACTCACGGACCGCGAGATGGTGACCTGAGCTGAAGTCGGACGCTTAACCGCTTAACCGACTGAGCCACCCAGGTGCCCCTCAGCAAATGTGGTTTTAAGCAGAACTAATATTTAGGGAACAGGAGCAGCACTTCTATGAGAGCCCAAAACAAACACTGGTTCAGCATCTCATACTCTGGGGTCCTTCTAAGCTTACATAAGTCATAGTTTACTCTTGGGCTACAGGAGGCTAGCTATGTTTGCCCTTTACAATATCAATATATGCAGACTACTTAGAACAGAACCTGCCACAAAATAAGCACCATAAAAGTGCTCACTATTGTTAATTATCATTATAGATAATATTATCATTGTAGTTTCAGTCAGGACTTCTGGAACAAAGACACACCCCCTTTTGCACAGGACCCAAAAATGAGAATGGTAGTTGGGCTACTATTACTTCTAGATCTTTTTCAGGGACTGTGAGTAATCCCTAAGAACCTCTGATAATTCAGGTATCTCCAGGTTCATTCCTATCTCTCTGGCAGCTCAGCAGTGTACCTGCACACACACATTTTATGCATCCATTTAAATCTTCCATCTGTGAAAGGAACTCACTGACATTAAAAACATTAGCATTATTTATGGCAAGTTCAAAAGGTGAATTTCTTTGATACAGAATATGTTCCTATGGTAAGCAAAAATTCCACAAAAGATTTTAAGATGACACTAGATCTAAGGAGGGGAGGTGGTCTCTGGATATCACTGAAAGGATAAGCAAATTCAACCACCAAATATGATTTTTTGTTTTGCCTGCAAATTTAGGAAAAAACAAACCTCCTAAAACCTAATTCTGAGGAGGCAAGTGTGTAAAGAGCTCTATACTTATGGTTGTGGGCTTCACACTCTCAAAAAACAAATAAACATTTAAAAAAAAAAAAGACTCAGACACTTAACTGAGCCATCCAGACACCCCTACAATAATTTATTTTATAACTTCCTTACTTTGGCCTTCAGGTTTTTGTTTTTCAATCTTTTACTTTTAAAAATGCTGCAGTGAATGACATTTTCATACAGCATTTCATGGGTGTGTAATTTCTAGAGTAGAACTGATGCAGCAAAGTACCACACTGCCAAGTACCTCTTTGGAGGTTGAGAGGGTCTGCGCTCCCAACAGCAGGGCAAAGTGAGGGCTTTCCCCCCTGTTCTTATGCTCACAATCTGTTATTAAAGTTTTTGATACTTGCTATTATGATAAGACAAAAATGGTATATCTGTGTTTTTAGGGTTTGCATTTTTAAAATGTTTTTTTTAATGTTTATGTATTTTTGAGAGATAAAGAGAGACAGAACTTGAGTGGGGGAGGGGCAGAGAGAGAGAGACACACACGTAATCTGAAGCAGGCTCCAGGCTCTGAGAAGTCAGCACAGAGCCTGACAAGGGGCTGAAACCCACGAACTGCAAGGTCATAACCTGAGCTGAAATCAGATGCTTAACCAACTGGGCCACCCAGGTAACCCTCGTGTATAGCACTTTTAATATATCATGCCACTCCCTTCTAGCTTACCAAGTTTCTGTTGAAAAATCTCCTGTAGGTTTATGGGTTTTCTGTTGGTAGTTGCTGATTTTTTTGTCCTGTGGCTTTTAAATTTTTTTCTTTATCACCATATTTTGCAAATTTAATTACAAATATTTTGGTGTGGGTCTGTCTTTGTTCATTCTGATGGGAGTTCTCTGTGCCTTCTGGATCTGGATATCTGGATCTATTTCCTTCCCTGGATTAAGGAAGTTTTCAGCTATCATTTGTTCAAATAAATTTCCTGCCCCCCTTTCTCTCTCTTCTTCATCTGGGACTCCTATAATATGAATATTATTAGGTTTGATGCAGTCACTGAGTTCCCTAGGTCTATTCTTGTTTTTGCACAATTCCTTTTTCTCTCTTTCATTCAGCTTCATAACTTTCCACTATTCTGTCTTCTCAGTCATTAATTTGTTTCTCTGCTTCTTAGCCTGCTGTTCATTCCATCAAGCATGTTTTCATTTATTATGCCCTTTATCTCTGCTATGTTATTCCTATCTCTGTATTAAAGGGTCCCACTCACGTCTTCCACTTTTTCCTCAAGTCCAGTGAGTTTTCTTATGATCATTGCTTTAAATTCTCTATCAGGCATCTTACTTACATCTCTTTCACTTAGATCTCTGGCCATGCCCTTGTCCTGTTCTTTAATTTAGGATAAATTGCTCTTTCTCCTCATTTATGTGTCTGTTTATGTAGATTAAGAAAGTCAGCTATGTTTTCTGCTCTTGAAAGTAGTGACTTTACGAAGAGGTCCTGGAGTGCCTGCCCTGTAGTATAGTGTCTTCTGTTCACCAGAACCTGGCACTTCAAGTGAATATCCTATGTGTAATGCTTATTGCCCTATTGGGTCTCAGTCACTTTTCCTTCAGTGCAGTTGTTCTTTGCTGACAGTCTTCCTGTTGTGGGCTATGCTTAGTCTCTATAGTGTTAGTAGGACCCAGGCAGGCCAGCTCTGAGGGGGTGTGTCTGCTGTGGAATTTGGGAGTGGGGCAGAAATGTAAGCAAAATTTGAATTGGGCCACTAGTCCTATGACAGATCCCTGGAAGTGTTGCAGTGGCTGGAGGCTAAGTGCCAGGGCAGCCATGTGCACAAGGCTGGGTATGGCGCATATCAATGGCCAGGTATGGTGTGGGACAGTGGCTGGAGAGGCTCAGCTGGGCGTAGCATGGAGGCTGGGCAGGATGTGCTGTGGCATCTGTGCACCATGTGACTGGGTGGGATGCTGGCATGGCTTTAATAAAATTTACCCCAAGCCCAGGGCCGAGGCCAGCAGGCTTGGAGTGGGCTAGTCTTTAGGAGAACTTGTGGGCTTGGCACACTGCTGGAAAGTTAGGTAGCAAGTGTTTGTGCAGCCCTGTCTCCCACAGGTGACTCTGTGTTTATGTTGGGGCTGGGGAAGAAAAATGACACCTGCCAGCTCCCCTGTTTTTGGAGAAATCTCCTAACACACTCTGAAAGCAGTGTGAACATATCTGTCTCCCATTTGCCCCTGGTGTTGCGATAACTGTTGTTTTCATGTTGCCTCTCCACACAGGCTGCTGTCTCTTTAAGGGTGGCAACCCAGCTATCACTCACCCTCCCAACCTGCCCAGTGTTGAGAGAGCCTGCCCAGTGTTGAGAGAGCTGACTTCAAGTTCCAGGCCCCAAGTCCCACTGTTTTTACAAACTCAAGCAATTCTGCCCCTCTGTGTTTTTTTGTTTGTTTTTTGTTTTTACTTTTTATTTAAATTTTAGTTAACATACAGTGCAGTATTGGTTTCAAGAGTAGAATTCAGTGATTCATGACTTTACATACAACACCCAGTGCTAATCACAAGTGCCCTCCTTACTACCAATCACCCGTGTGGCCCATCCCCCACACACCTCCCCCATCAACTCTCAGTTCTCTGTCGTTAAGAGCCTCTTGTTTGTTTCCCTCTCTTCTCTTTCCCCCCCTTCTCCTATGTTCATCTGTTGTTTCTTAAATTCCACATATGAGTAAAATCATATGGTATTTGTCTTTCTCTGCTGACTTATTTCACTTAGCATAATACACTCTAGTGTGCCCCATGTGAGCTCCTGCTGTGAGGGTCCATTTCTCTGCCTTTTCCATGCACATAGCTCCCTCACTAAGGGCAGCCTCCCTCTACCTTTCTGAATTTCCTAACCTTTCAGCTGCAGTTTCTTCTCCATATTTGGTTGTGGAGTTTGTTCTTCCAGTCTTCAGATTGCTCTCTGGTTTATTGACTTGTATGTGGATGATATCTGGTTATAAGTATGGGATGGGGTGAGCTCAGGGTCCTCCTAGTCCACCATCTTTCCAAGCTCCTCCAATTTACCCTTTTTGATATAAAAACCAAATATTTTTTCCATTAGTCATTTCTTTTTTTTTTTTTTTTTTTTTTTACTTATGGTGGTTTTGCCATACAAAAATATTTTATTTCTATGTATATGAATTACTCTTTATTTTTATGATTTCTGGATTTTGTGTAATGGTAGAAAAGAATACAAAACAAAACCTTCTCCACTCCAATATGATCAAAGAAATCTCCTGTGTATGGGTGTGTAGTGTGGTCTTGTTTTTTGTTTTTCCTAATACTTTTATGGAGGTGGGGAAGCAGCAGTATTTTTTCTATTACTTTTATGGATTGTTAGTGAGAGCACATTTTACATCTTGGATACATCTGGCGTTTACTCTGGTATAAAGACTTGTGTTTTAAATCCAACCTTATTTTTCCTTAATGCTTCATAGTTGTCCTTATACCACCTGTTTCCCACTGATTTGAAATGCTACCTTTATCAGATACTAAACACTTATTTAGGTTTATTTTTAGGCTTTGTGTCCTAGAATTACACCAGTTTGTTAATATGCTGTAATAGTACCCCACCGCCCCCCTCCCCGTGGTCACTTGTATTTTTTTTCCTAGGCATTTCCTAGCTAGAAACAATCAATCTTCATTTTTCCACATGAACTTTAAAATCAATTGTGTGTTGCTTAAGAAGATTTTGTTGCTATTGTTTACTGGGATCATAGTTAAATATTGATCTAGAGAGAACTGACATCATTCTGATACCGAATCTTTCCACTCATGCAAATAGTGCATCCAAGAATCTTTCCATAAGTTTAGTTCATCTTTTGCTTTTTTTCATTTTCCAGCTGCAGTAGGAAATAATGACAGTGATGGGTTACATCCTTGTCTGATTCTTTATTCTTCTTGCCAACTATTCCAAGACTTACATACAACACCCAGCGCTCATTACAACTGTCCTCCTTAATACCAATCACCCATGTACCCCACCCCCATCCACCTCCCCCATCAACTCTCAGTTTGTTCTCTGTAGTTAAGAGCCTCTTGTTGTTTCCCTCTCAAAAAGCTTTTGCACACTATTTTTAGAGCACTGAATCATATTTTTTAAAGAGACTCAGTTGGGAAGAACCTCTTTCCAACAGAAAAGATTGGTTAACAACGGAAGAGTTAAGGAGATCATAGTTCAGTGGAATATCACAAAGAGTTGTTACATGGAAAATTGTATGGTATAATATTTGTAAAAACACTATAAAAATTGCATCTATAGTGCTATTACAACCATCTGAAAAAGATCTGCAAATTGGCAATAGAAAAGGAAGTTAGACATTAATAGTGGTTGTCACTAGGTAGCAGGATTAAAAGTAGTTAGTTTTCCTAATTTTTCTTTCTTTTCCAAATTATAGTGAGCTCGGTACATATGTTAAAATGGGAGGGGAACTTTTATTTTAATAATTTGTGACCCAATTCAATGACTAAAAATGGAGTTGGAAGTAAGCCCCTGTGGGCATAGCTTAACATTAATCTGTACTTGAACTACTTCAAAGGAGACAGATGAGCTGGAAAGCAAGAGCAACCTCAGGAGGTCATAGCTGTACCTATTGGGTTCTTAGAGCCGCGTTGTCAAATAGAACGTAATGTGAGTCTTGTGACTTCCAATTTTTTGGTATACACATTTAAAATAAAAAGAAACAGGTGGAATTCATTTTAATTATATATTTATTTTACTTAACCCAAATAAAACCAAAATATTATTTCAGCATCTAATTAACATTAAAAATATCATTTTACATTCTCTTTTTCTACTAAATCTTAGATATCAGATGTGGATTTTATATTTACAGCACATCTTAATTTAGATTAGCCACATTTCATGTGCTTAATAGTCATATATAAATGATGGCTTCCATATTGATCAGTGCAGATCTACACACTCTGCTCTGATTTGTAGATACCCATAAAACACAGGTACTGGAAAAGGGTAGTGTGTGTGTGTAGACACAGGCCAAACAAAAGGTGTCTAAAGTGTGACAAAGCTCATGGAGGAAAAACCATTAGTTAAAGTAAAAATCACCTTAATTAAGATGATTTATGTGGCTTCCCAATGATCCCCCCACCCCCCACCTCCACCCCCCACTACCTTTCATTGAGCAAAACCTCCCAACCTGGACATAAACATTAGGCACCTTGCTGCCTAAAGAGAAAAATCCAGTCTTCCCTGCCATGGGTGGCAGGCTAACTAACACCGACAACCTTTAATCTGGTTATGTGAATTCCTCTGGCGGCACTGCCTGCAGCAACTTCTACAGCAATGCTGTCCAATACAGAGGACATTAGCTACGTGTGGCTATTGAAATGAAATGTGATTAAAAATTCAGATCTTCAACGACACTAGTCACATTTCAAATGCTCTGTATGTTGGCCAGGCTATACCGATTGGGGTAGATGTAGGGGAATCAACTCTCAATTCTTAACTCCAGCAAGTGCTTTTCCCTAAACCTGTGCTGCGTTCAGAAGGGCCTGGGGCCCTGCTCCTTCCTATGGTCTCCCTTCTTCTCTAACAGAACACACCTCACACTGGCCCAGACTCACTCTGAGTTGCGCCTTCTTGCATGGAGCCGAAGCAGATCAAGAACCCATTGCTACAAGGAAGCACCTTCTATTCCATTTACCTTGCACCTACATAAAGAATAAAAACTGGACACAGAATTGATGCTGAATACCGGCTCACTACAGCGATAAGCGAAATTCACCCAAGTACTTTGCATAACTTGAACTGTTTTCAAATATCGATCTTATTAAAAGTTTGCTTCCAAAACATTTTACCTTTAGTCTAAGAACTGATCATTGAAATTTAGCAATACATATAATTTTGCTAATAATCCAGAAAACAACACTTGAGTGAGAAAAATACGTAAACTTCTGATTCCGTTACGAAGATGGATGCTGGAGAAAACAATACAATTTAAAGCATTTAACTTTTTTACATTAGGCTAACAGTGAGAATGAAAATATTTCAGGTGAGAATAAAAATCTCATGAGGGACATAAAATATAGGTTCAAGGAAAAATCTGAAATGATGTAAATTTTCCGTTAAAAGCGAATGATAGTAAATTGTGGATTCAGAGTCCATTGTATTCGTCTAAAATAAGAGGTTTTGTTTTTTTAAATGTCAGCACAGTGTGCCAAAAATTTTTCTTTGCAATTACGTAAACCTAAGATGAAAAATATGCAGATGTTACTTAAAAAAAAAAAAAAAAAAAGGATCTCTTTCAAAAGTCCTTCCAGGCCGGGGTTCCAGCCCGGTCCTGGGGCGCTTCCGCCGCGCCCAGCGTTCCCAAAGCCCAGGCGCTTCGCAGGACGCTCTTCCGGGCCGCCGCGTCTGCCCCCGGCCTACCTCTCGGAGGGGGCGGACGGAGCCCACCGACTCGACGCTCAGCTCCGCCTCCCCCCGGGGGCGGCCCTGCGCCTCACTCTGTAAAGTGTTCCGTGTTCAGGTAGAGTCGTTAGGTGTTTATTCTACCTAGCCCCTCATTTGCCTTACTGTCATCCCCACCCTGGAATATGAAGTCCACAAAACCTGGAAGCGTCTCCTCCGGTCTCCCGACTGCGGCCCCAAACCGGCTACAAAGCAGTACAGAAACTAGCTTCGCCCCGCGCCCACGCCCTCCGAACGCACCACGGGTCACGTGCCCGAACGGAGAAATATCATCGAGTCCGTCCTCCAGCCTCCCAGAGAGGACTCGGAAGTGCCCTAGAGCCAGCGCGGGCCCTTCCGGCCGGGCCGTCCGTGCTTTTGTCCCGCCGGCGGCCGGGCTCCCGCGGAGCCGCTACACAGCTAGTACGTGAGTTCGCGGCTGCCCGCGCTTCCGCCCCGGGCCCTCGCCTGCCACGCCCTTCCCTTAGTGGCCAAGTCTTGGCTGCCCCTTGGGTCTTGGGCGGGATATGGAGGGAAGCGTTCCCCCTTCCTATACACACCTCAGGAGGCAGGTTCCGGGGGGAGTGGAGCGGAGGGAAGACCTCAGGCCAGCCGAGGGGTGTGGGGCGTGCCCCTGGAACAGGCTGGTCTCTCTCTGGGCCCCAACTCCGGCCGTCCGAGCGGCCAGAGCCGGGTTGGGGTTGCCCAGCGTCCGGAGAAAGACTGGGGCCTGGCTCTTGTCTTTCTGTACTATTCGCTGCTTTCTCGGGCCGGAGGGGAGTCCTGGACATGAGCCCGTTAAAATAATTCCCCTGGTGTGACTCCCCCTTACAGTTAAGTTTGGCCCTAGGACGTGAGAGTGATTACGAGCGTTAGAGGGACCCCTAGGGGTGATCTGCTTCAGTACTCCCCTCCCCCCCCCCCCCCCCCCTTCCCTTGGTTGGGAAGTTGAGAGGTTGCAGCCACAGGTGCGGATCCAGCCCCGGGGAGGAGCTTCCAGACCCTTGCTCTGGGGAAGCTCACCCATGTACCGACTGGGGTACGACCAGAGGAGGTGGCTTGCCGTGGACTCTGAAAGTTGAGGAGTTGACTAGGTAGGGGGAATATGGAAGAGGCTTCTAGACTCAGGGACAACCGGGATGTGAAAGATGAACGGGAAGTGCCAGGGCTGGGTGTGCTGCTCTAAAAACGTTTAGACTAGGTGGCCACTAGGTTGTTTTCTATTTGAAAGCCCGAGGGTTTTGTTTTGTTAATAATTTTCTAAATATGTTTACTAATATATTTAATACTCCTATGGTTTAGATGTTTAATATAAGCAGTTATCAGTGACAAGGTTTGCTCCCGCTCAGTCATCTTCTCATGCCCAAACCCCTAGACAGTTACATTTGTTAGAGTGTAACCATCCAGTTTGTTTATGCAAATACTGGGCAAATGTGAATGTAGTTAGTTCCCCTTTTTTCACAGAGGTGATAGGGTATGCTCCAAAGTTCTGTCCCCTTGCTTTTTTCCTTCTGTATTTTAGGCATCATCAGAATACAAAGAGCTTTGAAAACAACAACAAAACAGCACTGTGGTAACAGATTGACTATTGTTTGAGTGTTTTTAATATTCTATAATTTTTTAGATCTGTTTGGAGCCATTTGGGTTGTTTTCAATTTTTTGTTACTTCATCAATGATGCACTCAATGAGGTTCTACTAGGACATACTTTAGCAAGGGTTTTTAAAGAAGAGATCAGTCAAAATAATTTTTGTTTTACATTAACTCAGCCAGTTACTGGTAAATTGTTAAACATGCCAAATCATTATTATAACAGTTCGTGTAGAGTGCTTAAAGAACAAATAAGACCAAGTAGGTTTTCTCTCCTGATCTTGTGTTTATGATGCTTATTAGCTTTATGCTAGCCTAATAATCTAATTCTGTTAATGACTCCCTTCCAGCCAGTCTCTGCCCATTTAGCTTCAGAAAATCTCTCAGTCTCCCTTTCAGAATCTCCTCTGCTTACCTTTTTCCTCAGGATGACTAGAAATCTCTTCACCACTACCAGGTATGAGAATGTTCTATTTCATTTTTTACTTTAAGGAAAAATCACCTTTCATCATTATTTCTACTTTTAAGCAATAGAACCAACTCATGTTAACTGTTTACAATGCTGATATTCATAAACTAAATGCAATAATAACTAAAGCACACATATTCTCTCTATTCATCTGTATTCCTTGATTCCATCTTTCATCTGTCTCATTCTCCAATTTCCTAGGTATTCTTTCTTCTGAATTGGTAAGAATTTTGTGCTCACATGTCTTGTTTTTTTGGTCATTTCCAAGCCAAATATATAAAAAGAACTTAAGGTACAGAATCCTGATGTGACACTTGATGGCAAATAAACTTGTGGAATGTTTGGAAATCTAGAGTAGCTGCTGATGCATGGCTCATTACAGCCTGTTAATAGGCAGGACTTTTTGGCCAGAGTAAGCCACGATTCTTTTGTGAGTTGTCCAGTCTCTTTAAGAAGGGGCATCTGACTCTTTTGTGCAGGGACAGCAAGAATTAAGGGCAGGTTCTTATGTGCAGAGGCTTTTTTGGGCATTGATAGAGCATGAATGACAAGTACCAAGGAGTTCAGAGGTGGTAGGATGTGTAATTTGGAAGGAGCAGATGGCATTCTAAAGCTAGCACTTTTGACTGATGTTACCAGACTGTTGGGTCATGCTTCCTGCTGACAACTAGAGAGGAGTTAGAGAAGAATTTAAATTCCATTTAGTTAACGTACAGTGTAATATTAGTTTCAGGTATACAATTTAGTGATTCAGCACTTGCATACATCACCCTGTGCTCATCATGACAGGTGCACTCTTTAAGCCCCGTCATCCCTCCATTGCCCCCATCCCTCATCCCTCTCCCTTCTGGTAATCGCCAGTTTGTTTTCTTTAATTAAGAGTCTGTTTCTTGAACTTTTCTTTTCTTTCATCTCCCCCCCCCCCTTTCTCTCTCTCTTGCTCCTTTGCCCATTTATTTTGTTTCTTAAATTCCACATAGGAATGAAATCATGTGATATTTATCTTTCTCTGACTGACTTATTTCACTTAGCGTAATACTCTCTAGCTCCATCCATGTCATTGCAAATGGCAAGATTTCATTCTTTTTTATGGCTGAGTAGTATTCCGTTTTATATGTATACCACATTTTCTTCATCCATTCATCAGTGGACAGACACTTGGGCTGTTTCCATAATTTGGCTATTGTAGATAATGCTGCTGTAAACATGGGGGTGTATGTATCCTTTTGAGTTAGTATTTTTGTATTCTTTGGGTAAATACCTAGTACTGCAATTGCTGGATCATAGGGCAGTTCTATTTGTAACTTTGTGAGGAACCTCAATACTATTTTCCATAGTGGCTGCACTAGTTTGCATTCCCACCAACAGTACAAAAGTGATCCCCTTACTCTGCATCGTCCCCAACACCGTTGTTTCCTGAGTTGTTAATCTTAGCCATTCTGGATGATGAGTGATGTTGAGCATCCTTTCATGTGTCTGTTGGCCATCTGTGTGTCTTTGGGAAAATGTCTATGCCTGTCTTCTGCACATTTTTTAATTTGATTATTCATGTTTTGGATGTTAAGTTTCTGTATATGTTTTGGATACTAACTCTTTATCCATACATAGGTAATTTGCAAATACTTTCTTCCATTCTGTAGGTTGCCATTTAGTTTTGTTGATTGTTTCCTTTGCTGTGCAGAAGCTTTTTATCTTGATGAATTCCCAATAGTTTATTTTTGCTTTTGTTTTTCTTGCCTCAGGAGACATATCTGAAAATAAGTTGCTATGGCCAATGTCAAAGAAGTTAGTACTTGTGTTCTTCCTTAGGATTTTTATGGTTTCCTGTCTCACATTTAGGCCTTTCAAATCCATTTTGAATTTATTTTTGTGTATGGTGTAAGAAAGTGGTCTACTTTCATTTTTTTGCACGTTGCTGTCCAGTTTTCTAACACCATTTTTCGAAAAGGTTGTCATTTCCCCCTTTGGATATTCTTTCCTGCTTTGGCAAAGATTAATTGACCGTATAATTGTGCGTTCATTTCTGGGTTTTGTATTCTGTTCTGCTGATCTGTGTGTCTGTTTTTGTGCCAGCACCATAACTGTTCTGTTTCCTGGAGCTTTTTAATATTCCTTGAAGTCCAGAATTGTGCTGCCTCCAGCTTTGCTTTTCTTTTTCAAAGTTATTTTGGCTATTCAGGGTCTTTTGTAGTTCCATACAAATTTTGGGTTTGTTTGTTCTAGCTCTGTGTAAAATGCTATATTTTGATAGGGCACATGAGTCTTCTTGATTGGCTTTAGTAACCTCCTCCCAGACTTCAGGACTCGGTTCTCTCTAATTCATTTGCCCACTGAAACTAGTATGAGTGATCTTTTTTCTTTTAATTTTTTATTATGAAAAAATTTAAACATACAGGAAAGTAAAATAGTACAATAAATTTCATACACCCATAGATCAGCTTCAATAATTATTTTAATTCTGCTACATTTGTTTCATCTTTCCCTTTGTATTTTTCCTTTATTAAAGTTTTTTAAAGGAAACTTCAGACATAATGCCATTACATTCTAACATACTTTCAGTCTACAAACAAAAATGACACTTCTAACAGCCACAGTGCCATTATCATACCATCCTAAATTCTGATTCCTTGATATTATCTAACAAAGGTTGGCAAACTGCTCAGTGCTGCATTCTTGTAGGCGATGTGTCCTCAGGATGTCACTTCGGGAAGCACATAATGTCAATCTGCCTCCATTGGTGATATTAATTTACCACAGTTGGCCAAGACATTGTCTAATTTCTCTACTGTATAATTACTATTTTTCCCTTTCAGTCTGGGGTGAATATTTTAAGATTGTGCATATGTACTGCACCTTCTCAAAATTTCCCGTAGATTTAGAATCCAGTGATAATTCTGCCCTGATCCAGTCTTTGCTCTGATAGTTGCAGAATACTAATTTATTTTCAACTCTACTGTTTTCTCCACATATACTAACTGGCCCTGGCATTCTCCTGTAAGTAAGCAGCTTCTCTTTCTCCCCTGTTTATGTATGGACTCACGAAATCCCATTTTCAATGGTATGTAATTCATTACTGTACATAATTATTATGGAGCCTAAAATGCGTGGCCAGGCTGGCTTGTGGTCTTATGACATGTCCTGTCATTTTTAAGCATCTCCTTACTTGTTGGCATAACAAGATGCCCCAGCTCACCTTGTGTGTATCCTGCCCTAGCCTAGAATCTGCCATTTCTCTGAGGAGCTATAGTTCCTTTTAGTAGGTAATGGTCGTAGAGACTAAGAACAGGGTGCTGGATGTGCTTATTACCACTAAGATATTTTTTACTTCTTGGCTTTTCAGCAGAGAGCTAGGGAATATGTGAATTCCTGTGAATACACAGACATGTGCACACACACATATATATGTTTAGAAATCATGAATTCACACTGATCTCTGATTCATCCCTACAGGTTCTTTCTTGTCTTCCCCTATTCCATATTTTTAGGTCTCCTCTTCCTCCAGGAGAGCCTTGGCTTGCAACTAAATCAACATATTTACTCAATCCCCCACCACATCTAAAATTGTTTCAAAATTACTTTGCCAACAGGGCACCTTGGGTGGCTCAGTCAGTTAAGCTTCTGACTTCAGTGCAGATCATGTTTGTGAGTTTGAGCCCTGCATTGGGCTCTCTGCTGTCAGCACAGAGCGTGCTTTGGATCCTCTGTCCCCCTTTCTCTCTGCCCCTCCCCTGCTTGTGCTCTCTCTCAAAAATAAACATTAAAAAATTATAATAATAATTTTAAAAAATTACTTTGCCCAATCTTTGCAGAAAACAAACCTGCTTAAAAAGTGTTCAGTTGTTGACAATAAATTTCATATATTAAAAAAAAAAAAAAAAGTGTTGTTTTCAGTGCTTCCCCACCACCCCCTCCTTCCCAAGACTGAAAAGTATATAGTCACATATTATGTAATAATTGTGTGCCTAAGTTACATGGGTTAGTTGTTTGTTTCTTTTTGTTCCCTTCCTCAGGTTACAGTTTGTTTTTGTTCCCTTCCTGTGGTTACAGTATTCATGTCAAACACAAATGAGTTCATTTGTTTCCATTTGCTTTCTGGTTTAGCTGCTTTTCCTTTTTGTAATTCTCACTGATTTAATTTTAGTCATGATAATATGCAGCATATTATCATGCTTCCATAAATAAAAACTGTGCAAAAAGCTGTTCTTAGAGTGTCTGTCTTCCCTATAATTTTGCACTGTCCTCCCCACTCCTCCATTTACAGGTAATGGGGCTTTACTGATTTCTGGCTTCTCATTACTATGAAGATAAGCAGATATATGCTCATTTTCTTATTTTTCTTCCTTATATATAAAAGGTAGCATGTATGCTTTTTTCCTCTTTACATCTTGAAAATTGCTCCCTCTCAATCAATTTATAGAGATGTTCCTAATTTTTTTTAGTACTCCATTGTGATTATGTGCCATAGTTTATTTAATAGATCTTCTATGCTTGGATGTTTAGGTAGTTTTCCAAATTCTGTAGTTACAAATAATGCTACCATGAATAGCTTTGTGCACATATGCTTTTTTGTATTGTTGGAAGTGGATCTTCAGTATAAATTCCTAAATGGGATTTCTGGATTGAAGTGTAAATGCACACAGTTGTGTTAGATATTGGCCAATGCCCCTCAACAGGGCTTATGCCAATTTGCATTCCCATTAACATATGAGAGTGCCTGTTTCCACAGCAGCCTCACCAACAGAGTGTATTGTCAAGCTTTTAATACAACAGATGAGAAATGGTATCTTAGTGTAGTTCTCATTTGCATTTCTCTTATGAGTGACATTGAAAACATGTTTGCAGGACATTTTAATATTTCTTTTTGTGAATTGTTCATTCCTGCAAATTTTTCTCTTGAACATTTTTCTGTAGGAATTTTAGTCTATATTTTTCAACTTTTGAAAATTTTTTGTATGAGAGATATTAGCCCCTCTATATGATGCACATGGTAAATATTTTCTTTCATTTTTGCCATTTCTCAATTTTGCTTATAGCATTTTTGACATGTAATTTGTATTTATACAAATTTATCAATCTTCTCTTATTGCATATGAGTCATAGTTTGAAAACTTTTTCTGTAATCAGATTATAGAAACATTCACTCATGTTTCCTTCTAGTATTTGTATGGCATCACATTTTTATAATTAGAGATCTGCTGTATTTGGAGTTTATTCTTGAGTATGGTGTAAAGAATGAATCTGATTTTATCTTTTTCCAATGGTTTTATAGTTGTTCCAACACTATTCTAAATACCATCTTTGCCTCAATAATTTGATCTGACATCTTTATCATATGCTTGATTTCTGTGTGTAATTAGGACTATTTTTGGACTTTCTATTCTATTCCATTTGGCCATACACCAGTACCATGCTGCTTTATTTATAGAGGCTTTTTGGTATATTTTAATACCTAATATGGCTAGTCCCCCCCTTATAGCCCTTCCTTTTTTGTTTTTCTCTATCAAGTTTTGTGTGTTTATTTATTTTTTTAACTTTAAGTAGGCTCCATGCTCAATGTGGGGCTTGAACTCATGACCCCAAGACCAAGAATTGCATGCTCTACCAGCCAGGTGCCCCTTTTATGTTTATTTTAGAGGATTTGGCTTTATGGCTATAGGAACTTGAACATCTTTCTTTCCTGAGGGCTGAAGATGAATAGAGGTGGATGGGCCAAGGCCAAAGGGAATGATGGAGCATGGTCCCTGATAAAAGATGTGCTGCAGCTGATGATTATGGGATTCCACTGCCTGCCCTCACATTTCAGCAACATGAACTACTCTGCCCAAAGTAGTAGAGACAAGTAGAGAGTACTTTCAAGAGGAACAAAGAAGCCCTGCTTGAGCCCTAAAATCTGTTCTAGGAAGGAATTTACCTTTCCTGAGTCCTGTGCTTTATACCCAGGTTCCAACTCCAATCAAATAACCCGACCTCAGTAAGTAGTAATAATTATGCATATAGCACTCACCAAGTAGTTGGCATTGTTCACAACACTTTATATATGTTATCTCACTTAATATTCATGTTAGCCCCATTGCCCTCATTTTACAGATGAGGAAACTGGCACAAAGAGGGTAAATCACTTTCTTGAGATCATGCGGTTAAGTATTTGAATCCAGGTAGTAGTATTTCCTTTGCTTGGTGGTTTGCATTTTAGCTTCTAATCTTTGATATGCTCTGACTGCGGTTAGTCTGTTCATAAAGTAAAAATGATGCATCTTTGCCTGGCAGGCTGGATGGAGCATGCTCTTCCATGTAGAATTCCTCCCTGACTACCCACTTTCCAGGGTCAGGTTTTCCTTGGAGGGAAAGTCCAGCAGGCCAAACCAACTCCACGAAGCTGTAGTTTGCTTTCTTTCTCATGTCTCTCATGACTGTCTTCATGTTTTCATTACCATCTCCCGAGTACCTCCACCTAGGTGCTAATTTCTTCTCTTTTTTTTTTTTTAGCTTTATCTGTTTAGTTCTGCTGATTATGTATTCTTACCTTTTGTCTTATTAATCTTTCTGTTTCCTCTTATTCAGAGATTTGTTCTACCCTCTGTTTTTTCATGACTAGGTGATGATCGTCTGTGGTCCTGTGCATCATTTCAACCCATTTCATTTGCCCTCCTGCTAAACTGTCATGCAAGAATAGAAAAGCTCTTTGTTCCATTGAAAATCCAAGGCTCTAACATTTTAACATCAGCTCCACAGGGGTAGAAATCTTGGCATGTCCCTTTTTGTTCCCTGCAGTTAAAAATGGTACCTATCACACAGCATGCAGTCAGTAAATATATGTCAAGTGAATGAGTGAATTTGGATGTAATTTTTCCAGTGTCTTCTAAACAAAGTGAACAGGTATCATTTTCGTTTTCTTGATTTAGTGTCACATTTGAAGACGAGGGGCACTGAGAATGAGGAATCACCTGAAAAGTATGAAAATGATGGAAATGCAGAATCTGTGTGGCCAAAAGTGGAAGGTTTTCACAAGGATCATATACAGGAATCTAAGGTTGGTGAAACTTGTGATTGGGATAGCAAGGTAGAAAGTCAATTGGAAAATCCGGAGGGAAAAAGGAGGATGGAAGACAAAAGTGGCACCAGGGAAAAGATTGGCAAAGCCAAGAACACAGCAAATATAAAGATGGAACAGGAAGATGAGGCATCTGAGAAAAGCTTGTATCCAAGCTCAAAACATATTACACACCAGACTGTCCCTATAGAACAGATAAGCAGTGAACAAGACAAATGTGTGGAGAACCTTAATGGAAACTCTCATCCTGGTCTACAGCAGAAAACCAGTGCTGCTAAGAAATCACACAGATGTGAGGAGTGTGGGAAATCGTTCAAATACAATTCGCGCCTTGTTCAACATAAAATTATGCATACTGGGGAAAAACGCTATGAGTGTGATGACTGTGGAGGGGCTTTCCGGAGTAGCTCAAGCCTTCGAGTCCACAAACGGATCCATACTGGGGAGAAACCGTACAAGTGTGAGGAATGTGGGAAAGCCTACATGTCATACTCCAGCCTTATAAACCATAAAAGCACCCACTCTGGGGAGAAGAACTGTAAATGTGATGAGTGTGGGAAATCCTTCAATTACAGTTCTGTGTTGGACCAGCATAAGAGGATCCACACAGGGGAGAAGCCCTACGAATGTGGTGAGTGTGGGAAGGCTTTCAGGAACAGCTCTGGTCTCAGAGTCCACAAAAGGATCCACACAGGGGAGAAGCCCTACGAATGTGACATCTGTGGGAAAACTTTCAGTAATAGCTCCGGCCTTAGGGTCCACAAAAGGATACACACAGGCGAGAAACCTTATGAATGCGATGAGTGTGGGAAGGCCTTCATTACTTGCAGAACACTTCTAAACCATAAAAGCATCCACTTTGGAGATAAACCTTATAAATGTGATGAGTGTGAGAAATCATTTAATTATAGCTCTCTCCTCATTCAGCATAAAGTCATCCACACTGGAGAGAAACCTTATGAATGTGATGAATGCGGGAAGGCCTTCAGGAACAGCTCAGGCCTTATAGTGCACAAAAGGATCCACACGGGAGAGAAACCTTACAAGTGTGAGGTCTGTGGCAAAGCATTCAGCTATAGCTCAGGCCTCGCAGTTCATAAAAGCATTCACCCTGGGAAGAAAGCTCATGAATGTAAGGATTGTGGAAAATCCTTCAGCTATAACTCACTTCTCCTTCAGCATAAAACCATTCACACTGGAGAGAGACCTTATGTTTGTGACTTGTGTGGGAAAACATTTAGGAACAATTCAGGCCTCAAAGTCCATAGGAGGCTCCATACTGGGGAAAAACCATATAAGTGTGATGTTTGTGGGAAAGCCTATATCTCACGCTCTAGCCTTAAAAACCACAAAGGAATCCATCTTGGGGAGAAACCCTATAAATGTAGTTATTGTGAGAAGTCTTTCAATTACAGCTCTGCCCTTGAACAACATAAAAGGATTCATACAAGGGAAAAACCTTTTGGATGTGATGAGTGTGGAAAAGCCTTCAGAAATAATTCAGGCCTTAAAGTACATAAACGGATCCACACTGGGGAGAGACCTTACAAATGTGAAGAATGTGGGAAAGCCTACATCTCACTCTCAAGCCTTATAAATCATAAAAGTGTACACCCTGGGGAAAAGCCCTATAAGTGTGATGAGTGTGAAAAAGCTTTCATCACATACCGAACCCTTATAAACCACAAAAAAATCCATCTTGGGGAGAAGCCCTACAAATGTGATGTATGTGAGAAATCTTTTAATTACACTTCACTCCTTTCTCAACACAAAAGGGTCCACACTAGAGAGAAACCTTATGAATGTGACAGGTGTGAGAAGGTCTTCAGAAACAACTCAAGCCTTAAAGTGCATAAAAGAATCCACACGGGGGAGAAGCCCTATGAATGTGATGTGTGTGGAAAAGCCTACATCTCACACTCAAGCCTTATTAACCATAAAAGTACCCACCCTGGCAAGACTCCCTACACATGTGATGAATGTGGAAAAGCTTTTTTCTCAAGCAGAACTCTATTAAGCCATAAAAGAGTCCATCTTGGGGAGAAACCCTTCAAATGTGTTGACTGTGGGAAGTCTTTCAATTACAGTTCACTCCTTTCTCAACACAAGAGGATTCACACAGGGGAAAAACCTTATATATGCGATAGGTGTGGAAAGGCATTCAGGAACAGCTCAGGCCTGACAGTGCATAAAAGGATTCATACGGGCGAGAAACCCTATGAATGTGATGAGTGTGGGAAGGCATACATCTCACACTCAAGTCTTATTAACCATAAAAGTGTCCACCGTGGGCAGCAGCCCTATAATTGTGAGTGTGGGAAATCCTTCAATTACAGATCAGTTCTTGACCAACACAAAAGGATCCACACTGGAAAGAAGCCATACCGATGTAATGAGTGTGGGAAGGCTTTTAATATCAGATCAAATCTCACCAAGCATAAAAGAACCCATACTGGAGAGGAATCTTTAAATGTGATAAATGTGGGAAGTCACAGTGACACATCACAGAAGAGAACTCATGAGGGAGGGAATGCTCTGGAAGGGACCAAGATGAGCATATCTATAGGAGGCAGAGCTTACCAAGTCTCAACTCAAATGGAAGAAAAACCTTATGAATGTATGAATATCATATGAATATGAGGTATTTGTTCATGGCTTATAATTTACATAGTATAAATGAAACTGAGTACTCTTCAGTATGATCTTCAGTCATAGCCAGCAAGGAAGCCTGCAATGTCAAGGTAGTTGAGCCTTTATGGAACACAAAATAGTTGATACTGGGGATAAAACCTATCAAAGTGACAGAGTATTTGAAAAACCTTCAAAGTAAGCAGACATTTCTGGACATAAAGCATATGGATAAGGAAAGGACTTCACTTAGAAGTCATATAGTCACTATCAGAAAGTTCATATTTGGTTAAATTGTGTGAATAGAAATGGGGGAAATTCAGCTATAGCTTTGAATCCCAATTATACATTGGTCAGTGGAAAAAATACAAGAATGGCCTCCAACAGGCAAATTCAGGGAGAGATAGGCTTCAGGGAATATATATTTAAGAGGAGTGATCGTGAAGTATAAGCTTGATATAACTGAATAATTTGTGAGGGGTGATGACATTTTGAAACAAAATTGGGTTTTGTTGTAGGAAGAGTGGAAAATGTAGACATGAATCTAATAGGAAATAGAGTCATTAAAAATGCAAGCTGATTGGATTATACTGTTGTAATGTTGTGATACATCAGTTGAATGGACAAAACTTTTTAAAAATTTCAAATGAGCCCCCTCAATGAATGATGAAGTGTGAGGAGTGAAAACTTCACACATTGTGCTACAAATGAAAGGTTCTACCATAGAGAGAAATTCAGCACATTACATAACTAATGGAACAGGTCTTCATGAATTTGCACCTGCACAAAAATCATTGACTCAGGGATTCCTATGAGTAGGAATGCTGAGAAGGTCATTGTATTGCAAGAGCTAAAAAGCTGAGTAGCTGTTGATAATCGAGGGATCAGAGGAAATTCATGCTTAATAATCCTGTTAAATGTTTGATTGTTTTGGAATGTGTTATTGTAAAGATTTCATGCACTACATGTGTGTCTTGTCTGTTGTAAAATGTTATGAATACTATGTTCAGGGCTCACTCTTTCTTGGCCATGAAGAGCCAGATGGTTGTGGTGAGGTAAGATGGAACTCCAATAAAGAAATTCCTCAAAAGTAAACAGACTGTGACTGACTTCAGATGGAGCAGTATGGCAGCGAAAGCCATTTGTCATCTTTGTGGGGTAAGTTAGACCAGATCCAATGCAGGGAGGGCAGCAGGAGACTTATACCACAGGTCTAGTAGCTCAGTTTCACAAGAAATTAGGTGGTGTCTTCACCAGGAGAAGTGCAAAATGGATTGATCCTCATACTGGGGCTGGATCATAGCTCCTAAGAATGGGCAGGCTGTGGGACTGATCTGTCACCACACAGAAATAGTTCTCTTGGGAACAGATAGAAATTAACAAAATATTATTTATATTAACCAGGTAACTCAAAGGGTAAAAGGAGAGTCTTTTGAAAGTTAAGTACGCTGTTGAAGAATACTCCAGGTGGGGTCTGTCTATAGAGGCTGAATTCTAGTCCTGTCTCTCTGGCCCCAGAATCCACTCTCTTTACAAAAGCACAATCTCTAGCTAGTTTCCTGGCTTTCTAGGATTTGTCTCTAGCCCTGCTCTACCTTCACATATTTTTCCATGCTTCACTCTAAGAGTACAGTTCTTTCATTTTGTCTCCAGGCCTCCACCAGTAAGTTTTGATGGAAGGAGGGAGGATGGGTCTAGAAAAAGGAAGGAAAGACCATTTCCGCCACTCAACTCCACTTTGGAATGTCACAACCACACATGTTCTCAGTCCTTCTCTACATGGAACACTGGCAATTTATCCAGCAAATGCTCTTTGAATATCTGCCAGTTATAATCCCCTGTCCTGGGAACTAGGCAGCAGCAGTAAATAAAGGTAAGGGAGAAACTCCACAAGCAAAAACCACACTAATGGATGCTGAACTGAACCGCATTGCTCAGAGGAAGGTGACCACCACCAACGGGCAAGAAGGAGGTGGTAGTGATATTTGGGTGGGACAACTGAATTGGGTTTATAAAGAGGGAGGAATGGGATGGGGTGCCTGGATGGCTCAGTTGGGTAAGCATTTGATTCTTGATTTTGGCTCAGGTCATGATCTCATGGTTCGTAAGTTTGAGCCTCACATGGGGCTCTGCACTAATAGTGTGGAGCCTGCTTGGAATTCTCTGTCTCCCTCTTTCTCTGCCCCTCCCCCCCAAAAAAATATTTACCAAAAAAAGAGAGGGAGGAGTGATTAAAATCATCAGAAAAGCTCACACATCCTCCAAAGTGGCTGGTGGCTCCAGGGTTGGTACATAGTGGGAGGAAAGGGAGGCCATAGAATATCAATTCCAAGGAGTCACCAGGTATCCATCTTTCACTCCCCTGAGACCACCAGGGGCTTGAGCCCCTGTCCCCCACAGACACCCACCTATTTGAGTTCCACTTGGACCTAATGTACCACCTACTATTGGGAGAGAAGTGAAATAAGGGAGAGGATGGTTACCATTCAAATGGGGATTCTGAGTGCCCCAGCCCACTAAGCACTGGGATACGCTCCTACTGAGGCCTGCACTGACTGACCCACAGGAAATGGGCTTCAGGGCCTCCTGGCCTAGGCCTTCATTCCATCTACGGCCAGATAACATGCTGCTCAAGCTCATCTCAGATGAGGAGGGGTCTTTTGAGTTTCCAGTTGTCCCAGGTGGACTTTGTGTTGCAACTGTGCCAGTTCAGTCTCACTTCAGGACTTGAGCTCATTCAGGGAACACCATCCCCCACCTCTTTACAAAGAAAATACCTGATGTGCAAGAAGGAAATTAAACTTGCCAACATAGAGGATATCGAAAGACTAATTTTTAAGTCAGTGTCTAATTCAAAGGGCTAAAGATAGAATTGAAATGTTGGACAATAGTAGGTAAAGCTGGAAGATATGCCTAAAAGTGGCCTAAAGTGCTTATATTATTTCTGAGGAGGTCAAGATTCTTTTTAACTCTGGATTTTAAGTGAACTATGTGTGGTAAAATGTCATGGGCAAACGCTAGAAGGATAGAAATAAAGTTTATAAATCTAAAGATCTGGACTGGAAAACCTCAAAGTCTGTAAGAGAAAAACTAACACTGAAAAGGCAGGGTAGTACCTTCTGGCAAAGGTAGGCTACGTTGTCTGGGTCAATTTCATACCAAAAACAATGAAAAAGTGCATTTTTTAAAGTTTACTTAGAGTGTACATGCAGGTGTAAGTGGGGGAGGTGTAGAGAGAGAATCACAAGGTGGCTTTGCACCCAGTATGGCAACCCACACGAGGCTCAGTCTCGCTAACCGTGAGATCATGACCTGCGCTGAAATCAAGAGTCAGACACTTGACTGGCTGAGCCACCCAGGTGCCCCCCAAAAATGCATTTTTTAAAATGTAGGTGGCATGCTCTCCCCTTCCCCTGAAGAAAGCATTGAGGATAAAACGTGTAGTTTCAACACATGGTGATTTAAAAATGAGATCTTGTCATCAGTGAAGGGAACACCAAAGCAACTTATGTGCTAAACTGTTTGCTGACGCAGCACAGCTGGATCCCGCTTACCTGGTCACACGGAGTGAGTGAGACAAGGTCAGGCCCAGACCTACCCGTGGTGATGAATCTTAGAACTTTCTGAAGGTAACCTGGGTTCCCAATGTGCTACATCCTCAAGATAAATCCATCTCTCAGTCCCAGGAGACTATAGAGAAAGTGGCCTTGTAACTGAGCAGAGCAATAGCAAAGAAAGGGAAAGAATATATCCCTAACACCTTGTGGTCAATGACCAGCCCTTTTGCCAGCAAAAGCAAATACAAGGCATCTTTGGAAGAGGAATTGCTCAATCTAGACCTCAGGGAAACTTTTAATTTTTTGGGAGCCATTAATAAGCAAGCAGGGATAATTGGGTGTCCTAGACTCTGGGTCTGGAGTTCTCTCTTGTCCAGCAAGAAAACAGACACAAGATTAAAATGCGAGAGGGGCTAATGTCCAGGAGGAGACAAGAGCTCGGAGTAAGGGGCCTTGCTCTGTTTTTATTAGGATCAGAAGGTTTACAAGCGTAATGGACGTGCGCAAAGAGACAATGAAACCGTGAACATTAGCTCATGGGTGTGAGGGAAAGGGGGGTTTGAAGATATATGGTGTTAGGGGTTTGGGTCAATACAAAACAAAATCCTGGTGCTGGGCAGAAGGTTGTTTACCAGAGGCAAGAAGCCACATCTGTTTATCTTAGCTAGTTCTGGAGACAAGACAGCCTGTTACCTCAGGGTCAAGAAGGCACCTTTCTTTTGCTAATTAGCTCTGCTCCAAGCAACCTCACCCTGCTGTGGTTTATAGCCCTGTTTACCTGTTTACCTATTTTGGTCCTTAACTGTGAAAGCAGCCTTTTGCTATTGTACTAAATTGGGGGCTTGTACTAAATTTCCACCCTGAATACCTAATCTCCTTTTGCTAATCTTGGATGCTTTCATCCTGAGGTTTCCTATTCCTATACCTTTGTTCTATACAGGGGGTGCTTTACCTTGTTTACCTAATCTTGTTTACCTAATCTTGGATGCTTTCATCCTGAGGTTTCCTATCCCTATACCTTTGTTCTATACTGGGGGTGCTTTGCCTTGTTTACCTAATCTTACTTACCTAATCTTGGATGCTTTCATCCTGTGGCTTCCTATTTCTTTATGCCTTATTAACCCATTGGTGCAAGCTCAGGAAATTCCTAAGCTTTTCCCCCAGTCAGGAACAAGGAAAAAAGGCAATATGACAAAACCAGCAAAAAGATCCACATAGACTTCACATATTATCAAGTATATATGTGGAAAAAAAACCTTTAAAATATTTAAAGATGCCTTTGGCTACAGATTGTGACAAAGTTAAAAATAGAATTAGTGAACTGAAAGATAAAGGTGAAGAAATTATCCAAAATCCAGCGTGGGGTTAGAAAAAATATGTAAAAACACAGAGAAGGGAAGGTTTCATTGGGAAGTTTTATATATATATTTAATAGTAGTCTCAGAAGGCAAGGACAGAAGGGGCAAAGAAAGGGACTGAAGCTGAGTATTCTCCAGAGCTGATGAAAAATACAACTCTACAGATTTAAAAGCCCAAAGAATGCATTTACAGAAGTCATACCTACATACATCATAGTGTAACTGCAGAAAAAGAAAAAAAAAAATTTTTTTTCAGCTAAAGAAAAAATATTCCCTTTAAACAACAGACTTCCCAGAAACAATGGAAGACAGAGTGGAATGAAAACATGAGTATAAAGACAGAAAATAGCTGTCAGCCCAGGCTTTTATACCCACTGAAAATATCTTTTAAGAGTGAGGACAAAATAAACACATTTCAGGGCTCCTGGGTGGCTCGGTCAGTTAAGTGTCCTACTTCAGCTCAGGTCATGATCTCACAGCTTGTGAATTCGAGCCCCACATCAGGCTCTGTGCTGACAGCTCAGAGCCTGGAGTCTGCTTCCTGTGTCTTCTCTCTGCATGCCCCCTCCTCCACTCGTGCTCTGTCTCTCAAAAATAAATTTAAATTTTTTTTTAAAAAAGAGTGAGGACAAAATAAACACATTTTAAGACAAAACTTGTTTCATTTTCCCCTGCTGACCATCACTAAAGGCAATTCTAAAGAACGCATTTTAATACAGAAAGAGATCCCAGATGAAGTTCTGAGATGCAAAAAGAAATGAAGAGCAAAGAGAGTAATAAGAGATATGTAGGCAAATGTAAATAAACATTTTATACAAAACAATAAAGATTTACAGTTGTTAAGATAGACTTACAACACCAGACAACAATAATATCTGTGAAGGGAGAGTAAAAAGAATTTATTGTATGAGGTAAGGTTTTGGTTAATTTCATACATATTGTAAAATCTAGGGAATCATAAAATAGAATGTATATTTTTATACTAGTAAAGCAAAAATGAAATTTTAAAAATTAAAAGGAAAGTAAAAAAATGGGTAGGAGAAGGGAAAAAAGTAGATCTTAAGCCAAAATGTTAATATTTCCATTTAATTTAAATAACAAAGATTTTCAGACAATGTCTTGGTCTGTTCAGGCCACTGTAACAAAATGCTACAGACTGGGTAGCTTATCAACAACAGAAATGTTGTTCTAGAACTCACTGTTCTAGAAGCTGGAAGTCCAAGATCAGAGTGGTTGGAGATCAGCATGGTTGGGTGAGGGCTCTTTTGCAAATTTCAGATTTCTAATTGTACCCTCACATTGTGGGAAGTTCATTGGGAAGTGGCGGGGGAGTGTCTAGTATAATAGCACTGATGCATCAGGGCACCACTCTCATGACTTAATCACTTCACAAATACCCAACCTCCTAACACTCAGACACTGAGCATTAGGATTCCAAATGTGAATCTTGGGGGAGTACAAACATTCACCCTATAGTAGACAGGACAAAAACATAAAACCCCATGCTATGCTGCATACAAGAGACTCACCTTAAATATGAGGACATACAACATTTGAAAGTAAAAGAATGGGAGGAAGTTATTTGAAATAGTAACCAATAGAAACTGCTGTAGCTCTGCTAATATTAGATGAAATACATACTTTAAGGCACAAAATATTCCTGAAGATAAAAGGAATCATTACATTAAGACAAAAGGTGGGGTGCCTGGGTGGCTCAGTCGGTTGAGCGTTCGACTTTGGCTTAGGTCATGGTCTCACAATTTGTGAGCTTGAGCCCCGTGTCAGTCTCTGTGCTGACAGCTCAGAACCTGGAGCCTGCTTCAGATTCTGTGTCTCCCTCTCTCTCTGCCCCTCCCCTGCTCGCACTCTGTCTCTGTCTGTTTTCAAAAATGAATAAATGTTAAAAAAAATTTTTTTTTAAAGACAAAAGTCCAGGGAAGAGAAAATGCTGGGAAGACATACAGTTGTAAGTTAGCATCTACCTAATACCATAGCTCAAGAGTTAGCAAATATATGCAGAACTGAAAGGAGAAATATAAAATCCATAATCACGATGAGAGATTTTTGATACCTCTCTCTCAGTAATTAATAGGACAAGAATGTTAAACATTAGTAAAGTTACAGATTTTAACACTATGATTTAACAAGCAATCTAATGGATATATACATGGAACACTGCACCGATGTATTAAGGATACATGTTTTTTTCCAAGCACACATTAAACTTTCAAAAATTGATCTACATGAGCTACATATAAATTTTATCTCAGTGAAGCTGGGGCAAAAAAAACTGACCATATGCTGGACCATAAAGTAAACCTCAACAAATTTTAAAGAACTGAAAACATACAGAATTTGTTCCCTTGAGTATAAATTAGAAATTAATAATAAAAAGATACTTAGGACGTCCCCATTATATTCAGAAATTTATAAATAATTTTTTAATGTTTTATTTATTTTTGAGAGAGAGAGTATGAGCAGGGGAGGGACAGAGACAGAGGAGGACAGAAGATCCAAGCGGCACTGCACTGAGAGCAGTGAGCCCAATATGGGGGTTGAACTCAACGAGATGTGAGATCATAACCTGAGCTGAAGTCAGATGCTCAACTGACTGAGCCAACCAGGTGCCCCTATAAATACTTTTGTTAATCATGGTTCCAAGGAAGAAAATACTTTGAACTGAATACTGCATATCAAGACCAGTGGGATGTTGCTTAAGCAGGGCTTAGAGAAACACTTAGAGCCTAAAAAGATCTTTAAGAAAATCAGAAAACCTAGTAATTAATCACATAAGCACCATCTCAAACAGAACAATAAGAATAAATCCCAAAAGTGTTAAAATAGGAAAGTAATAAAAGGTAGACATTTATGAAAGAGAAAAACAAATATACAATATATAGAGGATCAACAAAATCAAATGTGTGTGTTTCTGTATTTCAGAAAAGACTAATAATAAAACTGACAAACTTCTGGTGAGACTGATTAAGGAAAAAAGAAAAATAACCAAAGTCAGGAATAAAAAGGGGGGAATAAGGAGAACTACAAAATTTTTCTTCTCTGAATCTGCACTGACCCCGTGACTCCCTGATACTGAGAGAATAACCCACTCCCTCTAAATTCCTTGAGTCAACAATTATGAGAACAGAATGTTAACATAAGATGAGCCAAATCACAAAGAAACACAACTCACTTCTGAAAGATTGTGATACCTACATGACCAAAGCCCACCAAAACTGCTGTGGACATTTGCTTTTGTTTATTTCCCCTATAAAACCCCTCTCATTCCCATGTTTGGAGAAACAGTTCCTGTAAGAACTTTCCCTGTTGCAACCATTTGAATAAAGCACCCATTTCCTTTGTAGCTTGAAGTCTCAGAGAATTACTTTTTTTTAAAATTTTTTTTCTTAATGTTTATTTTTAGGAGAGAGAGAGAAAGCAGGGGAGGGGCAGAGAGAGAGGGAGACACAGAATAAAGCAGGTTCCAGGCTCTGAGCTGTCAGCACAGAGCCTGATGCATGCCTGAACTCAGGAGCCTTCATTTGAGCTGTGAGATCATGACCTGGGCCAAAGCCAGCCACCTAACTGACTGAACCACCCAGGCGCCCCATGAGGTCTCAGAATTTCTAAAGTTTGATGTTATAAATGCTACCAGTATTAAAACAGTAAGATATTACAATTTCATTACAATAAGTTATAAATATTAACGTGAAATGAAAAAATTGCAAAAAAAAAAAAATGTAACTTACCAAAACTTACTAAAGGTCTCACAACTTATACATGTGGGAAGTTTGGGAAAGACTATGGAGTGAGTTCAGTCTTTAGGGAACTCGAAGGATGAGAAGCAAGAAGATAGAGGAGAGAGAAGCTGGGGGGAAGCAGGAAGGAGAAACCTTAATTAACAGTGAGTATGGAGGGGCGCCTGGGTGGCGCAGTCGGTTGGGCATCCGACTTCAGCCAGGTCACGATCTCGCGGTCCGTGAGTTCGGGCCCCGCGTCAGGCTCTGGGCTGATGGCTCGGAGCCTGGAGCCTGTTTCCGATTCTGTGTCTCCCTCTCTCTCTGCCCCTCCCCCGTTCATGCTCTGTCTCTCTCTGTCCCAAAAATAAATTAAAAACAAAAACAAAAAACGTTGAAGAGTGAGTATGGAAAAGCCTTCCATAGACATGTACTCTCTGTTTCTATTAGTGAATTTGAAAGTGAAATCTTGAAAAAATAATTTCATTTATGTATGTATGTATGTATGTATGTATGTATTTATGTATAGAGACTCTAGGGGTGAAATGGTACTGAGTACCACAGTCATGCAATGCAAGGGAACTTTTCGTTCATGGGATTCAAAAAGGAGAGAGGGTCAACTGAGGACCAGTTAGATGAGGACAGACAGTGGGGACCTGAAGTCTGCATCAGGACCTTGAGAAATTGGGTACAATTGCTTCCAGGGGATTACTTGGGCTGGGAGGTTTCTCATGCTTTTTCTCCAGCCTCAGCTGAGTGCCTCAGGATGGAGACATGGAGAAGGAAATCACAAATTTTAACTCAATTCTTCTTTCTACTGAGTGTTTCCATTTAGCCCTGGGAGTTCTTCTCAGGTTGTGGATAGTATCAGTTATGCTCAGGAAGGAGTTTGTGTGAATCCCTTGTAGAGAGACTACAAAGTGTAGTGACCAAAACATGATCTTTCAACCATGAAGCCCAGATGCAAATAAGGATTCTTTCACTTACTCCCAGATGACTTTAGGCAAGTAATTAAGTCTTCTGTTTTATGTCATGTGTCCTCAGCTATCTCTTATTGGAATAATAATAGCAGCAACCTCCTAGATTGTAATGAGGCCTGCCTGGAGAAGTTAGTGTTATTAGAGCCCTCAGAAGTGTGCCTGGAATGAGAAGCTTTAGCATAAAGGTGTGTGAAGAAAGTCTCGCCATGTGGTGGCCCCTGTCCCAGGACTCCAGCAACAGGATGCTCTCAGGTAGTGGAAGGCAGCCCATCTGAAAGCCAAGAAAATCTCCCTAGGACCAGCCCACACACAGATGCAACCTAAGATGAGATTCCAGAAAAATGATTGGATTTGGTTAGTCAGCAGTATCTTGTTTCTAAGCAAGCAATCCATTGTTTCTAAGCAAGCATGCTTTGCTTTTTCAAGCTGGAAAAGGGGTCAGCAGAAGAAGCCTCCAGCTCTACTCCAGTGACTAAGAGTGTTGGGTAGGACAAAGGCTGCTTCACACTTGCTTCTCCAGCTTAGGCAGCCTGCCCACTCATCTATATGCATTTTGCTCCCCCCCCCCCCCACCTCCCTGTGTTTTCCTAGAAATAGATGGACTAGAGATTAATGCAGAAAGGGTTGGTGGGAGCCAAGCCTCTACCATCGTAACCATGGATGTTTGGGGGTGAGTGTCCCTTAAGATCTCAAAGGCTAAGAGGAGGTCCTGGAGTTGACAGGGCAAAGCCCTGGAGGAGAGCAGGAGAAATTCCTCTGGTCTTGGATACAAACCTTAGGGCCAGTATTCCAGTGAATGCAACAATTATAATTTATTTCTTTTCCTGTCTATAATTTTCCCATCTGTAAAATGAGGAGAAAGACCCAACTCATAAGGTTGCTTTAAGGATTCATGAAAGAGCATTTTGCATTTTGCAAATCTCTATAGAAACATTATTGTTAAATTGACTAATGATCTGTTTTTTAAATTCTGTCTTTTTTTTTAAGTTAAATGAAGGAGATAACAAAAACAAGAGCAAAAATTAATGAAACTGAGAACAACACAATAGAAGGGATCAAAAGTCAAGGTTAGTATTTTGGAAAGAATGCTAAAATTGACAAATCTCTGATGTAATAAAGAAGAAAGAACAGAAAGCACAAATAGTCACAACAGATGGCATAGATTATTTAGAAACGTACTTTAAAAACTTTAAATGTACAAGGACTTCCTAGTTATAGTTTATGATTGCATTATGGTCAGAAAACAGACTGTATGATTGTTGTCCTTTGAAATTTGTTGAGATTTGCTTATGGCCCAGCACATGTTTGATCTCAGTGAGGTTTCCACTGGCACTCGAAAAGAATGTGTGCTGGAGATGCTGGGTGCACTGATCTAGATAAAGCCGTTTGATCAAGTTTGTAATGTATTGTTCAGATCTTCTCAGCTCTTAATGGATTTTTATCTGCTTGTTCTATCAATTAATGAAGCAATTGTTGAGTTATCCATTTCTACTTATAGTTCTATGAATTTTACTTTATATATTTGAGGCCATGTTACCAGATGCATGCAAATATGGAATTGTCGGGGCACCTAGGTGGTTCAGTTGGTTAACTGTCTGACTTCAGCTCAGGTCATGATCTCACAGTTTGTGGGTTCAAGCCCCAGGTCCGTCTCTGCACTGACAGATCAGAGCCTGGAGCCTGCTTCAGAGTCTAGGTCTCCCTCTCTGTCTAGGTCTCTCTCTCTCAAAAATTAAAAAAAAAAAAACAAACATTAAAACAATTTAAAAACATATAGAATTGTCATATCTTCCTGGTGAATTGAAATTTTATGAAGTAAGCCTCTATCTGTAGTAATGCCTTTTGCTTAAAGATCGGGTTAGAATTCTGTTAGGATTCTACTACAATTAGCCTATTATTCAGGCTTTCCTTCTATTGGTTTGGAAGTTACACACTTTTTCTCTTCTTTTAATGGCCAAGGAATTAGAAGATCCATTCTTGATTTATAAAAACCTAATTCTAATTGGAATTTTATCATCATACTAGACAATGAAAGGATCTTAGAATACTGTAACCTCATTTATGTCTCATTTTATATGCTATTGTTTTTGTGAATTTAATTATGTATATATAAAGTATACAGATATGTGTCGAAATACATTATTATTGTTCTCTATACCAAATAGTTATTGAGATTTATCCACATATTTACTATTTTTTTCTCTGCCTCTTCAACTTCCCATGTGGAGTTATTTTCCTGCTGTCTCAAAAAACATACTGTATGACATTCTGTCCTGTTAATGGTAACTAACACCTTCCAATTTTTGTTTGCCTAAACATAGCTTTATTCCACTTTCATTCTTAAAAGTTATTTTTTTCTGGGAATATAATTCTAAGTTGAGTGTCATATCCTTTTGTCACAGTGGAGGCATCAAGCCACCAATTTCTGACTGCTACACTGGCTGGTGAGCAGTCAGCTGCTCATCCTCCTGTTTAATGCATTCTGTTAAGTTTTTTTCTGTGTCTTTGATTTATTCCAGTTTTACTATGTTATGTTTGGGTGTGGATTTTTCCCCTAGTAATGCTGCTTCAGATTCTTTGGGCTTTTAAATTTGTGGATTTGTATCTTCAGTTTTGGTAAATTCTCAGCTGTTTGTGTGCCCAAATGTTATCTCTAATCCCTTCTCTTTCTGTTTCCTTCTGTGACTCCAATAAAGGCATGTTAGACCTTATCACCATATCTCCTATGTCTATTAACCTGCCATTTCCATCCCTCTGTCCCCCACTCCCTGCTCAGGCTTCATTCTGGATATAACTTCTATTTTAGTTCACTAAGTCTCTCATTTGCTGTGTAATCTGCCATTAAATAGATAGTCTGTTTTTCAGTTTGAGACTTTCCATTTGTTTTCTTTTTTATAGTATGCCAAGTTCTCAAATTTGTCTTTACTTTCCTTGAACATTATTTTATTTATTAATTTTTAAATATTTATTTATCTTTGAGAGAGGGAGGGAGGGACGGATAGAGAGAGAGAGAGGGAGGGAGAGAGAAAGAGTGTGTGAGGGAGGGGCAGAGAGAGAAGGAGACAGAGGATCCAAAGGAGGCACTGCACTGACAGCAGTGAACCCAAGGTGGGGTTCAAATCCACGAACCATGAGATCATGACCCAAGCTGAAGACAGATGCTTAGCTGACTGGGCCACCTAGGCACCCCTCCTTGAACATTATTTTAAAAGCTGTATCTGATGACATTTGGCAGTGGCTTTCTCTGATGCTGATCTCTGAGTGTGTCACAGATTCCCTGTGTTGGATTCCCACTGTCCAAATACTTAGAGTGGTTTCTGTTTTCCTACTTGGAGCCTGACTGATACACTGCTGTCTGCCAGTCTCTCAACCCTGGGCCTTACAACTTCCTACACAATTGTTTTTCACAGCCTACAGCTCTCCTTTATATTGTATTAACTTTCAGCAAAAGGGAACTTGGTTCAGGAGCTGGGATTCTAAAGTGAATAAAAATTGGAAAAAAAGAATCCCTTCTCCAAGACTTCTAGCCTTAGTAAATAATTTTTTTTTGTTTTTTTAATGTTTATTTATTTTTGAGAGAGAGAGAAAGACAGACAGAGCACAAGCAGAGGAGGGGCAGAGAGAGAGGGAGACACAGAATCCGAAGCAGGCTCCAGGCTCTGAGCTGTCAGCACAGAGCCCAATGCGGGGCTCGAATTCACAAACTGTGAGGTCATAACCTGAGCCTAAGTTGGACACTTAACTGACTGAGCAACCCAGGAACCCCAGTAAATAATTTTTTGATAACATATTTTTGGGGTGCACACTGCCATCCTCCCAATTTTATTTTAGTTGGCCTGTTAGCAAGCAAGTTCATCTTCTCCTTCCACAAAACAATATCTGAGATACAGATGTTAGCTATTTACTAATAGTTAAGTCATCTTGAAACCATTCCAATTACATATTTAAAATTTTTCATTCTGAAGTCACTTATGCCAAAAAAAGTTATTTCTTAGACCTTGTCCTCTGAAGATACAATTTAAACAAAACAATGAGCACTGCAATGAGCACAATCCTTGGAGCTCCTAGGTCCCAGCTTCTTTTTCAGGAGGGTTTTTTCCTCTAAAAATAAAGATAAAATCATGTTACAATAGAAATACTATAATAGCAATACTACAACTAACATTTTCTTCTTCCTATGATCTTATCACCTCCTCCCCATAAAAAAAAAAGTTTTTTAGCCACTTTTATGGGAAGAGTTACATCACTTCCCAGTTCTTCTCTCACTACCCCCCACATCTAGAACTTTAGATGTTAGCTTGTTTCTCTTGTCTGGATATGTTGACCAGTGAGGGCCTTCCTCATCCACCAGCTCCTTAGCTGTCTCTGAGGTTAACTGATTTGTCATGGCCTATGCACTCTCTAAGACTCTCTATGACTAACTGTGCCTCAGTGCCTAATCAGTCAGGAGCAAGGGATGGTGGACAAACACCATACTAAAACTTCTGCATAGAACACAGCCTTGATGACTCAATGGGCCCATGCCACTTGCTGTAGGGCCTCCGCCTGGGGATCGCAGCTCACCTCTCCCACCTTCCTGACACTCTTTATTTTAGCCAGTTCCAAACTGCAGTATTTCAGGTGGGCTGCAGACTTGTGGAAAGGTGCCATAAACACACACCCATTATAGGGTTAGAATAAGTTCCTCATTTAGTTATCCAGCTTCAAAATTTTGTCAGAAGCAAGACAGCATCAAAAAGAAAAAAAGAAGCAAGATGGCATCTGGGCAGAGAAGAAGCACATCACAGTGATGCTCACCTTAGTGCCCAGGGGCCCTAATGGGGTAAAATCTGACCATATCTGGAACATTTTTTTCTTGTCAGGACACAAACCATTTTAAACTCAAGGTATAACAACATGTAACATCCTCATTTCAAACATCTGCAAAGTCCCTTTTGCCATGTAAGGCAATATATTCACAGGTTCTGAGGATTAGGTCATCTTCAGAGTCCAGTACTCTGCCTACCATAGTGAAGACCAGTAGCTGTCTACCAAACTCTGTTTTCCCTTCTATGGACACACAGCTAGACTACATTTTCTGTTCTTTTTGGCAGATGGGTGAGGCCACATGACTAAGGTCTTTCCAAAGGAATGTGAGCAGTATTGTGTGTTCCTTCCATACCAGGCTTGCAAGAACCTCCTATGCATGCTCCTCCTGTTCTTTCTTCATTCTCAGGACTTTAGAGGATGTGTGGAGCCTGGATAATCACTGACCTGAAAACCCATTCTGGACTGTTAAATTCAATTAAATTTAAACTATTAAATTATAGAAACTACATCATAGAGCCATTGCATTTTGGGTCTACTTGTTATAGTACTTGATCTGGTTTATTAGTCAAGCCTAACTAATACACCAACAAATGAGAATATTTCTTCATAGTCCCTTGACACTCAATGTCCATATTGCATAAGACTTAACTATACTTTCCTAAGAAGACTGAGATCATCTGAAATAGACAACCACAGTTTTTATCTCTCCCATTCAAGCATTTATTGAACAACAGGTACAGGGCAGGTACACTACTAATACCTGTGATGCCTGCTTCTTTTGTCTCTGTGGGCATACTTTCCTTTCTTTCTTGTTGCTTTTTCTAAACCAGGTCTCCTTCTTCAATTGTACTGCCCTCACCACTTTTCTCCTCTCCAATGGCATCTTAGCTTCTGCTTTTAAACATGCTGGCCTTGACCCCCAGTGTTGAGTCAGCCTTGCCTTCACTCTGCTGTGCCATCAAACAAACTACTTCTCTCTTCCTTTGCTTCTTTTCACTGTGAGACTTCATGAGAGTAGATAAACAACTGAGGCCTCACTTTGGGAGAAGTCCAGAGGTGGGAGGGAGCAGGGACTGACCTGGTCTGGGGGCTCAGGGAAAGACAAAAATGAAAAGGCAGTGTTGTAACTGAGGGCTGAGAGCTGAGGGCTGAGGCTGAGTAGGCATTACCCAGCAAAGGAGGAAGAAGAAAGTTACAAGCAGACACACTGCTAGAAAGAAGCTGAACTTAAAAGGCACCAGCAAATACAAGTGGTGAGTGGGGTGGGTCAAGGTCGTGTGTGAAAGAGAAGGAAAGTGCTCTGGGGACAAGGTAAGGATTGGAGGTGGGGTATGGAGAAGAGTTGAGGAGTGAGGTGTACTAGGGAGGGGGCTAGAGCTCCAAAGACAGCCTGAGTGGTCGCTTCCGTAAAGCTCCTTGGGGTGCCAGGCCCCGCCCTCGGGGCCACGCCCAGCGGTCCCAGCTCAAGCCCGCAGCGCAGCCAAAGCTATTGGCGCTGTCAGAAGTGTGACCTGGAGGCTGCTCCCTGCTCAGCCGCTCTAGGAAGCTCGGGGACCCAGGTGGTGACTACAGGCCCATTCTAATTTGTAAAAACGTGAGGACAACCAAAATACAAAAGCCATAAGGACAACCAAGAAGATGGGTAATGGCAACCAAGGCTCCTCTTATCCCAGCTTATGCCCAGAAAGATTTCCACCCCAGCGGGGGTGCTTTGGAGAAGGCAGGGATGTGTGGCGCTGTGAGCAGGGAAGCCCTGAATCTGATTCACTCTCCCTATTCTAAGGGCCATGCTGTTCTGGACCCGATCCCACAAAGATCCCCTGTATGGACGAGGCGTGGGCTGTCAGCGCTGCAGAAGAGCTTTGGCACTAACCACTCCGTCCAAGCCCTGCATTAAGAGACTAGAACAAACACTAGCATAGTTTCTAATAGTTCAAGGCCATGTGCTTGGGATGTCCACTCTAGCCCCCTGCAGTTCTTGCGTGGGAAAGCTTAAAGCTGCCAGAAGAATTTAGTTTCTTCCAGCCAACACTTGCAGATAAGGTCCCTGTCTCCCAGTCTCTGTAGGAGGGTAGGAGCCTTGCTTCCATAAACACCAGTTAGCAAATCCAGATGGCCTAATCCTGCTTGTGTATATCTCCATTTCCCTGATTCTGAGCACCACCCCCACCACATGTCCCCCAGTGACTGCACTCAAAGCAAGATGGGATTTTCAATCTTGGGATTCTTATTTTCTCCTGAGATTGAGAACTGTCTAGTGCTGAGTGTGGAAGAGGGATCAGGTGGGAAAGCAAATGGGCCTCCTGTGTGAGGAGGTGCAGCCTGGCTCTTTATAGTTCCCCACCTCCCTTGCCTCAGGGTCTGCTTGTCAGAATGGTGGCGGCCAGGGAGTGGAAGAACAGCTCCAAGGTGTAACAAGGTCCTCTGGCTAAAGTTATTTCACTGATGTGAGCTTCTCTTTCTACCGTGGCACACTAATCTGTAAACTGGTCTTCAAACGTTTTTGTGGGTAGAAATCCATTTTTCAGATAGAAATTTAGATAGTACTCCCAAATAGATGGAAGTAGAGGTTTTCTAGTAGAGTGGGGAATTGGGGGTTTGCCCACTGGGTCTAACAGATTCTTCTGAGAGAGTTGAATCACCTCCAAAGAACCAGGTACAGCAAAGACTACTAAGTACTCCAAGGCACCCAGTGTCTCCTTGTTCCATTTAGTAATCAGACCCCACCCAGCAGAGTTTTGTCAGGGTATATGTCCAGCTTCTCTTCAAGTTTCTGGCCAATGGGATGTGAGCAGAAGTAAAAGGGCAGCTGTCAGGTGATTCCCTAAAAAGGAAGCTCTTAGTCCTCTACTTACTTTGCCTCTTCCACCTGGCTGGGAACGGGGACAGCTGGAGTGACATCATGAACCCACAGGTAGATATCATGCAATGGTGATGTAAAGCCACCATCTCAGCCTCATTCATTACCCAGTATGACCTTGTGGAGCAGAGCAACTATTGCCCTGGACCACCCACCTACCCACCACTGTGCTATCATCTGAAAGAGAAACAGAGGCCAGTCTTGTAAAGCCAGTGTGTTTGGGTCTTTTTTGAAAGTGGCTCAGCCAGTTGCTTAACCAGGAGACCAAGGAGCTCAAAGGAGCTGTTTGATAACTTCTGCATTACCTACTTGAAGCTCAACTTATGGAAGACCATTTCACTTTTGACACATGTTCCCATGTGGCTTTGGCCCACTTTGAAAACTTCCTCAACTCCACCCCAACAAAGAAATCTGTAGGTTTGTTGAATGAGAGGATTAGAAGAGTTGGTTCATCCAATCAGTCATAAATGTAGATGCTAAATTCTAAAATGGTGTAAGAACACAAAGGAAATTAGAAGCAAATCTGATTTCTATTTCCTTTTCTCCTTAAATCATTTCCTGCCAACTCCTACCTTTTATTTATTTTTACAATTCTTCCTGAATCCTCTTTCCCCTTGGATTTTCTCTGACATGCCTAAATAAGTTGTTCAAACATGTGACATTACATGGGTTGTCAGTGATGGGTCATGGAAAAGTAGGACACAGCTGACTGTTGGCAACTTGAGTACCAGGAGATGGTGAAACCACATGAGAACTATACACTGTGTTACACTGTGGCAAGGAGCTTCCTGTTGAGATACTGCTAAACTTCACAGGGAAAATGAAAAAGGTCAAGGGTCACCTACAAATAAAAAAGCAACTGTAAGAAGAAATGTAAAGTGTTTAGTAGACTTTTTGTTCAAACTGAAATCTTAATTGCCTTCATTTATGAATTAGCAATAGGTCTAGGTGTCTCACATACATGATATCTAATCTTTACAGATTTATTCAAGGTAAACATTCTTATTCACATTTTATAAATGAAACTGGAATTCAGAGTAAAATTAGGTATTTGAACCCAGCTTTGACCCTTACCCCCATATCACCCTGCCTTCCACTTTTGACAAGAAATATAAAGTATTAAAAACTGGCCTTGGAGCATGTGATTAGTTTTATGCATTAATTTAGCTGACCATGGTGCCTAGATATGTGGTCAAAAATCATTCTGGATGTTTCTTTGAGGGTGTTTTCAGAGGAAAGGTTAACATTTAAATTGATGGACTAAAGCAGATTACCCTCCATAATGTGGGTGGGCCTCATCCAATCAATTGAAGGCATGCATAGACCAGGCAGATTGACCTCCCCTGAGCCAAGAGGAATTCTGCCAGCATTGGACATTCAGACTTGAACTGTAGCAACAGTACTGTTCCCTGGGTCTCTAGCCTACAGGCCCACCCTGCAGATCTTGGACATGCCAGCCTCTATAATTGCATAAGCCACTTTCTTAAAATAAATCATTCTCTCTCATATATATATATATCATATATATATCATATATATCTTTCTATCTATATCTATATCATCTATGTCTATATTTATCTATATATCTATCTATATCTGTCTGTGTCTCTTAAGAACCCCATCTAATGGGGTGACTGGCTGACTCAGTCGGTTAAGTGTCTAACTTTCGCTCAGGTCATGATCTCACAGTTCTGACAGTTTGAGCCCCACATGGGGTTTTCTGCTTTCCGCATGGAGCGCACTTTGGATTCTCTGTCTCCTTTCTCTGCTCTTCCTCTGCTCACATGCATGCTCTCTTTCTGTCAAAAATAAATAAACATTTTTTAATTAAAAAAAAAAACCCATCTAATACAGAGGGAGAGAGGATTATAAAATAGAGGGAAGAAAACAGTGTTCCCAGAGATGAATGGTGGTATATTACAAACCAAAATAACCAGAGAGAAAGTGAAGTCAATTCACTGTTATAGGCTATTCTGAACTGCTTTCTTGCAGCTTCAGTGGTTTCTCTGGGAATGGCATAGCCACGTATACCAAGGGGTAAGGGAGTCAATCTAAAGATGCTGAGGCCACACTAGTGCCCTCTCCCAGCTTGTAATGATGCATCTGTGGCAGAATTTCTCTTCCTGGACTTATAGGAGGACTACTTTTCCCAGTCTCCTTTACAGTTAGGGGTGATGATGTGACTGAGCTCCAGTCAATGAAATGTGGGTGGTGTGATGTAAACTACTTCCTGGCTTGGCCCACAAAAATTTCTGTAATCCTCCAACTCTCTTGTCTACTGTTCCAGCAATCTGGGAAGTCCATATTCAAAATGAGTTGACTAGAAGATAGAGGAGGGCCACCAGCACCATATTAAATTTTGTATGAGCAAGAAATACCCTTTTAAAAAAAATTTTATTTACTTTTGAGAGAGAGAGAGAGAGCATGAGGAGGGGAGGGGCAAAGGGAGAGGGACACAGAAGCAGGCTGAGCTGTCAGCACAGAGTCCGACACAGGGCTCAAACCCTCGAACTGTGATATTATGACATGAGCCAAAGTCAGATACGTAACTGACTGAGCCACCTAGGTGCCCCAAGAAAAAGCCTTTTAAGCACAATTAACTCACTGAGATTTGGGGCTTATTGGTTCCCTCCTCTTACGCTATTTGGTGCTGACAAAGGCAGCATCCATTAGTCTCCGTATTAGTTAGAAAAAGAGAGGCTGCTATAACTAAGAGAGTCAATGATACAATGTTTTTAAAATATACCATGGGCACCTGGGTGACTTGGTTAAGTGTCCGACTTTGGCTCAGGTCAGAGCTGACAGCTCCAAGCCTGGAACCCTTTCGGATTCTGTGTCTGCCTCTCTCTCTGCCCCTCACCCACTCATGCTCTGTCTTTCTGTCAAAAATAAATAAACATTAAAATTTTTTTAAATAGACTAACCAAACGATCTGTTTACACAAGCTGTGCCAGCGTGATTATTCTCACAGGTGTCTCAGTTTGATGATAACTTACATGGACACCCTACTTAAAGAACAAAGAACTTTATATCTCTCTCACTTCACAGTCCAAAGTGAGCACTCCTGCCTGGCAGCTCTGCCCTGAGTTCTTTTATTTAATTGTGCTCTGCAGACTTCAGGACACTGTTGTCATCTGGATGGTTGAAGTGCGGCTGCTGCCATGCAGAGATTGTCATCAGTGACTTTTTGATTTTTGAATCTTTTGATTCCCATGGTTAAAGAAAGACCAAAGTGGAGCCCACAGTTTGAATATACCTCTAGCCCAACACTCTTAGTCACGTAATCAAAACATAAAACTGTCCTGATTTTTCCAAAATGCTGACTCTGACCTTAAACAAAACTTAAGCCTTCTTCATGTCAGCATAACCTATAGCTTCCTAGTCAACTACATATGAGTACGTTTATGCTGTGCTTCTACCCTAAAAAGAATATCAGTTTCTAGTAACCAATCACAGTAGAAAACAAATGTGTTTCTTCATGCTCTATAAATTGAGCTATACCCACTTTTGGTTTGAAGTCTCCCTGTTTGCAAATAGTTTGTTTCTGGCTCAATAAAATATTCATACCAAGTAAGTCTCTCTGGATTTTCTTTTGATACCATTCTAGACTGTAAGCACAAAGAGACCAAAGTCCTAGTCTTTTTTTTTTTTTTTTCTAACTTCTTATTTTGAGATCATTAGATTCACAAGCAGTTGTTAAGAATACAGAGATCCATGAGATTCTGGGGTGACTCAGCTGGTTAAGACTGGTTCTTGACTTTGGCTCAGGTCATGATCTCATGGTTCCTGGGTTCAAGCCCCATATTGGGCTCTGCATTGGCAGTGTGGAGCCTTCTTGGGATTCTCTCTCCCTCTCTCTCTCTGCCCCTCCCTCCCCCCTCCCTCTCTCTCTCTCTCTCAAAATAAATAAACATAAAAATAAAAGAATACAGAGATCCTTTACCTAGTTTCTTTGCAAAACTGTAATATAATATCACAACTAGTATGTCAATATTGGTGCAAGCCAAAGATCTTGTACAGATTTCCTCAGTTTTACTTGTACTCGTGTGTGTGTTATTTAGTTCTATGCAATTTTATCACAGGTGAAGATTTGTGTGAACACCACCACAGTCAAGATGCAGACTGCTAATACTTCCTCTCAGGCCTAGAGCAATGCCTGTCACAAAGAAGACACTCAGTAGATACTCACTGAGAGAATGAATGGATGCTGTACTAGCCAGGGTGCTCAGAAGCCATAACAGCAATGCAAAAATCCACCAATGTAAATGACATACATATAACAGTCCAGAGCTAGGATTGGAGGGACAGCTGTGCTGTCTACCTCTGGGCCAGGTGATTGCTGCAGCCCCACCATGTCCTCAGCTGATGGGCAGGGGAAAGTTAGGGTGTGTCCAGTCCTTACAAGTACAAGGCCTGGAAGTTGCACACATTGCTTTCCCTCACATCCCTTTGGCCAGAATTTAGTTGCAAGGACACACCAAGTTATAAGGGAGGCTGAGGTTGATTGCACTATCTGCTTGCCATTGATCTTCCCCTCCCAGCGCTTGGCAAGGTTCCTCATGGTATAGAGTACTTCCATACCCTAATGATGCCCAGGGGAATGTGGGCAGAAGTAACAGTGTGTCAGTTCTGAGCCAAGGCCATAAGTGGCCTCTTGTGTTTCTCTTTACCCCACTAGCATGGCTGTCGCCCTGCATGAGAAGAGCCTGCCCCAGGAAGCTATTGGTTCAGAGGATGAGACAAGTGAAGCCAACCCTAAATCTGTCCATGGACTGATGCAGAGCTGTCTCTGCTGAACTGCAAGAAAAATAAATGGCTTTTTTGGGGGAGGCCACTGAGATTTTGGGGGTGCTTGTTATGCAGCATAAATGCAGCAGAATCTTAATGCAGTGGTCATGAGTTCAGCCTTAACTGAGGAGTTCTACTGTTAAAGGGAAGAACACACGTTAGTGTACTGCGAGAATTCTGTGCATATGAGAGGGGTTCCTCCCTGGACAGGGCAAAGACAACTCAATCCTGTGGGGAACTCCTTTAGAAGTCCAGGGCATTGCCTAGCCAGTTTAGTTAGCATGAACATAATGTAATGGGAAGCATTTTCCTGGGACTGTATTGTGGACGGAAGCCCTAGAGACAGGCTGACCTGGGGCCAACTGGAATGGTGAGAACAGACTGGGAACTCCTTGGTCTGGAGGCATCTTGGAAATGGAGGGTCGGTTCTGTGTGGGAGAATGATGATAAAGGAAAACTGTGTCTTAACAAATAAAACTGTCACATTAACCAAAACTTTGGGAAGAATTTTCTCTGTGAGTCAAGGGTGGTGCTAATAATAGAAGCCTGAAATAAATGTTTTGCCATACTTAATAGCTAATCAGTGTTTGTTGCCTATATAACTGTAGAAAAAGCTGCCATTCTAATCTGCATTATATACAAGATTTGGAATGCATGGAAAGAGTACTGATACATATACCAGATCAATCAAACTTTACCTCTAAAGGATCATTTCTTCACAGTGCCTTGGCATCTCAGCATTCACAGTTTGAGTGATAAATGAAGCTTTTTAAAGAAAGCAGCTCTCTGTACTACTTGCTGATTAATCTGCCAGGAATTTGGGTGTGCAGAATTGGCATCAAATTTCTTCTACCCAGGAAACTGCTGGAAATATTCAAGAGTTAAAAAGCTTTCAAAAGCACAGCAATTTAGGTGTAAATATCCATTTTGAGGTAGATGAATTAGTCCCTGATAAAGTAGTGGCTGCTTACTTGAACTGAGGAAAATAAAACATTTCTTCAAATGAGGCGCCTGGGTAGCTCAGTTGGTTAAGCATTTTGACTCTTGATTTTGGCTCAGGTCATGAGATCCAGCCCTCTGTTAGGCTCCGTGCTGACAGCGTAGAGCCTACTTGGGATTCTCTCTCTCCTTCTCTCTCTGCCTTTCCCTGGTTTGTGTTCTCTCTCAGAATAAATAAACTTAAAAAAAAATTCTTCAAATACAAATATATCCTAAATTTTACTTAGGTTGTTTTTGTTTGTTTGTTGTTTTTGGTTTTTGTACTTATCTTACTACTTTTTATTATGAAAATTTAAAAACACTTAAAAATATTGAAAGGCTAGAACCACAAATGCCTTTCATCTAGATTCAGCTGTTGTTAATGTCTTACCATATTTGCTTTTTCTCCTTCTCTCCCCTCTCCCCATATACCAAAACACACCAGTTTTGAAAATAAGTTATTAATATGACATCATGATCTCTAAATACTTCAGCATGAATCTCCTAAAAACAAGGGTAATCTCTTATATAACCACAATGCCACTATCACACCTAAGAAAATTAATAATCATTCTATAATCATAACTAATATCAAAGCCATATTTAAATTTTCCCAATTGTCTCCTAAAGATTTCTATGCAATTCCCCCATGATCTAATCAAGATTTGTGGATTCCATCTGGAGGTTAATCTGGAAACTCCCCCCACCTTAACTTCTGTTTGGTTTTGACTTATGATGTTGACTTTTCAAGAGTCCAGGCCAGGTAACTTATATAAAGTCACACATTCCTGGGGCACCTGGATGGCTCAGTCAGTTAAGTGTCTGATTCTTGATCTTGGCTCAGGTCGTGATCTTGTGGTTCTTGAGATCAAACCCCCTGTAGGGCTCTGTCCTGACAGCACGGACCTCTCCCGCTTGCCCCCCACCACCCCTCCCAACTCCTTCACGTCTCAAAATAAATAAACATTAAAAAAAATAAAGTCACACATTCTTCATTTGTCTGATTGCTTCCAGATGGGGTTCTTTAACTTTTACTTTTAAGACTGTATTGTCCTTAAAATGGAAGTTAGGTCTGAAGGCTTGATCAGGTTTAGGTTAAATTTTTTTTTTTTTTTTGGGAATACTTCAGAGGCATCTCATGAGGATGGTCGTACATTGGGTTTTCCCACTACTGGTGATGCTAAGAATGATGACTTACTTGGCTGAGAAAGTGACTGCCTAACCTCCATGGAAAAGTATCTGCCTGGAAACAGAGACAGAGGCAAAGTTCACAGGCTAATGCTTTATGAGAGGTACAATCATATGAATGCAAAAAAAAAAAAAAAAAAAAAGGCGGGGGCAGAAAGGGAGGGAAAATGAATACAATGTAGTTTGTTGCCAAGCTGGCCATGATTTCATAAGCAGCTTCACTTGGTCGTGTGGGACATCTTTGGAGGTGCTCTGTGGCACCACTACATCTGGGTGGAGTCCTTCTCTGGCACAAAGCCCACAGTGTACTAATAGTACTTCTGGATTGTGTTGCCAATGCCTCCAGGCAGCCACTGGGAAAGCCAGGGCTTCTGTGGGTTCCACTGTGTTGGACTTGGATATAGGAGCTTCTATGCACCTGGCAGGTGTAATGACAATCTTGCCAAAGGCAAAGATGTCCATCATTGTAGGAGGTGAGCTGACAAGATGGAGGCTGAAGCTTTACAACCATCATTGGGACCTCTTTACCCAGGAGGGCAAGTGGGTCCTGAAAGGCAGGCAGGGCCAAATGCATCTGTGGGGATGGGCATACATTGTATCCAATACCAAAGGAACATCTTTTTCTTTGAAATTAGTAATGATATGTGGAGTGGTACTTCGCCCTTATAGGAATATCCTATTGCCCAACCACTTTTTTTTTTAAGTTATTTTTTGTAATTGATTTTTTTTTTTTTTGAGAGAGAGAGAGAGAGAGAGAGAGAGAGACAGTGCAAGTGAGCAAGAGGCGGGGCTGGGGGGAGAATCCCATGAGAGGCAGAGAGAGGGGGAGAGAGGGACAGAGAGAGACAGAGAGAGAGAGAGAGAGAGAGAGAGAAGCAGGGCTCACCTGGGCTCATGTTTTACCCAGAAGAGCTCGTGCTCACCCGATGTGGGACTCAAAGTCATGAACTGTGAGCTCATGACCTGAGCTGAAGTCAGATGCTTAACAACTGAGCCACCCAGGCGCCCCTAACTACTTTTTATGTGATGGTTTTAGTACTCATTGATTATTCTTGCCTGAACCAATTATTACATCAGAAGTTGCAAGATATGGGGCCTAGCTGTGCCCACTGCTACCCATTGCCTCTGGGCTCTTCAGGAACACAACTAGGAGTGTGTGTGTGTGTGTGTGTGTGTGTGTGTGTGTGTATGTGTGTGTGTGTGTGTGTGTGTGTGTGTGTTCATATTGTTATTGGCATTATTAAATAGCATTTTTCTTAAAATGCTTTTTATATTTTATCTTTTCTCTTTCATATTGAAAATTCTTGGTTCCCAATAATATTAATGTATTTATAGTCAGAGTGGTGTGTTCAAATTACCTAAAATAACTTTTTCGTTAATTGTTGGTTCAGTAACTAATTTTATATAGAATTAGGTCATTAGTTTCTTTTAAGGTCCAGGCTTAAGGCATTTCCCTTTTGATGTACTTTTGTTTCAGAGTATATAAAATACATGCTTCAAAAATCAACACTGCATCAACACATTTAGTCACAGAAGCCTCACTCCCATGCATTATCCTCTCCACTCTGTTTCATTTTCATTAATTTCTGGTTTCTCCTTTCTGGTATTTCTTTTTGCCAAAATCAGCAAATACATAGATATAGTTGATCCTTGAACAACACGAGGGTTAGGGGCACTGACCCCCCCGTGTAGTTGAAAATCCATATACAACTTTTGACTCCTCCAAAACTTAACTATTAATACCTTACTATAATAAGTATTATATACTATATTCCTATAAAAAAGTAAGCTAGAGAAAAGGTTATTAAGAAAATCATAAGGAAGAGAAAATAGATTTACTATACTGTACTGTATTTATAGAAAACAAATCCATGTATAAGTGGACCCATGCAGTTCAAACTGTGTTATTCAAGAGTCAAATATATATTTTAATTGCTCCTTCTTTCTTACACAAAATGAAGAATACTATATATTCTTGTTCTTTGTCTAGATTTTTTTCTTAATAACATATATCCAAGGAATTGTTCCATACTGGTTCACAGATACCTTAAATGCTGAAATTCATTTACTGTCATATATATATATATATATCAAGTGTATTAGGGTAGGCCAGGCAATGTTGCAGTAACAAAGAAACCCTAAATCTTTATAAATAAAGGTTGGTTTCTTGCTTACATAAAGTCCTATGTGGTTTAGGGCACTATCCTGTGTTTAATACATGACTTGGGACATAGGTCCTCTATGGTAGCCAGGCTGGGTAGCCAGGGCTGGAAACAGCCCATGCCAGAGCCCAGTCACATAGCCCCAAACCAATACAAGGAAGGTTGAAAATATGTCTCACATTCATGAAGAGGAAACAGAAATGGTGAATTATATAGTATTCTCTGCCACACCAGACTTTACATTCATTCTCTCATATAAATCCCATAACAGCTCTACAAGTTAGGTACTTTTATTATGTCCATCTTACAGCTAAAGACATTGAAGCTTCAAGCCTTTATATGCCTTTCAAAATTACAGTCAGGATCAGTTTCAGATCCAGGTGTATTTGGTATTGTCCACTAAAAAAGCACAGCAAATCCATCTCATCTATTGATAAATGAAAAATTTGGAGGGACATTGGAGATCAGAGCAATTGGTGTAGGACAATAAATATTTAGGCTTTGGATTTATAAGCTTCTTTTTTTTTTTTTTTTACAAAAGAGTGCAACATAAAAATTAAATTCCTGGAACAATACAGACTAAAACTCACAGGACACAATGTTTCAGTAACATTGGATGATAAAACAGTTTTATTTATAATTTCTGAATCAAGAGCTAATTGTTACAGGAATTTTCTAAAGTTCAAAGTGAGACTGTAAACATTTTTTCTTCCTCTTCCTAAGTAAAAGCATAATATGTTCACTGCATGAGAGAAATAATGACTCTTTCAAAACCATTTGGGATAGTTCTGAGGAATTACACCAGGTAATCTCCAAGGATTTTTTTTAATGTTTATTTATTTTTGAGAGAGGGAGTGTGAGCAGGTGAGAGGCAGAGAGAGGGAGACAGAGAATCTGAAGCAGGCTCTGCATTGTCAGTGCAAAAAGCTTTATGTGAGGCTCGATCCCACAAACCATGAAATTATGACTTGAGTGGAAGTCCTATGCTGGGCCAACTGAGCCACCCAGGTGACCCATCATATCCAAGGATTTTAAAGTTCAAAAACCTTCCTTTTAGAGGAGGAAATAAAATAAATTTTAAAGGGCATTTGGACAGTGCCTTTAGTCCCATATTATTTATTGCATTTATATAATATATTTACATTATTATGTTTATTGCCCAAGATTGGGTACAATACTGGATTCCAGTGTGTGTTTTTAGCAAGTGACTGCAGCAAAATGAAAGAACTCCACTTTAAATGAAGCACTAGCGATCCATATATGCAAGAGACTGCAGATTCCATGAAAAGGTAAGGTAGTTCCAGAAGGTGACTTTTCCAGAACAGGACAAAGCTCACCTTCACCTGTGAGTGTGAAGCAAACTCATCCTGGCTGTTGATCCAACACAGTTGGATCCAACACAGTTTTCATAATACGATCCTGCAAGTAACAACATCTTAGTTAGCAGTGGTTTTCAAACATTTTGGACCCTGACTATAGTAAGAAATATTGTTAGCCATGTATACACACATTCACTTACAGATGCAAAGTTTCATGAGACATAATATAGGCAAAACACTCTGATCCTCTCCCCTTAACCTACTCTACTCTATACCCTATCTTTCCCCAAATGCTGGCATGCCTGCATTCACAATCTGTAAGACTGGCTGTGTGAAATCCCTATGCTATTATTGCCTGTTGCTTTGGCTGATCAATCAAATTAGCCTGTGTAGAATATTTATTTTCTCTTTTTGTCCCAAAGCTCCCAGAAGGAAGAGGGCCTCAGTGCTTGGATAGGGTACTATCACCTCAGAATCAGTAACCAAACCCTGGAGCTTGGAGGACTCAGTGCTATTTATAGAAGTTGCCCCTACTGCTTTAATTCCATCTTCAAAACTGTTCAGGTTCACTTAGCATGTTGACATGTCACTAGGATTGCCAGATTTAGCCAAGCAAAGCAAACAAACAAACCGAGATGCCCAGTTACATTTGAATTTCAGATAAACAATGAATATTCTTAGTGTATGTTCCATGCAATAACAGTAAGTCCTTGTTCATCTGAAGTTCAAATGCAACTGGGTGTTTTATATTGTATCTGAGAATCCAGCTGGCTGCACACCTTGTTTCCCTTTACCTTGAATGTCCTAAATCTTAAGAATAGATCTAGGCTGGACTGCATGTGGGCCCTGCTCTTGGGAGGGGGCACATTTTGGCTCAGTCTCCTTCTGCTCTCCTCAGTTTTAACTGTTGGATACTCACCCTATAGCCCCCTGCAGGGTTCTCTCATCTGGTGGGCACTTGCTTAGACATGGCACTGGGGAGACAATGTGGCACAAATGCTGCTCCTGCTGTGTCCACTTGACCTTCAGGTCACCCTGGAACCTTGGCATCTAAGTCTCAGGGATACAGGCTGTTCCACTGCCACCTCTAGCTCAGAGACAAAGGGACAGTCGCCATCCCTATCCAGTTTTTCAACAGAATCCCAGTCTCTATTTCCTGTAGCCACTCCAATCTCTACAAGTGATCTTTTCCACAAAGGAGGGCCTATAGGGAGGACAGAGAATTGCTTCCCACTCCACTCCTCCCCAGCCTACATCTTTAGCCTCTTCCCTGCTTCCAATCCTGTATATCTCAAAGAAAAGTCTTGCCTTTCCATGAAAGCACACTATCTGTCCACACAGGCCAAGCCTCTTCATCCCCTCAGAATCAAGACCTTTGGACTTGGTTTTTCTTCTCATTTACTCCTCTCCCCAGAAAAATTGGTCATTATTTGAAATTGCTCACAAATGGATGGTTTAGGGAAGTGCTAGGATCTTCTCCACCTCCTGCTATTCAAGTTGTTCTGGCTGTTCCCATAACATTTGGTTAATGGCAAGAATAAATTTCACCTCTTGGTCAAAGCTTGGGCTCTGAGTTTTGAGCTTGGGGGCCTTACAGGGCCTCTCTCCATGGCTTGTGTTGTGTTATAAGGCTTGCTGTGTTTCTTCATTGGGCTGTAACCAGCCTGAGGTCAGGGCTCCACATTTGTGGAATCAGTACATGAAGTGGAGTCGGCTGCAGGTGGACAGAGAGAGTTGAAAAGTATGGGCCATGATCCTTGTTGTCCCTTCCTTTTGCTTTCATTACACCTTTTTAATAAACACATCTTCCTCCCTCTGATTGCCAAGATGCTTCAAGACATGCTGCCCATGCCACAATTTCTTCTGGGGTCTTCCTTCCCTTTGTTAACACTTTCTTATCCAGACCTTTCTGCCAGGGCCGTCTGGGTCTTTTCAAGTGGGTTTAAAAAACGCAGTACAACAAAACTAATCATTGTTAATGTCTAAATGGTTGACCCTGGGATAAATTTGAAATCCCATATTAAAAAAATAAAACCTCACAGATATTTATTAAGTTCTGCTATGTGTGCCTTAACACATAAGGTTAAGACACAAGTTCCTGCATTCAAGAACCATACTGGAAGTCAAGATCTGAATACATAAAAAAGCCATTTAGGGATGACCCTAAGAGACTAGTAGATAATAAAATGCATTTGAAGTGACTTGTAAAGGTCACATAATGACACTGTGTTTCATCATTTGTGGAATCACAGAAACTATGATCAGATTATCCCTAAAGTTTCCTTACTTGTTCCAAATAAATAACCAACTAGATTATTTAAATTTTATATAATAAAATAACAAGATATTGTATTCACTAAGTGCCAGGCACTATTGCTGACAGCTGCTCCAGTCTTTACAAGAATACCATGAGGTGGCCATTATTCATTTCCCACTTGGCAGGTATGGAAATTTAGGCATTGAGGTTAAGAATTTGCCCACAGCACAGAGCTCTGTGGTAGAGCTGGCATATGAACCCAAGGCAACAGGCTCTTGAGTGTACATGACACAGCTGTGCCATAGTGTCTCTCCGCAGGCCTAAACTCATGCTTTCCAGTACTTACTTTTCAGGTTGCACTTCCTTACATTTTTAATAGGGAAACACCGCACTGTTCTTAGAATGCCCATACTATTCTCCATTACTCAACAAACTTAGCCCTCTAGGTTGAAACTTGTACAGTTTGTAACCTAGTTTCTAACATTTTCTTGGCTGTGTATCTTTTTAGGGGTTTGGTTTACTGAAATCTGTAAATTTCACTCAGATTTTAGCTCAGAAGTCCTGCCTCATTTACTATGTCATGTTTATCAGGTTAAATCTTCTACATTTTGTATCTCTCTTCTAACCTTTCTTAAGTTTGATACCACACCTTCCCAGGCGGCATTTTCATATAGTACTTCACTAAAACTTGGGTTTCCTCTCTGGCTGCTCACGACTAGCCTATAGCCACTCACACTCCCCTAGAGTCTCTCCAGATACTGCTGGGGGTTGGGTGTAACTGAAGAATATGGAAAGGAGTAAGACAGTTATACCATAATGAATTCCAATACAAGGTAAAGAAGAATCAGTACTGACAACTACTGAGGTTTCAAAGAGGATGTGGCATTTGAGCTGATGATAACAGACTTCTGAAGACTTTGGGGGAGGAAGAGAAGGAAGAAGTACAGCCCAGGCTGAGGGAGAGGAGATGAATCTGGAGTCTCCATGTACCTCAGACCTAAGATCCCTGGTCTGTTCCCTGGAATGAAATGCCTGTGATATTCCAGGTATTGTCAAAGCCCAGAAAAAAGTAAATTAATTTTTTTTCTTGGAATATTCTTCTCACTCTAAATTGTAGATGAGTATATCTGATCCATTTCAGATATCACACCCAATTCTCTGCTGAAATTCCAATTGTTTTTTGCCCACTCAAGAAGGCATGTTAGAATGCAAGCATGCAAGCTTGCTATTATTTCCACAGACATGACCTCAAGTGGGTCTGATTATTTAGGAGGGTCAATCACCTAAAAAAGTCAGTCCTTTAATAGCTATTAGGAATGAATCAGTGTGTGACACAACACAGAGGTAACTGCCATGCAGCAGTGAGAAAACTGGGAGGTGGCAGGCACAGAAAAGGATTAACTCCCAGAAGCCTGTGGCTTCTTCCCCCCACCTCCCTAAACAGTTTCCAGACAATTCCTACTGAGCATTTGTTGGGATGTTGGGTTGCCTTTAACTTACATTCTTCCATTATTCTGAAGTAGCCTATTGCGGGGCCAGGGGACATATAAGAAAGCAAACATATCTAGCAAAAGATCAGAGATGGACTTTTGAAAGATTTATGTATGTCCTTTCCTTTTTATGACTAATAAATATTATTACTAAAAGTTATTTAAAATGTTTCCAATAATCAGAAATGGTTATTCTAATTTAAAACCCATTTCAGGGGTGCCTGGATGGCTCAGTTGGTTAAGCGTCTGACTCTTGATTTTGACTCAGGTCAGGTTGTGGGATCCAGCCCCACATCAGACTCTGAGCACTGAGCCTGCTTAAGGTTCTCTCTCTCCCTCTGCCCCTCTCCCCCATTTGCACGCTGTCTCTCAAAAAATAAATAAAAATAGAAATAAAAAAATAATAAAACCCATTTCAAAAAAGATAAAGGAATTATAAGGTTATAATTATAGCATAGTTTGAGGTTAATAGTTGTAATTGTTTTCTTCCAAGTACTTTCAACTGCTCCTATATGAGGAGAAGCTTTAAAGGATTTGGTTGGGGTATGTGAAAGCTGGTCACTGCAGTCAGGGCCTTTAGAATCCAGGCACCCTGACACCAAAACCAGTTTAGATTATAAGGAGTAGGAATGTTCCTGTTTGAGCTTGGTTCTGCTTGAAGTAAGGCATTTATGACCCCAAACCAGGAACTACTCCTCCTTCCCTTTAAGACCTTGCTGGTGACCCACTTACCCCCTTTAAATGACCTTAAAAAGCAACTACTCCTGATTAATTTTACATCCCTGTAAACACTCTTTACTTCAGTACTTCTGAAATGTCTTCAGTTTTTTCCTGTAAATTTCTCTGTTCTTTCTTGAGAGTAAGTCTCCTCTTTCCCCATGACTGATCTATCCTGAAGGCAAAAGGCACTACTATTTTGGACTGTGTTCCCTTGACTCCTCCCTTCTACATCTCTTCTTCCTTCCCAGCTACCCCTATAACCTGTGGAGCTCAGTACAGGAAAACCTCACCCTCCTGGCATCAGGATCCAAGGTTTTTTATACTCACGAGGTAGCCAAACAATTCTCACTAATGGAGCTGGTCTAAGGAAATATTGACCTGAGCAAATGCTCATGGTTTAAATGCAAATTCACAGATTTAAAAACAAACCAAGTGGGACGCCTGGGTGGCTTAGTCTGTTAAGTGTCAGACTTTGGCTCAGGTCATGATCTCATGGTTTGTGAGTTTGAGCCCCGCATAAGGCTCTGTTCTGACAGCTCAGAGCCTGGAGCCTGCTTTGGATTCTGTGTCTCCTTCTCTCCCCGACTTGTGCTCCTCCCCCACTTGTGCTCTGTCTCTCAAAAATAAGTAAATGTAAAAAAAAATTTTTTTTAAACAAACCAAGTAGTCAGAACTTGTAATTGTTAAAGAAAGGTACTCAAAAGCAGACCAGCTTTCACTATGGCATAATCACATTTTGAGAGCCCTGAGAAAGGGGCAGTCCAGGTGAGAAACAGGAGTAGCTTTGTAAGGGAGGAGGGGGATAAGGTAGGTGCTCAGGGCTTTCTCTGTTCTCAGATAGAGAGGGCATTAAGTGATCTCCCATGAAAACTCAATGTGATCCAGCATGCTAGCACTTTCTGATTGCTATCTGTAAACTTTTAAACCCCATAGATATTTACATTGCTCTTTGCAGCAATGTAAATGAGCAATGAGTTCCCACAGCCTTGGTTTCATTTGATCCTCATGAATACTTTGCCAGGGGTAAAGGATAGATTTCATTATCTGCACCTTGGAAAAGGAAACCAAATCTTCCACCACAGAAATCAGAGAAGCCAGGATCTGAGCTGGCAGGTAAATGTTAACTGAATTAAACAAACACAGAAATATATGAGTGTTTTAAGGTAAACAGGTCTCTGTCCTTAAGATCATAATCCAGTTGGGGAGAAATGCTCAAAATTAAAATAATTAAAATAATAATACAATTTAATATGGAAAAATCAGATACAAGATGATGAGTGCATCCTTCTTTGTGAAATGAAGAAAGTGCTATGGTTTTAAGTGTACTTAAATAGCATTCATCCCATGACTGAACTGAAATCCCCAGAGTCTGCCACTTGCCATCCAACCTTCATCTCAAGTCTCTGCTTAATATTCTAGGTTTTACTAGGATTCCTTAGTGTCTGTAAAAAGTCCAGCTTTACACTTAGCTATGGTGATGTCTGAGCTTGTCACATCCTCTTCAGTCCTGTATTTGCAGTGCAACTCTGGCCCTCCTGACCCCCGCCCCCCCCCCCCCCCCCCGGGTCTTTTTTTAGGCCACAAGGAACACAAAAAAGGGGGTGGGGAATATCCATCTTCAGTGTTCCAGAAAAGTCCACCTTCACCTCCTGGAATTAATGAAGGGAGTAGAGTTTAGAGAATGGCATGGTGACTAATGAATCAGACATTAAAGAGGATGTTTTAAGAAAGAATACCAACCAGGCCAAAGAGAAAGTGAGAGAGAAGACAAAGATAGAACATGCCCATGGTAAGGATTATCTCTACCAGACACAGAAGAATCATGGTATGATAATTACGTGTGTATCAATAGGGATAACAAATAGGGATGACAGATCATTTAAAATTGAGATTTCCAAAAATCTAGGAAGGCATTGGGTATCACTGCTCTCCAGAACACACAAATTATCCCCCAATGCCTCCTCCTTCACCTGGGGATTCTGTGGCCTTCTGTGTGGAGATTGTGGTCCTGTCCCATTATTCACTCCTTATACCACATTGGCAAAAACAGATACAAAAGTCTCTAGTTTACTCCTAAGTATTAATTTATTCTGAACGCAGAGCATAGGCAGCAAGACCAGACCTCTGGCCTAACTGCTGTTGACTTCTACAATATCAAATGAGCACAAAGATAGATTTAAAAGGCAAGTAACAAACTGGGAAAATATTTGCAGCACAAGTAACAATATTTTATTTTATATTATATAAGAGTTCTAGCAAAGGAGTGACACAAAGATGAGTCCCCATGAGCAAAAGATACAAGTAGACAATTCACAAAAGTGATGTATACAAGCAGGTTCCACTTTACTAGTAATGAGAACATAACTTAAAAGCAATACAAAACCACTCTTCTATCAGGTTGGTAAAGATGACAAAGAATGAAAAGACAGTGTTGGCAGGTGTAGAGAAAAGGACCATCCTGCCCACTGGTGTCAAAGCAGTGCCACCCTTCTGTAGCATCAAAAACCTTCAATAACGAGGGCACCTTTTGACAACAGTTTCAGTATTTTATACTAAGAAAATAATTAGGGATGTCCACAGAGATTTAGCTACAAGTAATTTTACAAAAGTGAAAATTTGGAAACAACCCAAATGTACAAAAAACAGGGATTGTAATTATGGTACATTTGTATAATAGAATACCAAGCAGTCATTAAAAATGCCATAGAAGTATATTTTTTGACATGGAAAAATGTTAAGCAATTAAATATTAAATATTAAGCAATTAAAGCTAATTATGATTCTAACTATGTATATATATATGGAACAAATATATATATATATAAATATATATATAGGCTTGATTACTTCTGGATTTTTTTTCCATTTTGCTTATTTATGGTTTACTGCTTTTCCGTAATGCATGTCCATTTCTTTTATAACAATTTTAATGTTTATTTATTTTTGAGCTGTCAGCACAGAACCTGATGCTGGGCTCAAACCCACGGACAGCTACATCATGACCTGAGCTGAAGTCAGATGCTTAACCAACTGAGTCACCCAGGCACCCCTCTTTTAAAATAATTTTTAAAAAACAGGTAATTATGTGAGGGTAAAAGGATAGAAAAGGCATTAATAAATTCTGAATTCACTGGGATTAAACTGTAACTGAACATTAATAAATAAACAAATCATAAAGTGTCAGCATTTACCTTGAATTAATTAGACTTAGGTTTTTTGCCATCAGAGGTAATAAGGCCTAGAATTAAAAGTGACTTGAGTTATAGAAAATACAGTTATAATTCAGGCATAACCTATCTTTGAACTGTAAAATCTGTACCTATTACATGTTTATATGTGTGTATAGAAAATATTTGGGGGTGCCTGGGTGGCTCAGTCGGTTAAGCATCTGACCTCAGCGCAGGTACATGCGGTACATGAGTTTGAGACCCGCGTAGGGCTCTGTGCTGCCAGCTTGGAGCCTGGAGCCTTCTCTGGATTCTGTGTCTCCCTCTCTTTCTGCCCTTCCCCCACTCTTACTCACTCTCTCTCTCTCAAAAATAAATAAAACATTAAGAAAAATATTTGGAAGGATATCCACTAAATTTAAAAGTAGTCCTCTTAGCAGGGTGTGATTAGTGGAGGAAGGGAGATAATTAACTTTTTCTTGACACTACTCTATACTGTTTGACTGTTATAACAAGCATGCAAAAATCTGAGTATCTTTAAAAAGCAAAAATGGTTCTAATTACAAATATCTAGAAATGTCGACAGTATCTATGGTATGGAAAAAATTAATAATGCAAAATAATGTATACTATGCCCATAACTATGTCATGTATCTACAGGTGAGAAAGGCTGGGATGGGAAAACTCTATCATGAAAATAGTTGTTCAAGTTCATTTATTTGTTCACTTATTCCACAAATGTTTGTTGAGTACCTACTAAGAGATAGGCACTTGGGATACAGCAAGGAATCAAACAGCCAAATATGGCTCCCCTCATGGAACTTATATTCTAGCAGGTGTGGACAGGCAAGAAGTAGTAAACATAATAAATATGTTAGTTGATAAGTGAGTGCTATGGAAAAACTTGAGCAGAGTAAGAGAAACTGGCACTGCTGTGAGTGAGGAGGAGGGTTAAATGGGTTGGTCAGAGAAGGCCTCACTGAGGTGACATTGGAGAAAAAGTTTGAAAAAGGTAAGGAAGTGAATTAAGCAAATATCTGAAATATCTAGAAGAGCTTTATAAGCAAAGGGGACAGCCAGTGCAAAGAACCTGAAATGGGTTCAAGGAAAAGCAATGAAGGCAGTGGGCCTGAGTCAGATTAAGTAAGCAAAGGGAGAGCAGGTCAGAGATAATCAGCAGTTAGTTGGTGTTTGGCTCTGTAGGCCAAGGATTCAGGCTTTTTATTCCAAGTGAACTGGGGAGACACTGTATGGTTTTGAGTGGAGAAATGCCAGGATCCCTTTGGCTGTTGTATGAAGATTAGATTACTGGGGGTCAGGGAGTATGGCAGAGAGACCTGGTTGATCAGGTGAGGGATGGAGGTTGCTGTGGGGATGATGAGGTGTTGGACACTAGGTATAGTTTGAATGTACAGCCAACAAAATCTGATTGGGTAGAGGATGTGACAGAGGTATGAGGATGGCTCTTGAGCTTTGGGCCTGAGTAAATGAAGTGCAGTTGCCATTAATTCAGATGAGAAAGACAGCTGGATGGAGTAGGTTTGAAATTGGGGAAAGAACTTATTTGTGGACCTATTACGCTTGCATGTAGTAGCAATATAAATTTTGTTTTCAAAACATTTCTAGGTTACTCAGTCGGTTAAGAGTCTGGCTCTTGGTCTCCACTCAGGTCATGATATCACAGTTCATGGGATCCAGCCCCACATCAGACTCTCTACTGACAGCATGGAGCCTGCTTGGGATTCTCTCTCTCCCTCTCTCTCTCTGCCCCACCCCTGCTTGCTCTCTACCTCTCAAAATAAAGAAAATTTAAAACATTGTTAAAAAAAGAGAATGTTTCTAATAGTATGATGATGTCTTTCCCAATAAATCATTTCAAGACTCCTGACCCAGCAATTATTACATTCCCAGTACTGAAAATATGCAAATTAATTACAGCTGGGAATCTGCAGAAATCACAGGAATAGAAGCTAAGCCAGAAGACTGGAGCCTAGGTTCCAGTTTTCAAAAAGGGGGAAAAACCCGGGGCTGCAAATCTATCCACAGTCCTGGCAATATTCTAGAATATGTCACTAAACGGACGGCGTATGAACTCCAAAAATTAGCTAAAGCTCCTCTTGGATTCAGCTTAGAGTCAAACAAGTCAGACTTTTCTTTCATGTGTCTTCTTTCCTTCTCATAAAGAACCCTTCACTCCTGATACTTCTGACACCGAATGAGTGGGTTTGCCCCTCCCCGCCCCCACCAAGCAATCTTCTGTGATACCAGCTGGCTACATCAGATCCCACAGGTTAAGGGATCAGTCCCATGAGACTGACCACACTGTAGATACTAATCACAAGTAGCAGGTCCCCAAGTTTCCCACAACTTCTGTCTTAGCTACAAATCGGAGGTTCCCAGGATCTCTTCCCCTTGGATTCAATTACTTGCTAGAGCAGCTTACAGAACTCAGGAAAACACTTATTTACATTCACCAATATAATGAAGGATGCAGATGAACATCCAGATGAAGAGATATACGGGGTGGGGTGTGGGAGGGTGCCAACTACAGGAGTTCTGTCTAGTGGAGTTGGGGTGCATCAGTCTCCCAGTACATGGATGTGTTTACCAACCTGGAAGCTCTTGGAACCTGACTATCGGGAGTTCTATGGAAGTTTCATCACTTACGCATGATCAATCAGTAACCCCATTTTCAGCCCTTTTTCCATCTCCACAGAATCATGTCTTGTCCCTCTAGTAACTAACCCTCATCTAGGAGCTGTCTAGGAGCCCACCCAGAGCGGCTTCTTTTGAACAAAGGACTTTCCCATCACCTAGGAAATTTCAAGTTTCACAAGCCCTATGTCAGGACCACGGTCAGTGGGCCAAATATTAGAACAAAAGATGCTCCTAGTGCTCTTACCACTTAGGAAATTCCAAGGGTTTTAGGAACTTTGAGCCAGGAATGAAATAAAGACCAAATATATATATATATATATATATATATATATATATATATATATATATATATATATATATATTCCAAGACCAAATATATATATATATATATTCCTTCTTATAAAACATAGTATCTCATAAGATATGCCAGAAGACGGAAGCTTAGGTCAGTGTTTTAAAAAATGAGGGGAAAACAGGCTGCCAATTCGTTCATAGTCCTGGCAAGATTCTAGAACATGTCATTAAGGGGATGACATATGAACTCCAAAAATTAGTAGCTACTCTTGGATTTAAGTTGAACTCAAGAGCAAGTCAGGTCAATATATTTAGAAAAGAAGCTACCAGGGCAATTTTGGAACTTGGCAGTCCATCGCAGGAGTGGAAATGTTTCTTCGGGGAGAGGTCTCCGGTGGAACGTGATAGCGGCAGTACTGGGTAGTGTTACAGCCTGGGAGTCCAGTCTCTACCACATCCTAAGTCGTGCAACCTCAGGCTGACCTGTCTGCTGTGCAAGGGGTGGCAAACCATGTAAAGTGCTTCGCACACTGTGCGTGGAGGCTGTAGTGAAGGCGTGGGGCACTCATTTTAGAGTATTCTTACCCTTTTCTTTCCCTTGACGCAATGAAAGGTCCTACCTAGGCGAGAGAAGTAGCGAGGATAAGTAAGCGATGAACAAAATAAAACTTTGGTACTGCCACAGAGCTGTCAGCACTGGAACGGTTAATACTGGCTTCAGTGCTTCCTCAATTGTTTCTCACCGGGAGGACGGACGACCGGAGAGGGGCGCTGCCTTGGCCTTTGCCAGCACGTAGGTCAAGCAGGCTGTTGCTAGGCGACCTCAGGAGGGCACCAGGGCCAAGCTGCCCCACCCCCTTCCTGCCCAAGTCCTACCCCGCCAGGCCCACCGGCTTCTACTCTCGCGACAGGCCGAGGCGTCGTGACGCATGCGCTCTTCTTACCAAGAGGCTCGAAGTGACGCGCGCCCCATCCCTTCGCCGGACTCTCTGCCCCGCCCCTTCTTGCAGGGCAGCTACTTTGGCCCTCATCTCTGTTCTCTTCCAGACTCGGTCCTGCTCACACCTCGTCTCCGGTCCTATTCACAGTGACTGCAGAACAGCTTCAAACCCTGCAGGCCAACATCCCGCGCTCCTGTGGTGGCGGTGGTGATAGGCGGGAGCAAGGGGGGTGTGGTGGAAGAACAAGGCGGGATGTGGGGAGGTGGCAGTTGCCTCTCGCTCACTTCCGGAGGACGGGCGGAAGTGGCTGCGGCGGATGGTGGGAGGGGGGGAAAGGAGCGCGAGGGGAGGGCCTGGCCGCCGGGGGTCGAGGGGGTGGGGCCTGGGCCAGCTTTCGGGACCTAACCTGGGGCCTGGACTCTGCTCTCGGGAGGGCCGAGGCTTCCTGCTAAGACCGGGCGGGAGGGATCCAGGTAACAACTTAGCGCAGATTGGGCGAGGGTCGTCCGGGCGGCAGAGAGGTGGGTGTCAGAGTCTAGAGAGGGTCGCTGTGTCACTCCCTTCCTCATTGAATGCGGAGCACTGGGTTCCGAGGAGGAGGGTGGGAGGAGTTAAATTTTGGGGGCGGGGGGGTTCATGTGAACGCCACGCCCCTACAGGAAGGAAGGGTGTGTGTGTGTGTGTGTGTGTGTGTGTGTGTGTGTGTGTGTGTGTGTGTTTAGTAATAAATTTAGAAGGGAGGGGGAGACCGGTGTGTGTGTGTGTGTGTGTGTGTGAGCGCGCGTGTGTGTGTTTAGAATAAACTTAGAAGAGAGGGGGCGACGCGGGTGGGCTTCCGGACTGCAAAATTAGAACACTGTGCAGCTATTGCTGGCAGGACTCAGGCCTCTGTTCCAGGAGAGTGCTCTCAGTGGCCTCGGGAAGGAGTTTGACTGAGATTGGGAATTCCATCCCTGGCACAGTTTTGGATGCAGAGGGGGAGGCGAGGGTGAAGGGAAAAGAGCAAAGAATGCATGGGGAAGGTGCCAGCATCTAGGTCTGGAATGGATTTAGTTCATTCAGGGAGAGCTGGACGATGAAAACACTGAACACTCTAAGAAGCTTGGGAGATGTAGGAGATTAGTGTATGGTAATAACAAGACAAGAAGGAGCTGGGAGGAGGATGTTCTTTTCTATATTTCTTAGAAGACCATCTACATGCATTGTTAGTGCTTTTGGTATTTTGATGATAGAGCAGAGTAAAAGAATAGTTAAGAAGTCTTAGGAATCCATTTGGGCATATAATAGATTAGAGAGTGTCACAATGTTTAAATATTCCACAGGTTAACACTGAAATCAGCCTTCTGGCCATGCTGGTTCTATGGCCTGTTTCTTCTCATGAACCCCAGCAGAAGACAGAAAGGCCAGTCCTCACAGTGGATGACTTCCCTTCCCTGAGCAAGAGATGGGATAGAACCTGGGATCTGCCCAACACCAGACTCTGAGCTTAATAAGCCAGCTGAATGAAGGAATGTAACAGACCCCTGGGAGGGACACTGAACCCTGCATTGGGGGGGGAGGGGCCTGGACATACCCCTTCCCCCCCAGACTCCTCCCCCTCAGAGTCCACTCAGCCATGGACTTTGGACCTGGATAACAGGAGAGAAGCTGCACTTTGTTTGGTGTATCTGATTTGGGATTCAAAGTTTTTGAAATGGAGTACTGGAAGGGGGTTTGATGATCTCCAGGGGAGCAGCTGAGAGAAGAGAAGAAAGGTAAGGTTCTTGTCTCACTTCCCACTTGGTGTCTTACTGCTTTTGTGCAGAAAATGTTGAGTGAGGGCAAGTCTGGGGATGCTGCCATTTATGAAGTGCCTGATGAGAACCCTTACTCTGATGGGTACAGAGGAAGCTTCACCTCTCTTTCACTCTCTTAGAGAGGCTGTTCCCAGCCTCTCTTTATCCAGGCAGAAGGAGTATCTTGTAAGGGGTTGTAGGCAATGGCAATTGTGAAGTCAGGCCCAGGAGAACATGAAAATAATTTCAGCTTCTGAAGAGAGGCTTGGTTAGATTATCTATAAGAGTCTTTTGAACACTGAGTCAACACATTTAGGGCTAAATAAGACTAGAACGGATTACCCAGGCAGAAGGAGGCTGCTGTGTATTGGGGAACTAATTGAATAGAACTGCCTTTGAGGGGGAGGGTAGAAAATGGTCTAGATAACTTCCTAAGTTGTCTTTCTTCCTTCTCCCCCTATAAGGTGTTTAGACCATGAAATCTCGTGCAGATAACAGGGACAGAACACAGGTTTGAGATCAGTTGGATTTTTGTTCTAGCTCTTGCTTTCTTAGTGTGCAACCCTAGATATGTTGGTTTAAGCTCTGCCAGTGTTCTGTTCACCTGCAAGATGGAGATAAGTAACTTTACAGGTCCCTCACAGGTTGTTACAGGGAGCAAACGAAATGATAGATTTTGGAAAGTATCCAGGGCCATGTACTTATGAAATAATACCATTGACATTGCTTGATAATGCTTGCATAATTGTTATATACAAAAAAACCTCTGAATTAGGAATTCTGCTCTTTTATTGAATTAGTGTACTGGTAAAAGCCTTGGATGTCCTCAATTAAAAGCCTACCCTGAATGTCTCATCCTGTTGCTCTTAAACAATACCTGAATCATCAAGTGGCAAAGGTGATTGAGGGATTCTAGCCCTCAGGGTTCTCCACACTTATGATAAGTGTGCCTCTTTGAGGTAGCAGATTAAAGAGGGGTGGAGGAAAGATAAATCTAAGGGCCAAGTGTGTATTTAGGAGACTGAGCTCCATTTCTTGGAGTAAGTACTGGCCTTTTCTTCCTTTGCCATATCCTGGTATTCTCTCTTGCTCTTTTTTTTTTAAAGAAGGTGTTGTTTCCCACTTTATTATTTTCTTTAAAGTTTATTTATTGTGTGTGTGAGAGAGAGCATCAGCAGGGGAGGGACAGAGAGAGAGGGAGAAAGAGAATCCCAAGCAGGCTCTACAATGTCAGCATGGAACCCTGATGTAGGGTTCAATCCCATGAACTGTGAGATCATGACCTGAGTGGTGAACAAGAGTGGCCACTTAACTGATTGAGCCACTCAGGTGCCCCTCTCCTGTTCTTTTAGATGACAGTTTTTTCAGACTGTTATCTCTTAGCCCTTTATATTTTTGCAGGCTCCGTTTCCACTTAAAGCAAACCTGTTCATAATTACCTTCTTATCTCCTTCCCTTTCCTACCTTGAACTCCAGTTTATCTATGCCAGATACCTGCTTTTCACAGCGACAACAAACAGAAAGGAGATGTGTTGGGAATTTTGATAGATAGTGGGGTATAATGGCCTGGTTGTGGGGCAGGAAGCTTGGCTTCTAGCATCTCTTTGCCTCTTACTGGCTGTGTAACCACCTGAACCTCACATTCATTGGGGGCTGGAGGCAATAACTAGGTTCATTTGCAAGCTGAAAATCCTGTATTTATAAGTTAGTTTCTTTTTTCCTGTCCTTTCTTTCTTGCCTGCCTTCCCCCAGTAGTGAGCTGTTCCTTCTCTGGGGCAGCCCCTTTCAGGCCGAGCTTCTACTTTAGAAGGTCTGGATTTCAGGGTGGCATGTCACCTCCTTCAACTTGGCCCAGCAAATTCCTGATGCCAGTCTTTGCAAGGGATATGTGGTCCCAGGATGCGTCTGCAGCCCTCTTCTTACCTGGAAGGCCTGTGAGTGCTTCGAAACACTTAAAGTACCACAGAGTTGTGCTGTGTTTGTAGTGATGTTATGTGAAATGTCCAGGCTATTGTGTCAGTTTTCCATCACCACATTGTTGTGAGGAAGAGAGAGCAGGGATTATTTCCCCAGTTGTATGTAAGGGGAAGCTGCAGAAGTCCTGAGCACAAAGGGTTTGCCTAAGTGTGGAGAGGCAGACCCTGTAATCCCCTGCCCAGTTCTGTGCTGCTTTTACAGCATCTGACCTGTCAAGGGCCATCTGGATTCTGCTGTAAACTTTCAGGGAGGGGAATTCAGTGCCCTTTCAGACAGCCTCTCTGGTAAGACATATTTCCTCCCTAGACTGAGCCAGAATTCCTCTCCCGTCATTTCCACTGAAAGCACTAGTCCTGTGCTCTGCCTGATCCTGTCATGAGACAGCCATTGGCCTTCTCATAGGGTTACCAGGATGCTCAGGCCACTTAGCCAGGACCTTAAGACTTAATGATAGACTTAACTAAAAGTTGTGTGTGTGTTTTAACTGAATTTATTTATACCATTCTGTCTTCCAAAAGGAATTGCATAGAGCTAACCAAAAGTTCCATTTCACAGACATTGCTGACTGGTCATTGATCTTGATGAGCTGTGTTTCTAGGTCTCCATGGGGAGTGGGAATGTTGTGAGAAGGGGAGAGGGAAAAACAGACACAACACTGATTTAAAACTTTGATTTTACTTCTTCTGATGGTTTCCAGCAAAGATCTGTCTTAAGTTCAGAGCATGAATTCTTTCCAAATTGTAAAAAGTTTCAGGATATCTTAGGCATGGTTTCTGGGAGGGAAGTTGGAATAATTTTCACTTCCTTCTCTTTATCTCTCCAGTCCTCTTTTGGAGGTAGTAGGGGTGGGCAGGATACAGTATTTTCCCTTCTAATTTTCTCTTATCTTGTGACCAGATCTTTGGATTTCTTCCATTTTCAGATATTCGAATCCCAGTTTCCCAGAATCCAGGCACCTATCTCCTTATTTCTGCCCTTTATCTCCTCCATAGTACCTCCTCATGAAATGTCCATCAAAAGCCTGGGCCTTTTTTCCCAGGTCAACTTGGCACTTACCACCCTGGCTTCTTGCCTCTCATACCAAATGTTTTCTCTTGTTTTCATCCAAGAATTCAGCCCATCCCAATTTACTAACCAGGCTCTTTCTGCTTGGGACAGTTCTTTTGCAGTTGGGGAATTTCTACCCTAAGATCTTCCTGTGAGCCTTGGAATTTCAACAAAGGACAGTAGTCACTGGGTGTGAGTTACAGTGCACAAACAGTCCCCCATTCTTTTCCCCATTGAGCTGCCTTAGATAGAGAAGGATTATTGTTAGAGGTGGGAATGTGACATCTCGTGGGCTGGTTGGTCTGCCCTACCTTTCAGCATCCCACTGTGTCCTTTGTCCTGGAGGGTGATTTTAGTTCCTGATATCTTGGATCTGCAAACCAGTGTTTCCCAACTTTCTACAGTTTTAGGAATTATCCTTTTCCTTCTTACTTTGACATGGAGTGTGAGTGTGTAGGCCTTCCATATTCCCCAACTCCCTTCATGAGGAAAACAAAGAGAGGGCAGAAGTGCAGAGACCATGGCTGCTGGCTGGCACATGAGCGTGGGCTTGCATTTCCTACCATGGTCCATGAAATCAGCTCAGCTGGAATCCTTAGACACACACACACACACACACACACACACACACACACGTGCGCGCGCACGTGCATATACACGCATGTCCAGCCTCTCAGGTGTCAGCTCTTTTCTCACTTTGCTCCTTCAGGCTAGTCTCCAATTGCTTCTACCAGGACTTCCCTCCTGCCCCACTGTGCACTTGTCTTGTTGGACACACAGCCATCTCAGAGCAAGGGAGCATGATAGGAAGGAATGAGTGCCAGCTATGGAGGCAGGGATGCCTGGGTTTAAAACATGGCCATGCTCCTCACTAGGTCTTGCAACTGTCAGCTGGTTGTCACTTACCCTTGATATTCACACTCTTGATCTGAAGAATAGAATGATTAATGTACACTCTTCAGAGCTTCTAGGAGGGTCCTTCATGAGGAGGCCTCTGTGCAGTTGGTTTATTTCTTCAGCCCCAGGCATGGGGTGCCTTTTGGGCATGCCCTGCCTTTTTGTTTCTCCGAGAGCCCTGGTAATTCCTAGTTTCATGTAGAAACAAGTTAGCAAAATCAGTCAGTAACTACACACTGCTAAGTTTCTGCCTGCTATGTGCTCTGGAACACAGGAGGGAAGTGGTTGGGGGGAGGGCCTGTTGCCTGCAGAGTGTGTCCTGGTCACATGGTAGGGCTGGCCCTGGACTCAGTCCTTTTCAGAAAAGTCATGTGCTTGAGTAGCCAGTAGTTCTAAGTTCTCCACCCTCACTTCCCAGGGTCAGATACAGACATCAAGGCTCTTCCAGGGTGCTCCCTCACCCCCTTTCACAGGGCTACCACAAAATCCTGTGATTAAGTCCTTTACTCCTTAGGTCTGATGGTTCTTACCCCAGGAACAAGTCTGTCTCTGCTCTTGTACTTAGAACTAACAGCTCTCATTCCCCACCTCGAAAGGAAAAAAACAACAAAATGGAAGTATTTAAAAAAGAAAAAAAGAAAAGAAACAACAGCTGGCCCTCTTCTGCTTTTGGCAGCAGGTGTTTCCTCTCTGGCTTCCTTTTTGGCACCCTGGTTTTTGTTCTCATAGCCCTCCACCCTGTGACCTATTGCCCCCAACTCCTCCTTCCCGGAAGCCAGCGTTGAGCAGGTTGCTGAGAGCTGGCCCCAGACGCTTGGCCTTGGATTTGGTGAACGCACCCTCCGGCTGCCTGGCCTTACCTTAGCCAGGGCTTTCCCCTTCAATTCCATGAGGCTCCAAGCTCTGGGGCTGCGAAGGGGAAGACTCCAGACGTCTCCACTGGAGGGGTCCGAAGGTGTGGGTGGGGACCCGTGGGATTGCGATTGGGAGAAGGGAAGGTCCCTGTGGTAACAGATGCCAACACAGGGCCTCCTGAAGTTCAGAACCTCGGAAAACTTGGGATGCTCAGCCATCAAGTTCTGAGGAAATCCAGGGTGATTGCTAAGAGTCGGGCGGAGGGAGGAGGCGGGCCCGGGAAAAAGGGGCCGCTGGCGAGTGAGGGAGGCCGGTCCCGCCCCTCGGCCCTCCCCGTCCCGCCCTTACTGGGGAAGGGCCACGTTGCTCGCCCGGCGGGCGGGTCCGGTTCGTGTAGGAAGGGCCGGCCGGGAGGAAGGCGCCGGCGCCGGCACCCGCGCGAGCGCCTGGAACGCGCCGGGGCACCGGGATTGTTCCCCGCGCCCCGGGGCGGTCCAGGTTCAGGGCCGGGAAGTTGGGAGAACCTGGTGAGTAGGGGCCTGAAACGTCGGCGTCTGTCTGCTCTGAGGCTTGTCCCAGGGAGGGCATGGAGGTCCAACTGAAGGAGGCCCCGCGGGAGTGGAGAGGGCGCTCCAGGAGTTCAGGTCCCGGCTTGAGAAGCTGCTCCTCTCCGAGCACTTCGTGTTCCCCGACAGCCCTGGTGCCCGGGAGCCTCAGAGAGGACTTGGCCCGGCCCGCCCCGGGTTTCGGTCGCGCACCCCTCTCTAGCCGGGAAGTCGAACTCCGCGTTCCGCTCTCGGAATCCGGGCCTCCAGCTGTTGGAGGGAGGGCGGGCAGGCTCCACCGGGAGGGAAGCGGTTGTGAAACTCGGCCTTAGGGCGTACGTGGGTGCACGGCCAGAGGGGGTGGGATTGCTGCAGAGGGTTTGGGGAGCGGCAATGGGAGGTGGCCTTTCCCCAATCCCCACCCAGCGTCCCTTCCACTAGGGTTCTTTCTCCTCAGCCTCCAGGAAGAATTGACACAATGTGAAAATACGTAAACTGGAAAGAAAACTTTTTCCTCCTGTTAGCTCACGTGTGTGGAGTTGGGGCCTCCTGAGACGTGCAGGCCTTCCCCCCCCTCTCCCCCGAATCTTATAAACTGTGGAGCAGAGGGGCTGTGTGGCCAGCTGATCTGTGTTTGTACTGAACAGTGAGCCCCAGGGTGAGGCTCCACCTTGGTTAACCCTTGATCCTGTGGCCTGTTTAATTACTCTTTGCTTTAGGTCGTCCCCAAATGAGAGATGCAGCTTTATTTTCTGTCGTTTGTAATAGTTTTCAGACCACGGAGCCTTTTCTCTTAGATGCTTACATCCCGAGTCTGCCTCTCATTGTGAATCACCCCTGTCTGACCCCATTATTGGAGACCATTGTGCTCTCCTGGATTCCTGCTTCTGTGTCCTTCTCTCAGAGTTAGTATTGTAGTTATGTTTAACCTCAATGGCCTATGTGACAAGTTAAACTAATTTCCTGTTTGGGACATTGAGGAGATTGTTGCTGTCCTTTTCATCATTAGAAACCAGGGAACGTGGAGAAGAGCCAAATCAACTCTATCCCTGTTCAAATTATGGGAACCAAGGAACAAGTGGGTCAAGTGACCTGCCCAAGGTTACCTGGTTTCCCAGTCCATCATGCTTTTTGCTACACCAACATCATACTTTTAGTGTTTTCTTTTTCAGGATGAATAACCCGCATCCCTTCCTCCTAGGTCTTATTCTGTAAGTTCTTGAATTACTTAGTGTATCTTCTCTGACTTCTTTTCATTTCTTGTGAAATTATGGAGCCTTATACATGATGCAAGAGTCTAGCAGAGGGCTCATAATGAAATTCAGTTTGGTCTCCATTATCTGTGGTGTATTCTATCCTTTGGGTTTTTTAGGCAGTGCTTTTTAACATACTAAGCAAGATAAAGATAGAAGGGAAAGCCTGTCAACATTCCTTCAACTTGCATACTTTTTTAAATCTAAGTATGACTTCTCCATTATTGCTCACAAAGAGAAGTTGACTATCCGGTGTTCTGCTGTTTAAGGGATATTTTTGCCAGAGATGGAGGACTAGCTACAGAGGTAATACCATGGAATCAGAGTGTTAGGGATCTCACAGCTTCTAGGCAGTCCTTCAGAGGAAGAAATTGAGACCCATAGGGATTGGTGGGATCTGCTTATAGCCTGCTGAGGGTTTTATACACCCAAAATGCTCACTCATCTTGCACCACAGTGCAGATGTCTTTGTACTTGGTAGTGTGGATCAGATGTGTCACTTGGCTAAAAGAGTGTAAAAATTCTAGCAAATCAAAACTAATTTTGATTTCTGTGCCTTGCAGGCAAATGTCATTAATAACAGAACCTCAGGAACTTGGGTCAGGGTTAAAAAGACTATTGTTCTATTTTAGAAAAGGAAGGTGTGGCAGATTGTTTTGTCCCAAAATAGTCACCCCATCAATATCCCATTCCACTTGTTGTTACAGTTGGACTTTGTTCTCACCCACCAGTGGTGGGATCTGTGGTTTTTTCCCTTTGAGTATGGGGAGGCAGTCATGATTCTTCTGACCTATGAGTAGGCAGAAGTGATCCAAGACTAGATCATGAAAAGGATATAGTCTCACCTGGTTTACTCTCTTTCTTGGAACACTCATCTTTGGAACCCAGCCATCAAGTTCAGAGGAAACCCAGGCCACGTGAAGAGGCCACGTGGAGGTGTTGCAGCCAGCACTTCAGTTAACCATGCTAACATCAACCTGCAGACATGTGACAGAATAAGCCTTTAAGCCAGGCCCCAGCTTTTTGAGTCTTCCAGCTGAGGTCCTAGACATCATGGAGTAGAGACAGGTCATCTCCTCTATGCTTCACTGTCCAAATTCCTGACCTGTTGGAACTATGAGAGAGAATAAATGATTGCTATTGATTTAAGCCATTAAATGTTTTTATTCAACAATAGCTTCTAATAAGGAAAGGAATATGAGTTGAGGCAGGCCTCAACTTGGACTTGGGGCGTGAGCACAGAGGACAGGAAGAACACTGGGCTGTGCTTATCAAAGCTACTTAGATTCTCTTTTACTCATTATTTCAGATACTTTTTGCTGTATCTCAAATCACATCAAAATATTAAAGCTTAAAACAACAGAATCATTTTATTCCTATCTTAGCTATGTGGTTCTTGGTCATGGTCTTTTATGCAGTTGAAGTCAGATGTGGCCAGGGCTGGGATCAAACCTTTCAGATGCTTGCTGTCTACTAGAACCTTAGTTTGGGTTGTGAGCTGGAATACCTATAGGTGTCCTGTCCATGTGGCTTGGGCTTCCTCTAATCATTATGGCTGCATTCAAACAGCAGGCATCTCAGGAGCAACAGGTGGAAACTATTGCCTTTCATGGACTAGTTTTGCAAATCATGTATGGTTACTTTCTCCATAGTCACAGATCAAAGAGAGGGAACATAGACCCCATCTCCCCCACCTCTAGTGGGAGGAATGGCATTACATCTTTGTAAGAAAAGCATGTGGGATGGGTTATGTGGTGATCATCTTTGGAAAATGGAATCCTTCAGTCTTGTGCTGCTGATTTGGTCTTCTTTCTCCCTGATCTAGCTAATAATGCAAGCAGTCCCCCATCTAGCCACTTGAACCTCATACATGTGCCAAGAGTTGTAATAGGCTTAGAGGTCACAGAGACTTTTTCCTAAGGAGTAAGGTGAGAGGCATGTAAGCACAACCACAGATTTTGTTACAGTGTGGAGGGGAGAAACAGGAGGTGTGGAGAGAGTGTGGTGTGAGTGTAGTCGTGGGAAGGCCTGGCTGGCTCTGCCTGGGATGTTATGGATGTGTTGAGTGCTTGCACTGGGGCCATAGGTAATGTCTCAAGATGAAGAACAGCTGGAGCAAAGACTGCAGCGCATACAAGTGTACTCTTTGGGGGAAGTAAGTAGCTTGCTGAAGCCAGAGTGTGGGGTTCATAGGGTTAGGGATTGGAGGTGAGGTTGAAAAAAGGATGTTTGAGATAATTTTCTGTGAAGGCCTTGCATGTCATAATGAATTTGAGTTTTCTGTGGGCAGTGGTAGCTTCTGATGGTTTTTAAGGCAGGTTAGTGTTGTGACGAGGTGTGCACTTTAAGAAGGATGCTCTGTTGCTTTTGGGAAGGTTGCTTAGAGGGAAGTGAGATTAGCGATGGGTAAACTAGCTGAGAAACTATATCAAGAGTTCAGGCTTAAAACAGTATTTCATAAGGAAAGAGGGTTCAATTTAAAGGTTTGTGGGCTTGAAATGGAACTATGGCAGTGAATGAGTAGCTGTCTCTTACATTTTCATAATTCTAAAATGCTTGGGCTGGATATGTTTCAGAATTCAGGATTTTTTTGGATTTTAAAAAGATGATCTAGTACGTTTATGATGTAGTATAAAATGTGGAACAGCACACCATAATCCAACATTTTGGTTTCTGTGGCAAAATGTATAAATAGTCTCACTAAATGAGATAAATAAATGCTATAAATAGTCTTACATTAGATCACATCAGATTTCACCAAAGGTTTTACTGCCAAATGAGTGTAGAAAACTCAATTTTTTGGTGCTTTTTGGGCTTGGGAATGGCAGTTAAGGAATTGTGGGTGAGTGACATCCACACAATAGTCACTTTTTAGGTCATCGGCAAATCTCTTGATGGTCCAAGATCCTAGCACAGCTGCTTGGCTGCAGTGGAGGAGCTGGTCCCATCCTGAATAGCTTGTAGCTGAGGGAACTTTATAGATCTTGAGCAAGAGATTGCACTGATGTCAGTGTTTGTGAAGGGGAGATAGACTTCATATTGTCTGATACCTTCCCTGGCAGAGACATGAGTCAGAGTACACCAAGTGAAGGAGAGAGGGAAGATCAGACCAGTCATACAGGTACGTGCAAAGGCCCTGAGGCAGGCTTATGTGTTTGTAGCCCAGAAGGATGTAGTAGAGTGGAGCAAAGAGAGCCAGCCAGCTAGAGAGGGAACAGAGGAATAAGTGGTTAGCATTTATATCACAACTGGGCACTGTTCTAAATACTTGACGCAGATTATCTCACCCAATCCTTACGGCAACCCAGTGATTGATTCCTATCTTATTATTATTATTATTTCCATATTAGAGGTGAGAAGATTGAGTTTTAGAGATGTGAAAAAACATGGGGTGGTACCACACATTGCCCTGAGCTGTTTGGCTTGCCCTTGTTACTCCTGATGGTAGGACTGAGAGCGGCACTTTCTGGATGAGTGTGTGGGCTTGCTGGCTACAGGCTGGGCTGGCCCTTGGTGCTTTATCACCCCTCAGTCACAGCCAGCTCCTGGGGAGTGCATGTGCTTGTGTATGCACACACCATTCATTAACTTCCATATAGAGCAGAGGATCCTGTCCTGGAGATATGTGGAGAAGCAGTAGGAAACTGCTCTGGGACTCTGGGTAAGTTTGTGTAGAGAAGCAGTGGAGCCTGGGAATAGGGGTATTGTGTTCTCTTATGGAAAGAGGAACAAGTTCTGTTTTACAATTTAGAAAAAATGGTCATAGTCTGGCAAACTAAGGCCTGAGGGCTAAAGTAGAGGCCTGGACTGGACTGGAACAGCGGTTTCCTGTGGGCTATCCAGCCACTCTTAATGTTTACAGATTTGCTAAGAATCCAGTCCTCTGAGGGACTGAGAAAATTGCTTTGATCTGCATGGCTTAGAAGGTTAGGTGAGCAGAGGCCTCTGGAAGTGGATGTGGGCCACCTAATTCCCAATGTCTGGAGAAGAGTGAAGGCTTTTACTTGTCATCTGCAGGGTTGTGAGGATGGTGTTCCTTGGGGTTTTACACCAGTCTGAGAGCTTGCTGGTCTGAGGTGGCTCATGGATAAGTCAGAGATGGTTCTGCTCCTCCAGCCTTGAGGTAACATTTCAGATGATAGAATTCAGTCTCTTTTCCTTCCTCCATCCCTTTATCTAAAGACTTTTCCTGCCTAGTCAGTTAGGAGACAGGAGAAATACCTCCCTATTTGGGGGATAGGGAATCCTGGCCGTAAGATTGGAGGGAAAGTTCCAACATGGACCACATTGTGGCAGCAAGGAAGAAACTGGAAATCTGTTGTCTCTCTCTTTTTCTAGGAAACCTTGATTTGTATATGAGCACTGACAACATGGGAATTTAATGATACAGTAAAACGGAAATGGACCTGAGTTTTCTGAGGAGACTGGTGCTATGGAGTTGTGGGGTAGATGGTTTCTCAGAGGACAACATGTGGTGGTGGTGCTGGCAGGGACTGGGGTAGTCCCCCCAGAAGGGAGACAGAATCTAGGTTCCTTTAGAGACCCTTCAGGATCAATACTTTGGTCCTTTAACACTGGATCTGCCTGCTCAAGAGCCCAGAAGTACAGAGATGAGATCTGGAATCTGAGATTTTGGTGGCTGTGAGGCAAAGGGTAACTAGCAGAGAAGCCCAGATTTTTTGGTGGCTGTGAGGCAAGGGGTAGCTGGCAGAGCAGCAGGGCACAAGAGGGCACATACCTGAAGCTTTAGGATGTGAAGGGTATAGACCAGAAGTGGGAAGGCCAGGGACAGAGTTGTGTGGATTGTTATGGCAGCTACCTGGGAATTGGAGGGTGTGGTAGATTCTTCCAAATAGTGGGTTCTGATAGAGTGAGAGGGTTGGTAGGACCATGCCTTTTTCTTGTAAGATGTGTGTCCCAGTCCCTTCCCAAAGCCTGGCAGACAGCAGGTGTGTGATACATGTCATTGAATGATTAGGGAGTTCAGGACAAAGGGATTGTTTTAGTTGCCCCTACTGATGTGCCTAACTTGGGCTATATTGGACAAAGCTAGTCAGAACTTTGGGCCATGTCCCCATATCGATTTTAAGAAACTTTATTTGGAAATAAATTCAAACTTACAAAAAAGGTGCAATAATTAAAATGGTATAAGGGCACTTTTAATCCCTTTACTCAGATTCACCTATTAGCATTTTGATGCATTTGATCTCTCTCTCTCTCTCTCTCTCTCTGTATACATGATATTTGTGTTCTGAACCATTTGAGAAGTTGCTTTCTTGGCTCTCCTAATTACTTCAATCTAATTTACCTAAGAATTGGGATATTATTTTCCATGACCACAGTATGGCTCTCAGTTGATCAACACTGATACTTTGTCTATATTCCAATTTTGTCATTTAACCCAATATTGCCTTTTTTTTTTTAAAGAAAAAGTTTTATTGAGGTATAATTGACATAGAATAAATTGCATCCATACCCGCAAAGTTTCCTCTTGTTCCTTTGTGATACCTCCCCTCACTGTCCTCATTGTCTCCATGCCTAGGCAACCATCGATTGGCTTTCTGCTACTATAGATTATTTTATATTTTCTGGAGATTTATTTAAGTGGAATCAGTGTATGTGCTCTTTTTTTGTCCATTCACATATCACAGTTATTTTGAGATTAATCCATGTGTTGTGTGTATCAGTAGTTTATTCCTTTTTATTACTATATATTATTCCATTTTGCAGGTAAACCACAATTTGTTTATCCATATTCCTCTGTTGATTGCCTTTGGGTTTCTCCCAGTTTTTGGCGATTATGAATAAAGCTGCAAAAACATTCCAGATAATTTTTGTATGGACATGTGTTTTTATTTCTCTTGACTATATATATAAGAGTGGACTTGGTGGTATGGTTGTCTTCTGTTTAGCATTTTAACAAACTGCCAGAATGCTCTGAAAGGACATTAGTTCCATACCTCATACTATATACAAAAATTAACTCAAAATGAACCTAAATGTAAAACCTAAAACTATAAAACCTAAAAAAGAAAACAAGGAAAGATATTTGTGATTTGGGCAAAGATTTCTTAGATACAATGCCAATGGCATGATCCATAAAAGATAAAAACCCCTGATAACTGATTATCATTAAAATTAAGAACTTGTGTCTTTCAATTGACACTCTTAATACAAGGACAAGGGTTTGAATTTTTGTGTCTGATAGGTGAGAAATTCTTAATATAGTTTAATTTGCATTTTTCTGTTATAAGTGAACTTGAATATCTTTTCATATGTGTAAGGACCATTTCAGTATCTTTTTGTGAGTTGCCCTTGTCTAAAGACAGAGTTTTGGCTTTTTACCTCCTCAGTGTAAAAGTTCTTTGTCTCTTAGGGTATTGGCTTTTTATTTGTATATTTGTGTGTATATTGCAGATATTCTTCCCCAGTTTGTCTTTTGACTTGGCTAATGGTGTTTTTATCATGCAAAAATGTTTTATTTATTACTGCATCTAGATTTTGAATCATACTTAGAAAGCCTTTCTCCCTACCCAGGTTATAGAGGAATTGACCCATATTTTCTTCTAGCACTTGTATAGTTATATTTTTTATATTTAGATCTCTAATCCACTTGGAAGTTATTCTTTTGCACAGATGTAATTTTATTTTTCCAAATAGCTATATAGTTGTTATTACACTCTTAATAAGACATTTTTTGCCCTAGTAATTTTAAATATCACCTGTATCGTATATTAGGTTTCTATATGTTTTGGGATCTATTTCTGTAATTTAAATTGTATTCCTTTGGATAATCTATTTACCTACTATTATCACATAGTTTTATTTATTTATTTATTTTTAAATATATGAAATTTATTGTCAAATTGGTTTCCATACAACACCCAGTGCTCATCCCAAAAGATGCCCCTTTCAATACCCATCACCCACCCCCCCTTCCTCCCACCCCCCCTTCCTCCCCCCCCTTCCTCCCACCCCCCCCTTCCTCCCACCCCCCCCCTTCCTCCCACCCCCCATCAGCCCTCAGTTTTTTTTTTTTTTTTTAACGTTTATTTATTTTTGAGACAGAGACAGAGCATGAATGGGGGAGGGTCAGAGAGAGGGAGACACAGAATCCGAAACAGGCTCCAGGCTCTGAGCTGGCAGCACAGAGCCCGACGCGGGGCTCGAACTCACGGTCCGCGAGATCATGACCTGAGCCGAAGTCGGCTGCTTAACCGACTGAGCCACCCAGGCGCCCCTGTTCTCAGTTTTTAAGAGTCTCTTATGCTTTGGCTCTCTCCCACTCTAACCTCTCTCTCTCTCTTTTTTTTTTTTTCCCTTCCACTCCCCCATGGGTTCCTGTTAAGTTTCTCAGGATCTACATAAGAGTGAAAACATATGGTATCTGTCTTTCTCTGTATGGCTTATTTCACTTAGCATCACACTGTCCAGTTCCGTCCACGTTGCTACAAAGGGCCATATTTCATTCTTTCTCATTGCCACATAGTACTCCGTTGTGTATATAAACCACAATTTCTTTATCCATTCATCAGTTGATGAACATTTAGGCTCTTTCCATAATTTGGCTATTGTTGAGAGTGCTGCTATAAACATTGGGGTACAAGTGCCCCTATGCATCAGTACTCCTGTATCCCTTGGGTAAATTCCTAGCAGTGCTACTGCTGGGTCATAGGGTAGGTCTATTTTTAATTTTCTGAGGAACGTCCACACTGTTTTCCAGAGCGGCTGCACCAGTTTGCATTCCCACCCACAGGGCAAGAGGGTTCCTGTTTCTCCACATCCTTGCCAGCATCTATAGTCTCCTGATTTGTTCATTTTGGCCACTCTGACTGGCGTGATGTGATATCTGAGTGTGGTTTTGATTTGTATTTCCCTGATGAGGAGTGACGTTGAGCATCTTTTCATGTGCCTGTTGGCCATCCGAATGTCTTCTTTAGAGAAGTGTCTATTCATGTTTTCTGCCCATTTCTTCACTGGATTATTTGTTTTTTGGGTGTGGAGTTTGGTGAGCTCTTTATAGATTTTGGATACTAGCCCTTTGTCCGATATGTCATTTGCAGATATCTTTTCCCATTCCGTTGGTTGCCTTTTAGTTTTGTTGATTGTTTCCTTTGCTGTGCAGAAGGTTTTTATCTTCATGAGTTCCCAACAGTTCATTTTTGCTTTTAATTCCCTTGCCTTTGGGGGTGGTACGGCTGAGGTCAGAGAGGTCTTTTCCTGTTTTCTCCTCTAGGGTTTTGATGGTTTCCTGTCTCACATTCAGGTCCTTTATCCATTTTGAGTTTATTTTTCACATAGTTTTAATTATAGAAGCTGTGTAATATGTAGTATTTTAATGGCTGGTAGGGCTAGTCTCTTTTTCACACCTCATTTTCATTATTTTTCTAGATCTTGTATGTTTATTTTTTTCACATGAACTTTAGTGTCATTTTGTCTAGCTCCCAGAAAATTGATTTTTATTCAGATTTTGATGATGTTGAGGTGTCATAACTAAGAACAAGGGATATTAAGTCCTCTTGTGTCTTTCAGGACCTATCATCTTGTTCATGTAGGTTTTGAATATTTCTTAAGTTTATTCTTAATTTATCATTTTCATGGCTAGGGTAAATAGGATTTTCTCATCCATTGTTTCTTCTAATGAGTTATTTTTTGTTTATCTGAAGCCTATTTTTGCATGTTAATGTTTATATCCTGCTACTTTGCTCAGTTATTCAGTTGTTTGGGGTGGTTTTATCATTAATTCTCTACAGTTTTCCAGGCATATTCTTACAGTAGCAATAAATAGAGATAGTCATGTTTCTTTTTCCACTTCTGCTTTTTTCTTCTGTAGCCCATTCACATTGGCTGATCCCTGTAGCAGAATGTTAGTCATATACATGGTGGGCAGCTTAGTTTGCCCCTGACCTTTGTAGGAATGTCTCTAGTGCTTCCTTTTTAGGTAGGGTGTTGATTTTAGCCCAGAGGTGTGATATTAGAGTTTTTAAATCAATAATCATTGAGCAGTTTGATTTGAGGAATGAGAGTCAGATGGTCTCCCCTCCACTCCTGCCCCTAAACTCTGGATGGAAGATGGAAATGAAATCTGTCAGGTATGGAAGGGAAAGTGGGGTTCCCTTGCTTCCTCCTTTACAACATCACTTTCTACTTTCCCTTCAAACCACATTGCTTTTCTGAGGACACATGGACTCCTTTTGGAGTGAGGAGAGTATGTTGTCCTTCCCCATTCATCCCAGATTAGGAGATGGGCTGTTCTTTTCTAAGAGAGCTCTGGAGTCCACCTCCTGGGCTCCCTCCTCTCCCATCCTGCATTCCTCCCCCTAGGACAGCCCCATGCTTTTGTGATGAAGATTGGTTTTCTCTGTCTTCTCAGGTGCATGGCTGCTTCCTAATCCTGAGGTCCAGAGAAAGCATCCCTAGAGCTGTGGAAGTGAACTAGGCAAGCCAAGGGCAGCCTTGAGCCCCACCCTTGCCTGCCACCCCCTCGGGGGCCAGGATGCTGAAGAAGCAGTCTGCAGGGCTTGTGCTGTGGGGCGCCATCCTCTTTGTGGCCTGGAATGCCCTGCTGCTTCTTTTCTTCTGGACACGCCCAGCGCCTGGCCGGCTGCCCTCTGACAGTTCTCTGGATGATGATCCCGCCAGCCTCACCCGCGAGGTGATCCGCCTGGCCGAGGACGCGCAGGTGGAGTTGGAAAGGCAGAGGGGGCTGCTGCAGCAGATCAGGGAGCATCATGCTCGGTGGAGCCAGAGGTGGAGGGTGCCCACTGCTGCCCCACCCATTCCACCGCGTGTGCCTGTGTCCTCACCACCAGCCGTGATCCCCATCTTGGTCATTGCCTGTGACCGCAGCACTGTCCGGCGCTGCCTGGACAAGCTGCTGCACTACCGGCCCTCGGCTGAGCACTTCCCCATAATCGTCAGCCAGGACTGCGGGCACGAGGAGACAGCCCAGGTCATCGCCTCCTATGGCAGTGCTGTCACGCATATCCGGCAGCCAGACCTGAGCAACATTGCGGTGCCCCCCGACCACCGCAAGTTCCAGGGCTACTATAAGATTGCACGGCACTACCGCTGGGCACTGGGCCAGGTCTTCCATAGGTTCAAGTTCTCAGCAGCTGTGGTGGTGGAGGATGACCTGGAGGTGGCGCCAGACTTCTTCGAGTACTTCCAGGCCACCTACCCGCTGCTGAAGGCTGACCCCTCCCTTTGGTGTGTGTCTGCCTGGAATGACAATGGCAAGGAGCAGATGGTGGACTCGAGCAAGCCAGAGCTGCTCTACCGCACAGACTTCTTTCCTGGCCTGGGCTGGCTGCTGTTGGCTGAGCTCTGGGCCGAGCTGGAGCCCAAGTGGCCCAGGGCCTTCTGGGATGATTGGATGCGAAGGCCTGAGCAGCGGCAGGGCCGGGCCTGTGTGCGACCTGAAATCTCCAGAACGATGACCTTTGGCCGCAAGGGTGTAAGCCACGGGCAGTTCTTTGACCAGCACCTCAAGTTCATCAAACTGAACCAGCACTTCGTGCCCTTCACCCAGCTGGATCTCTCATATCTGCGGCAGGAGACCTATGACCGAGATTTCCTTGCCCGTGTCTATGGGGCTCCCCTGCTGCAGGTGGAGAAAGTGAGGACCAGTGAGCAGAACGAGCTGGGGGAGGTGCGGGTGCAGTACACAGGCAGGGACAGCTTCAAGGCCTTTGCCAAAGCCCTGGGCGTCATGGATGACCTCAAGTCTGGTGTTCCCAGGGCTGGCTACCGGGGCATTGTCAGCTTCCTATTCCGGGGCCGCCGTGTCCACCTGGCTCCCCCACAGACCTGGGATGGCTATGATCCTAGCTGGAATTAGCGGTGCCTGTTCCTCCTGGGCTCCTTCCTTGCCATATCATGGGATGAGATGGGACCGTGTCCTTAGGCTGCATCGCCCTCTCTGTGTGTCTCTCTTGGGTACATTTATCTTTTTTTTTCTTTTTTTCTTCTTTTTTTGAGTGGCATTCAGAAGCACAGAGGATAAGGTGAGGGTTATTCTCCCATTCTCAAGGGGGGTGGATCACATCAGGGGAAACTTCCTGGGATATGTCGAGCAGTATTAAGCAAGAAACCACCGTGTGGTAGGGGAGAGACTTGGGCATGTTGGAGCCATAGACTTCCATGTTCCAGGTTTTCTCCTAGAGCATCTGCAGAGAGGTGAGCAACTTTAGTTCTCTTGACCAGCTCTCTTTCCCCTGTCCCGGCTCTTCCAGCCAGGGTGTGAGCTCACCTCCTATACCTGCTCCCCACCCCTACCTTCCCCCAATTTGAGGGGTTGCTGGGTTATTTGAAAAGGGGACTTATCTGTGGCCAAAATGAAACTAACCAAAGGGGTTTCATCATCAGAGTCTGGGTGGAGCTGTTAGGCTTTCAGGGTTTACTGCCACCTACTCTTATTTCTCTTCTACCCTTCTCCTTATCCCTGACCTCCTTTCTGCTCTTCTTTCCTTGCAGCTTAACAATTTGTGATTCTAAGATGAGAAGTTGAAGGGGGAAAGCAAGACGTCTCCTCAGTTTGTCTGCAGAAGTTGGGGGAAAGGTGGTAGGGGGAAAGCCTTGGTGTGCTGGGACATACCTCCCTCATCCTGCCTCAAAGAAACAGACTCTGTTCCTGGATCCTGACCTTTCTAAAAATTGATCCCTTCCCTTTTGCTCTAGGAGGTTCATGCTGGCTTTGTGGAAGAGAGATTAGCTCCTTGTGTCCCTTTTCCCCTGGGGTTTGGTGCACAGGCTCCTCCCTAAAGGTTGTGGTTTCTGGTGGCCTTCCCAGGGTGAGGTAGAACAGCCAAGCAGGATGGCTCCTGCCTCCCTCCGCTGTCTCCGGGGCATATCCTTATCTGCTCAGATTAGGATGAGGATGGCAAGTTGGAGAGCAATGTGTGTGTTTTTGCTTCTGGCCTGACCTCGGTTCATGGAAGAAAGTTGAAGCTACAGAATTATTTTCAAAAATAAAGGCTAAATTGTCCGAAAAACTGTGTGTATGTGTTTGTGTCCTAGCACAGGAGGAGGGGGTGGAGAGGTGATGGCTAGAGGAAGGAGGAAAAAGAAGGGAGAATAGGGACTGAGGGAAAGGGCTGGTTGGGCAAGAGGAAATGGATCAGCTAAAGGAAGGAAAGCAGATGACCGGAAGATGACAGCTGGGAGGGTTGGGTGTGAAAGAAAGGCCAGGCATGGAGGTGGAGAGGGTCTGAGGCTACAGTTCCCTTGCTGCTAATCTCTGGAGTTGGGCTGTGAACCTGTGGTGGGCTTGAGCTTGCTGTCAGCCTGAAAGCCTGGCCTGAGAACCCTGGCAGTCCCTGACAGAGTGGGTGCTGTGTGCTGGGTGCCCCCTGGTGGTCATGCATTTCCTGGGCATCCTCCTGGCCCTGGCCCTGAGCTCTGGATGCAGAGCTGATACCAGGTAAGCTCTGGCAGTGGCACTCAGAGTCCTGACCATGATCCCAGTGAGAATGCCTTTTATTGCCACCTACAATATACATGTAACTGATAAACATTTCCTAAAACTTATGTGTAATACATTGAGAGTTTCTGTTCTTCACTATTTTTACTTTTTTTAATGATTCATTAGTGGATTTAAAACCCTGAGTAGGTGGCTTTGCTGACAGATACCATTCTGGAGCTTTACACATGTGAGCTGTGGAGTGAATGGGGTCACCTGGGCACAAAGGGAGCAACTCTGGCCGCCTTTTTCCTGGGCTTAGGAATGTGGAGTGTGCTATGGGAACCAGGGTCAGACATTCATTTTAAACTTTCAGATGTTTGTAGAACTAGTTTTGTCTTCCCATGTGCTCCTAGATGGATTACTTAACTCTGTTTTGGGAGGGAGATGCTCATTATCCATGATTTGCAGATAGGAAAAGAGGACCAGTGCAGCACCGGATCCTGCCTGACACAACACATTGGCTGCCAAACTCCATGTTCTTAGCACTAAATGTATTAAACAGTTATTCACCAGGTGGCTTGTTCTGAGCACTCTGTGATTAATATCAACTCATTTAATCCTCAAAGCAATTGTGGGTGGTAAGAACTGCTCCTGTTTTAGAGGTGACGAAATGGGCACATAGAGATTCCCTTGCCCCAAATCACCCACCTGGTCAGGATGGAGTGGTGGATTTGACTAGGGCCTGTGCTGTTAAGTATCACCTAATACTAGACTGTTCCTTTTATATCCTTTACTGCCTTCCTCCAAGAATGTCTTCTCAGGTTCCTTTGTACTCTGGCCTCCTCCCTCAGGCCCCAGAGTGGTGGATGGTACTGGACGTCCTGGCAAGCAGCACACAATCTGCCTGGGCTGGTAGCATGAGCAGTGGCAGCCCTCTGGGAGAGATTGCAGAGGAGATGCCAGTCTTAAAGATACAGACTGATTTCTCAGGTTTCTCCTGAAGCAAGGAGAACTTTCAGGGATCCCTGGTCCTGTTCCTCTTCTGGTCATCTTCAGGTGTGGTTCATGTGTGCAGGGCTGCTATCCATTAAGAACCATGATTCTGGAGCACCTGGGTGGCTCAGCTTGTTAAGCGTCTGAGTTTGGCTTAGGTCATGATCTCACAGTTCATGAGTTTGAGCCTCACATCCAGCTCTGCACTGACCTCAAAAAGCCTGCTTGGGATTCTCTCTCTCTCCCTCTCTCTGCTCCTCCCCTACTCCTACTTTCTCTTTCTCAAAATAAATAAATACACTTAAAAAAAAAAAAGAACCATGATCTTCCTGGGGATGTTACCAAATACAAAAGTACCATGTATTAAATGTTTCAGGATTAACTTTGAGTTCAGAGATTTAAAGGTAATTCCAAAAAGTTCATCTAGCTCACTGCAGCTCCCCTGCCAGGTAGGCCCTCCCTGAAACAGCCAGTGACCTACTGGTATGGCCAATGCAGGCTGTGCAGGTGGAGGGTCTGCCCGAGTGGCATCTGGGGTCTCAGCTGCCTACAGAAGGCCTTACAGGGATGCGGTGTGCATGTGGGCCCAGCAGCTGCTTGGGCCAGGCCACCACTGGCCTTAGCCTTGGCACTTCTGCCTCTGCCTGTGACCCATAGTCCTTCCTCCATTTCATGCCATCCTCCTGCTCCTGGTACCAAGAACCGCTGTTTCTGCCTTCTCTCCGTGAGTCTCCCCTCCATCAGTCTCTTGGACTTTGCTCTTGTTAAATAACAGATATTCAAGAAACTTATAAAGATCTAATTGGCCTTATTGAATGATTCATGATCAGGCAGCATCCTGTCTAGCAAGTAGAAAGTTCTTAAAGGGCTATAGAAAGGGAAGGTTTTTAAAGGCAGGACAAGGAAGTCATAAACCAAAAAAAAAAAAAAAAAAAAAAAAAAAAAAAAATTGGGGGGGCAAAGTCACCTCACTTTGGGGAACAAAAGGATCTTATTATTTAGATTACCTCATCAGTGCTGATCAGGAAATTCCAAACTGGTTAAGATTACATTCATGGGGAAGATTGAAACTGCAGTTAGGTTTGGTATTAAGCCCTCTTTGGTGTCATGGGATTAGCACAACTGACTCCATTTGGGATCTATTGTTTACTTTTAACAGCCTTCTCTCTTTTCTGGGTCATCCTGGGTCATCCTGGGTCATCTGGGTCATCACTTGTGGGGTGAGTCACCTTCAGTGTGGACAAATGGATGGTCTCTGACCATGCTCTCCCTGAGCTTTCAATTGACCCACACAGGTGTGTTCAGAATCCTGCCAGAGCTAAGGGGCAAAGGCTAGAGGTGGTACATGGGGACCAGGGCACAGTAGAGGACTTAGGAGAGGGAGCAGGGTCTGAGGCTGGGGCCCTGGCTGGGTTGGAAGGGTCTGTATTTAATGTCAGATACAATGCCCTTTTAAAATGAAAGGTATAGTTTACTTTTTTTCTAATTACAAAAACAATACATGTTCATTTCAGAAAAATCAGAAAGCAGATAATAAAAACATTCACACTTCCACATTCCCCCTCACCTCTGTTTATACATTATACATACCAGGTTTCTTTCTTGCATAAGTAAGTGAGTAAATAAATAAATAAATAAATAAAACATTTATTGATCAATAAAACCCATAGAAATACAGAAATATTTATTTAGCTTTATATGAGTTAAACACATATATACCCTATATATTATATCATAGCCATGTCAAATATTTACCTTCACCATAATTTTAATAATTTCCCCTTTTTCTTAATTATCTTTATAAATGATGGATTTCAGGGTTCCTGGCAGGATTTCTGTAGAGATCAGTGGTTTGCCTCCAGTGGGGCCCTTGAACCTCCATCTGTCCTCCTATCTACCCTCTGTCCAACCTGGGCAAGTCACAGAGAATTTATACTTGGAGCAGAGGCGAGGAGAGGAGTGCCACATCTTTTGTTTTGAGGCAGGAAGATGTGGCTTGGTGGTTTGGTCCTATCATGTGAAGGATGTAAGCTGAACCCAGCTCTGGCTCACTGCCTGTACATTGGACTCTGGATCAGCCATCTGTCCTGCCAGAGCCTCTTCCTGTGAGGACACTAGTGCCTCCCTTTGGGTTGATTGTGAAGATTAATATGTGTGAAAGCAACAGTTCAAGTCCTAGAGAAATCTCCATCTCTGGTGCTCTCTTTTACCCAGTTTCATCTTTGATCCTACCTTTTGTTCCCCTTTGTATGCATCTGGAGGAAGCAGAGTGATACAGGCATAGCTGTTGAGACAAAGGGCCCTTGGTGGTCCTGAGGCTGTTACTCCCTTCCACTGTCCCTTCAGCTCATTTGAAATCTGGCTCTTTATTCTAAAATGATAAGACAGTATATTGAACTTGATTTAGCTACTTACAGCAGAAAAGTCTAACCACAGTACCTTATGTAAGTGAGAGCTAGGTGGTGTAAGGCTGCAAGGTAGTTTCCGTGTCTTCTGTCTCTCTGTCTCACTCCTTAGCATGATGCTTCCCTCCTAGGTGTTACTCTGACTGCAGGAGCTCTGGCCATCATGCTTACATTTTAGGCAGGAAGAAAGAGAAAAGAAGAAGGGCAAAAGGTGGATTCTTTGGATTCTTGATGCAGTGTTCCTGGAAGTCAGCAACAGCCTGATTACAGCTCCCTGGCCAGAACTGGATCACACAGACATACCAGTCTGCTGGAAAAAGTAACTATTCAGCAGAATCAAATTATAATTCCTCTAAGGATAAAGGCAGTGACAATGTGGGAAATTTCAGGGCTTCTGGCACACCCTAGGCCTGGAAGAATGAACTTGTGACAGTGACAGAGAGGATTTGAGAGGGCAGGATGATGGGGAGGTTTTGAGGAGTGCATTAGGAGCCTTGACCCAGAGAGGATCAGAGTTTAAGACTCCTAGGGCCCTAATCCTAGCGGATTCTGTGAGAAGCATGACCAATGTGCTTAAGGGGACTAGGCTTTCCCAGGGTCACACATGACATCTGAAATTCTTAAAGGCCACTTCACCCCAGAAATGCTTATTGACAAAGGAGCAGATATTTTCTTTAGTGTTTTGAGAGTGTATACCTCACATCCTTCCTGGCCCCTTTGCCTGCTGGTTGCACTGTTGTGGGAGACCCTCCAGGAAAAGGGGCCTGGTACCTTCTGACTGATCCCCATTCTTTGTTATTATTCCTATCGCTCTTTCTTTCTAAGGGAAGGAGAAGTGATTTACATTCTTGTGACCATTGCCTAAGCCATGTACTCAAGGATCTGTGTGTCTCCAGAGATGCACTGTACACCTGTATTAAAAGTAGAGGACCTTTATCTGATAGGGTATTAGTCTGGCAGCTGGAAAAAGACCCAACATGATCATGGCCTAAATAAGATGGTCTATTTCTTACCTGCTCAAAAATCCAAGTGGTGTTTCTGGGCTACTACAGCATGTCCACACCCACCAGAGAGTGTCTTTCATTTGTCATCCTACTGTCTTCAACACGTGATTCCCAGCTCCCAAAGATGGTGCTCTGGCTCCAGTCAGGAAGGAGGAAAAGAGAAGAAGACAAGCCTCCTTTTTTTTTTTTTTAGAATGAAACCCAGAATCTGTGTATAAGACCTTCCTTCATCTCCCACTCACAAGATCTTGCTCTTGTTCCCCAAATTTCAGGAGAGACTAAGGAAACAGAGTGGCAGCTATATGTTCAGCTAAAACTTATTTATTTATTTATTTATTTATTTATTTATTTATTTATTTAGAGTGCAAGTAGGAGAGGGGTGGGGGGGGGGGGAGAGGGAGAGAGAGAGAGAGAGAGAGAGAGAGAGAGAGAGAGAGAGAATCCCAAGCAAGCTCCGTGCTGTCAACACAGAGCCCAATGCAGGGCATGATCCCATGAACTATGAGATCATGATCTGAGCCAAAACCAAGAATCAGACGCTTATCTGACTGAGCCACCCAGGCACCCCTAAAACTTCTCTTACCATGTAAGATGGGTCAGCCTTCTCTGGGCACAAGCAATACAGCAAAACCTGTCAAACACCCCTTCTTGAAGATAGTGTTTGCTTATTTTTCAAAGTTTCTATTTAGAAAAAAAGAGAAGCCCCTCAGCCCCAAATGGAGTAGGTGAGTGGTGATCAGGCCTCACTCAAGCCCTCAATGCCTTCCCAGAGGAAAATACTAGGAGCAACACACTTTTGGATCAGTCAGCTGGGCCCCCATAAAGCCATGCAGCAGGAGTGAGGTCAGATCATGAAAAGGGACGCAGTTGCTACCTGGTTTGCTGGACTGCTCAAGCTTGGAGCCACAAGCTATGTAGACCTGCTATGTAAGAAGTCTAATGGACCCTGAAACTGCCTTGCCAGAGAGGCACAGCCATGTGAGTGAGCTATCTTTTATACCCAGCTGGGAGCCTTTAGGTGTCTGCAGCTCTGGCCAGCATCTGAGTGTAACTACATGGGACACCCAAATTGACAACTACCCTGTCAACCCTTTCTGAATTGATGACCCACAAATAGTGAGCAAAAATCAAATGGTTGTTTTATGATGCTAAGTTTTGGGGTAATTTGTCAAGTGACAATATTACCCAGTATGCTTAGGTACTATGTTCTGTCATTGAAATGTTAGAAGAGTTTATGTAATCAGAAGGGAATTTTTAAACAAATGCTTTGAGAATAAGATTTTTAAAGCATTTATTCATCAATACTAGGAGTGAGAGTATCATTATCTAAGAGACTGGTTCTACTATTTAGATAGAAGTGATCTTTGAATTAATCGATGTGAATCTTTTTTTCTCCCAAAACTTTTCTCAATTTTATATTCAAGATATTCCCCAAAGTTTTATTATGAAAATTCTCAAACCCAGAGAAGTTGAAAGACAAAGTACCAAGAAGTCTCATATAGATGATAGGACAATTAATATTTGTCATATGACAAATACATATAATTTTCTGTACCAGTTGACAGAAAGTTGATGAATGAATTTTATTTTCAAATAACCTTTTTTTCCTGTTCATATAAGTAATATATACTCATAGTATAGGTCTTGTAAAATATAGAAAAATAAATAGAAAATAATACACTCCTCCAAAATAAACTCTTCTAGATCTGAAAAGAAAAGGAAAGAAAAGAAAAGAAAAGAAAAGAAAAGAAAAGAAAAGAAAAGAAAGGAAAAGAAAAAGGAAAGAAAACGAAGTTTACCCATAACCAACTAACTTGATGGTTTGTTGAGCAAGTTTCTTCTCTGAATTTGGTCTTTCTTGGGCAGGGGTGCCCTCTACTGACAGCTGGGTGAATTGTCAGGTATTGGGATTTTGATTTACATAGTCTCTTCTGGGTTTGAGTTGTTGACTCCTCAGACTCCTTACTTGTGGATGAATGAAGAAAGTTGAGTTTCTGAAACTGCAGAACAGAGCCCCATGGCCCCATACCTGGGGGTTTTATCAAGATTTGGGAGAGGCCTCACCTCGAAAACCTAGTCTGACTTGCCTGTTTTGACTATATTACTCCCTTGAATTGAGGCCCAAAATGATGGACACAGGCTCCAGTCCAGTCCATGGCAGTTCTCCACTCCAGGATGACAGATATGTGTGGTTCCAAACACCTGTCTTCCCAGACCAAACTAATGATTTTCTTAGATTCTTTTTCTTAGATTCTTTTTCTGTTTCTTCTTTGGTTCATCCTTTTTATCCCTTTTTCTCTAATCATGGCTTTTTAAAAAATGTTTATTTTTGAGAGAGAGAGAGAAAGAGAACAAGTGGGGGAAGGGCAGAGAGAGGGGGAGACACAGAATCCCAAGCAGGCTCCAGGCTCTGAGCTGTCAGCGCAGAGCCCCACATGGGGCTCGAACTCACAAACTGTGAGATCATAATCTGCGCAGAAGTCACACGCTTAACTGACTGAGCCATCCAGGTGCCCCCAGTCAGGTCTTGTTTATACTTTGCACCTCCTGGGTCCTCTGGAATAAATTCATTTCACTTTTTTGTTCTTTTATCTACCAACTTATGTCTCATTGAATATTAGCATATTCAAGTATTCACATTTATATAACAAGGTCTCTATAAGATTTATAAAAAGAATATCACTTCTCTCCATCTCTTTCCCAACTCAGTATTTAGCCTGTTTCTTTTCAAGTTCCAAATAGCCATCACACTGAGCTCATATTTAATTACCTTGTCTGCCTCCATCCCATGTGAGACAGGAACTGAAGTGATTTTACAGGTAAATGAATAAAGTAAATTTCAAGGTTTACTGTCATACTCTTTCTAGCAGGGGAAATTTAAGGGATAGTTTGGCTTTGATAGGAGTGTGGTGAGTGGAGTGAAAGAGGGAAGGAGGCATTTGAAGATCACAAATCTGGAAGCATCAATCTAGAGCGGGCTGAAGTCCAATGAAGAGATAGGACTACAACTACATCGCTCTCAGATTTTTTGGCCAAAAGTCTTCTCATTGCCTCATTTTTTCTACTTCAGACAGCTCCTTCCCAAATGTCTCCAGAACCTCTTGCTATGGAATGTGTAACAGTACTGAGCTCTCTGCTCTTTTGGTCATCCAGAGAACCAAGATGTGATGTCTAGAAGAGATATCTCTCACAGTGCTCTCCATTTAAGCTAACCAGGACCTGCTGTCATCTTCCCTCTGCTAAATAACTTCCCTCTTAAGTATCTGACCTCTGCTACTGCCCACAATGTCATACCAGTTTTCAATGGGTCCCAAACAACTTCCCTGACCCAGTCCACACAGAGTTTTTTGAATTCCAAATATGTGGAAATAAAAATGAGCCCGGTCTAGACAGGTCTCAGATCCCTCATTAAAATTAAATGTAGTCATCTGAATATGCCTTTAAGAAGTGAAAAAAAAACAAGTCACAAGCTACAAAATAACCATTGTAATATATATTACTGACAGGGATTAAAACAAAGGATAAAGAACTTTTACAGATTCAGAAGTATTCAAACATATTTTCCAGTCGAAAAAGGGCAAAAGACATGACACATGTAATTCTGAAAAGAGGAAAAGTTTTTAGCCTGTAAATATATGAAGTTATCCCTAATTACTTTATCAGGGAAAACCAAAACCACTTTAAGGTAATTTTTATAGACATTTCGTTGATAAAAATTGGTATTTGGTGTGGGGACAGGACAGTGCAGAATTTCGGGACAGGGTACAATACACATATGTAAATTGTTAGAAATATGTAGTTCTTGTGTCAGTGTTCATTATATTATAGATAGATAAACTAATTCACACACAAATAAAACATGATGTAGTACTCTATTATTAAAGATGAAGAGGAGAATGCATATCAAAGGTGAACCATGAACCAGCAGGTTACTCTTGGATTTCTTGCAGGAGCAGGTAAATAGAAGGAAGTACCGTTTAGAGTTATGGGGAAAATTTGAGAAATGAATTGTGTGAGGATAATGAATTAACCTTTGTACATTAAAAAAAAATTTGTTTAAGTAATCTCTACACCCAACATGGGACTTGAGCCCACAACACTGAGATCCAGAGTCTCATGCTCCAGCAACTGAACCAACCAGGTTCCCCACCTTTGAACAATTTTTATTTTGAGTTGCCTATGTGAACATCCAGCGAGTAAGTCTAATCTATGGGTAAAGATCTCAGAGGAGAGGTCTAGGATGGAAAAATAAATTTGCAGGTCAAAACCATGAAAAGTGAGTTGTGTTTGCAACATTTAGAACTCAGACATGGATAAGGCCATGCAAGCTTTTTCATACACTGGCCATTTGGATATCCTCTTTTGGAAAGTGTTCAAATCTTTGCCCTGTTTTAAAAAATGGGGTGTTTGTCTTTTGATTTATAAATGTTTAAACAAACATATCCTGGAGGTGCCTGGGTGGCTCAGTCGGTTAAGTGTCTGACTTCAGCTCAGGTCATGATCTTGCGGTTTGTGGGTTCGAGCCCCACATCGGGCTCTGTGCTGATAGCTTGGAGCCTGGAGCCTGCTACGGATTCTGTGTCTCCCTCTTTCTGTCTCTGCCCCTCCCCTGCTCATGCTCTGTCTCTCTCTGTCTCTCAATAATAAATAAACGTTAAAAAAATTTTTAAACATATTCTGGATACAACATCTTTGTTGTTTATACCTACTGCACATATATATTCTTAGTCTGTGGCTTCCCTTCTCAGTGGTGATTTTGATAAACAGAAGTTCTTAATTTGATTGAAGATGAGTGCTTTGTTAAATCAACAAAACACTAATAGACATTATTATATACAAATATACTTGATATTAGTAAAATGATAAGGATCTTTTCAGAATGTACTTTTTTTTTTTTTACCAGATACATTTTTTTAATAGAATAGTTAGAGAATAAATAGGTAGGATTTGCCATGAGCTCTGAGTTCATGAGCTCAGTCAGCAAGCATGCTAGAACATGCTAGAACTTCTTTCTCCTCTGGATAAGTGCCACTTGACAAATCCAGGTGGATTACCCACATGGACTAACTGCTCTTCTTACCTCTCCCCGCCTTTCCCATAACACACCCTGAACTTTAAATAGTTTCCAGCCTTCTCTTTCGGTGAAGTTGAAATCAGTTCATGCAGGACCCTCCTTCCTATTTCAAAATCTATTATTGAATAAAACTTTTAACTTGTATCTGGCTTTATCTTGGATAGTACTCTGGCAAGAAGGAATATAATTACAGAAAGAAGGCATAGAATGAAAAGAAGTGGTGAGCATAGATATTACTAAATGAGGTAATTTAAGTAATGTAAATTTAATGTAAAATTACTAATTGATGTGTTTAAATAATCTTATTGAGTTAAGCTAACATTCAAGAAGAATAAATAAGATTGGGAAGGAGTTATTGGGTAATTAAAGTGCATTAAAGCCCCTATTGGGAGGATAATAGTAATAATGAAGAACTTTATCAGAAAAAAAATCATATATATACATATAAAATTCAAGGGTGGTTCCAGTTCAGGGTAACATGGAATGAGCTGCCTCTATTCTGTCTTTCAGACAGAGTTAAGAGAGCTGAACACAATTATAAAGCCTGGACAAATTGCATTTACCAGCTACTTGAAAACACTAAAAAGTAAATAGGCAGATTAGGGAAGAAGAGCAAAGTTCAGTGTACTTGGAACTAACCTTGAGTTCATTATTTTCCCCCTTCTGTTATCCTCCAACTTTAATGTACTACAACCCCTGCCAAACCCCAAAAACAAGACTAAACCTGCATCAAAACATAAGGCCTAAGTATGAAAACTTATAAATGCACCAAAATCATAGTATAAAATACCAGTATAACACCTCGATCCACAGCTCTCTATAGATATGCAACCTTGGGCTCTAATTTGTCCCCATTGAGCAATATTCTCCCACAACCAACCCCATCAACCAACTAACTAACCCAACACCCCCTGTTAATGTAGCTTAAATACACAAAGCAAGGCACTGAAAATGCCCAGATGAGTCGCCAGACTCCATAAACACAAAGGTTTGGTCCTAGCCTTTCCATATTAATAGGATCCATATTAATAGGATCACACATGCAAGCCTCCCACACTGGTGAAAATGCCCTCTAAATCATTAATGATCTAAAGGAGCAGGTATCAATCACATGACTGCTGCAGCTCATGACACCTTGCTTAGCCACACCCCCACGGGATACAGCAGTGATAAAAATTAAGCCAAGAATTAAAGTTTGACTAAGCCATATTAAACAAGTGTTGGTAAATTTCGTGCCAGCCACCGCGGTCATACGATTAACCCGAACTAATAGACCTACCGCGTAAAGCATGTTATAGAGAAAACCCACACTAAAGTTAAATGTTAACTAGGCTGTAAAAAGCTACAGCTAACATAAAAATACAACACGAAAGTAACTTTAATATCTCCGACCACAGGATGGCTAAGACCCAAACTGGGATTAGATACCCCACTATGTTTAGCCCTAAACTTAGATAATTAGCCAAACAAATTTATCCACCAGAGAACTATTAGCAACAGCTTAAAACACAAAGGACTTGGCGGTGCTTTATATCCCCCTAGAGGAGCCTGTTCTATAATCAATAAACCTCAATACCTCTTGCTAATCCAGTGTATATACCGCCATCTTCAGCAAACCCTAAAAAGGAAGAAAAGTAAGCACAAGTATCTTAACATAAAAAAGTTAGGTCAAGGTGTAACTTATGAGGTGGGAAGTAATGCGCTACATATTCTACATTAGAATATTTTCCACGAAAGTCCTTATGAAACTAAGAACTAAAGGAGGATTTAGTAGTAAATTGAGAATGGAGATCTCAATTGAATTGGGCCATGAAGCACACACACACTGCCCATCACCCTCCTCAAGTGACAAAACTCAAAGACAACCTATTCAAACTATAAAAACCACAAGAGGAGACAAGTCGTAACAAGGTAAGCATACAGGAAACTGTGCTTGGATAAACAAGATGTAGCTTAAATAAAGCATCTGGCTGACAGAAGATTTCATATCAAACTGACCATCTTGAGCCAAAACTAGTCCAAACAACTATAAATTCAACTAATATAGGATAATAAATCAAAACATTTAGTTAAATCTTAAAAGTATAGGAGATAGAAATTTAACTTGGCTCTATAAAGTATCATAAGGGAAAGATGAAAGAAAAATTAAAAGCCCTACACAGCAAAGATTACCCATGGTCCCTTTTGTGTAATGAATTAGCTAGAACAACCTAACAAGGAGAACTTAAGCTAGCTGTCCCCTGCCCCAAACCAGATGAGCTACTTATGAACAATCTTTACAGGATGAACTCATCTATGTTGCAAAATATTGAGAAGATTTGTAGGTAGAGGTGAAAAGCCTAATGAGCCTGGTGATAGCTGGTTACCCAGAACAGAATTTTAGTTCAACTTTAAACTTACCTAAAAACCTCAAAATTCTCATGTAAATTTAAAATATAATCTAAAAAGGTACACCTTTTTAGAACTAGGATACAACCTTTTTTAGAGAGTAAGCATAAACACCAACCATAGTCACCTTAAAAGCAGCCATCAATTAAGAAAGTAGACACTGGGTACAGACCTGTTCCAAGAGAAACGCTTTAGTTCTGGCTCATGGATGAGAAAAGGAGCTCCCGATGCTCTAGAAAAGTACAGAAATCCTCCTTTTCTACTCCATTCTTTCATGCTCAGTCCTCAAGTAAGATTTGGCAACAGTTGAGGCTTCACGGAAGCTTAGAATAGGAGCCAATACCTTGAGGGATGGGAAACTTAACTCTCTGTGTTATAAGACAAAAATACATTTGGTCTTTTTGTCTCCAGGCATGAATCTCCTAAAACCCTTGGAATTTCCTGAGTGATAGGAATGTCTTTTGTTATTCAAAATGAGCCCCTTTCAATCATACCTGAGTTTATGTTAATGAGGTGATTTAAAGTAGGGTTCTAGATAGCTTCAGGACAGATGGAGCAGGTCCCTAGAAAGAAAATAGATTGGAGGGAGTTAAGATCGCAGAGAAGTAGGGAGACCTGGAATTTCCTTCTCCCTTAAGCATGGGTGTATTGCAGTCAGATCACTTGGAATACCCAGGAAATCGATCTGCAGAGCAGCAGAAGGATCTCCAGAAATGGAGGGAGATAGCCTGTCAGGATCAAGGTGCATATATGTGAATTGGGGGAGATAAAACATCATAGCCACAGAGGGGAGGGAAAAGACACAGGGGAGTGGAAAGACATAGGGGAGTGAAAGAAGGGTTGTGAAAATGTGGCACTGAGTTAGCACAAGAGGAAAACCTCTCTGGACCACAGACTGGGGAATGAGAAGTATGGAGAGTGCCAGTTCTTTTTGGCAAACATCCTTTGGACCTGAAACTTGGAGGGTTTGAAAGTGTGCAACTTTCTCCGGAGATGAGCCTTGGCACACTGTTCTGGGGAGGAGGGAGTTGTTTCCTGGAGTGCATAGCTTGGGGTAGAGATCTCTGTAGTGCACTGGGAGAGACCAGACCCCCTCCCAGAGTACTTTGGGAAGAGTGGTTATTGCCTCTCTATAGACAAAAGACCCAGCAGGTGCCAGTCTTTCATCAGCAGGTTTGAGATGCTGAACCTGGAAAAATACAAAGATAAAGAGAGAAGGGTCTGTGTGGTGTGGGGGCCTTTAAGACATGAGGTTTTGACTCCCAGCTGAAAGCCAAGTGGAAGGTGCAGGATAACTGTAGTGCAGGGCAAGCAGGCCACACTTGCTATTCTATGAGGGCTGCCTGAATGGTATGGGTTGAGAGCCCCAATCCAGGGATAAGAGATCGGAGTGAGGCCATTTTTCCCTCCAACGCCAATTAGGGTTAGACTTCAGAGAGCAGCACAGTGACCCCCAGTGGAGGTGGGACAAGCTTACACCAAACCCCACCCCTCCATGCCTGGCAACTGCTTATTTACCAGAGCTGGAGCAAGATTGACTGACCAAACTCAGCCAGTCTTTCTTCCACACCAGCACAGCCACCAGCCCCAGGGACCAACAGACAACTGGGCTTTTTTTTTATTATTAAAAAAATTAAAAAAAATTTTTTTTCTTTTGTTTCCCTCCCTCTTCTTTTTTTCTTTTGGAATCAGACTCATAGTTTCTGATTTGTTTTTTTGTCAATTCTTATTATATAAATATATATACATATATATTTGATCAGGCATTTTTATTTTGTTCTTTTTCCATCTTTTCTCTTCCTTCTTTATTTTCCTTTCTTTTTATCTGGAATAAGTCTTATAGTTTTTTGATTCTCTGGTTTTCCTTTCTCCCCTTTCCTTTTTCTCTTTTTACGGAATCAGGCTTTCCTCCATCCTTTCCCCCCCAGGGTTACTTTAACAAACAAATCAAAGCACAAGTAGTTAAAGGTCTGAACACTGCACCACTACAAGCAAGGAGGAGCTCAGCAGAGGACGGACCAGTGAGAAAGAGCAGCCAAAGTGCAACAACAGAATGAATGCAACATACACCAGACACACTTCCTGGAGTTCCAGGCCCTGGACAGTGTACAGACCCTTTTTAATATAGTAGTACTCTCAGGTGCAAGACACATAGCAAACTTTCAAAACATGGAAAAGACAGAAACAGCCAAAATGACAAGCTGGAGAAATTCTCCCCAAAAGAAAGGTCAATAAGAAATCACAGCCAGAGAACTGCTCAAAACAGATATAAACAATATATCTCAACAAGAATTTAGTATAATGGTCATAGGACTAATAGCTGCTCTTGAAAAAAGCATAGAAAACACAAGAGAACCCCTGCCTGCAGAGATCAAAGACCTAAGAACTTCACTGGATGAATTAAAAAATGCTATACCTTCTTTGATCTTTGCCGCAGCAATTTCTTACTCAATACGTCTCCCAAGGCAAGGGAAGCAAAAGCAAAAATGAACTACTGGGACCTCATCAAAATAAAAAAACTCTGCACAGCAAAGGAAACAATCAGCAAAACTAAAAGGCAACGGACAGAATGGAAGAAGATATTTGCAAATGACATATCAGATAAAGGGTTAGTATCCAAAATCTGTAAAGAACTTATCAGACTCAACACCCAAAAAACAAATAATCCAGTGAAGAAATGGGCAAAAGACATGAATAGACACTTCTTCAAAGAAGACATCCAGATGGCCAACCGACACATGAAAAAATGCTCAACTTCACTCATCATCAAGGAAATACAAATCAAAACCACCATGAGATATCATCTGACACCTGTCAGAATGGCTAACATTAACAACTCAGGCAACAACAGATGTTGGTGAGGATGCAGAGAAAAAGGATCTCTTTTGCATTGTTGGTGGGAATGCAAGCTGGTGCAGCCACTCTCGAAAACAGTATGGAGGTTCCTCAAGAAACTAAAAATAGAACTACCCTATGACCCAGCAATTGCACTACTAGGCATTTATCCACAGGATACAGGTGTGCTGTACCCCGTGCAGCCCCATATTTATAGCAGCACATGCACCCCCATATTTATAGCAGCACTATTTACAATAGCCCCCATATTTATAGCACACATGCACCCCCATATTTATAGCAGCACTATTAACAATAGCCTAAGTATGGAAAGAGCCCAAATGTCCATCGATGGATGAATGGATAAAGAAAATGTGGTATATATATATGCAATGGAGTATTACTCGGCAATCAAAAGTATTGACATCTTGACATTTGCAACTACGTGGATGGAACTAGAGGGTATTATGCTAAGTGAAATTAGTCAGTCAGAGAAAGACAAAAATCATATGACTTCACAGATATGAGTACTTTAAAAGACAAAACAGATGAACATAAGGGAAGGGAAACAAAAATAATATAAGAACAGTGAGGGGGACAAAGCAGAAGAGACTCATAAATATGGAGAACAAACTGAGGGTTACTGGAGGGGTTGTGGGAGGGGAGATAGGGGTAAATGGGTAAGAGGCACTAAGAAATCTACTCCTGAAATCATTGTTGCACTATATGCTAAGTAATTTGGATGTAAATTAAAAAAAATAAAAAATTAAATTAAAAAAAAAGAAAAGTACTAATATTAATCAAAATGCTTCTACCAACATCAAATGACTGTAAATTGTTACCCCTCCTTTTTACATATACTATATCTATTCAATTCCAATCACCATAACAGCTATAATATTTCATCTATTATATAAATACACTCCACTTTGAGCACATTTTAGAAAACTGCCGTGTGTTGAAGTCATGATAGTATAAAATAGAAATTCAATGCTATTAAATGACAATTGAATTATGAATTATAATCTATACATATTAATGATTTTATAGAGCAAAAGAAAACTCAGCATGTATTTTGGGTTCATAAAATAAATAATATGCTTTACCTTGATATCCTGTAAAATGGTTCCTATTTTAACAAATGACTAGCAAATAAAGTGTTTAAGCTTAGGTTAAAAAAATGTTAGCTCTGAAAATATCTTTTAATAAAATGAATTTTTATCACTAAAAAAAAATGTTATACCTGAAATGGAAAATAAACTAGACACAGTGGCAGTGAGAACTGAAGAAGCAGAGGAGAGAATAGGTGAAATAGAAGATAAAATTATGGAAAATAATGAAGCTGAAAAAAGAGGGAAAGAAAATTACTAGATCATGAGGGGAGAATTGGCGAACTAAGTGACTTCATGAAATGAAACAATATCTGTATCACAGGAATCCCAGAAGAAGAAAAGCGAGAAAAGGGGGCAGAAGGTTTATTTGAACAAATTATAACTGAAAAGTTCCCTAAAGTGGGGAAGGATGCAGGCATAGAAGTCCAAGAGGCACAGAGAATTCCCTTCAAAATCAACAAAAACATGTCAACACCATGACATATCATAGTGAAACTGGCAAAATACAAAGATAAAGAGAGATTCTGTAAGCAGCTAGGGACAAATGGTCCTTAACATACAAGGGTAGACTCATGAGGTTAATAGCAGACCTGTTCACTGAAACGTGACAGGCCAGAAGAGAGTGGCAAGAAATAGTCAATATGCTGAATAGGAAAAATATGCAGCCAGAATCCTTTATCCACCAAAGCTGTCATAAAGAATATAATATAAACTTCTCCAGGAAAACAAAAACCAAAGGAGCCTGTTGACCATTAAATCAGCCCTGAAAGAGATTCTAGGGAGACTCTGTGAGGGAAAAGCAGCAAAAATTACAAAGGACCAGAGCATCACCACAAACAGCAACTCTACAGATAACACAATGACATTAAATTCATATCTTTCAATAATCACTCTAATTGTAAATGGACTAAATACCCCAATCAAAAGACATAGAGTTTCAGAACGGATAAAAAACCAAGATCCATCTATATGCTGCCTACAAGAGACTCATTTTAGACCTAAGAACACATGCAGATTGAAAGTGAGGGGATGGAGAACAATCTATCATGCTAATAGAAGCTAAAATAAAGACGGAGTAGCCATACTTATATCAGACAAATTAGATTTTTACAACAAAGACTGTAACAAGAGATGAAGAAGGGCATTATATCATAATTAAGTGGTCTATTGATCAGGAAGAGCTAACAATTGTAAATATTTATGCCCCCAATGTGGAAACCCAAATATATAGATCAATTAATCACAAACATAAGCAAACTTATTGATAATAATACCATAATTGTAAAAAACTTTATTTTTTTATTTTTAAAAATTTTTAAAATGTTTTTATTTATTTTTGAGACAGAGACAGAGCATGAGCAGGGGAGGGGCAAAGAGAGAGGGAGACACAGAATCCAAAGCAGGCTCCAGGCTCTGAGCCGTCAGCACAGAGCCCGATGTGGGGCTCGAACTCACGGACTGTGAGATCATGACCTGAGCCGAAGTCGGACGCTCAACCGACTGAGCCACCCAGGTGCCCCTGTAAGAGACTTTAAAACTCCACTCACAGAAATGGACAGATCATGTAAGTAGGAACTCAACAAGAAAACAATGGCTATGAATTACACATTGGACCAGATGGACTTAAAATATATCTTCCGAATATTTCATCCTAGAGCATCAGAATACACATTCTTGTCAAATGCACATGGAACATTCTTCAGAAGAGATCACATATTGGGTCACAAAACAGCCCTTAACAGGTACAAAAAGATTGAGATCAAACCATACATATTCTCAGGTGACAACACTATGAAACTTGAAATCCACACAAGAAAGAATTTAGAAAGCCTTCAAATACATTGAAGTTAAGGAACATCCTACTAAAGAATGAATGGATTAACTAGGAAATTTAAGAAGAAATTGAAAAATACATAGAAGCAAGTGAAAATGAAAACAAGACAGTCCAAACCCTTTGAATGCACAAAGGCAGTCCTAAGAGGAAAATACATTACAATTCAGGCCTATCTCAAGAAACAAGAAAAGTCCCAAATACACAGCCTAACCTTACACTTAAAGGAGGTAGAAAGGAGCAGCAAATAAAGCCCTAAGCCAGCAGAAGAAAGAAAATAAAGATTAGAGCACAAATAAATGATGTAGAATTCCTCCCCCCCCCGCCCCGCACACAAGAAAAGAACAGAAGAGGTCAATGAAATGAAGAGGTGGTTTTTTGAAAGAATAAACAAATTTGGTAATCCCTCGCCAGACTTCTCAAAAAGAAAAGAGGGAAGATACAAATAGATAAAATTACAAATGAAAGAAGGGAGATCACAACCAACACCACAGAAATACAATTGTAAGAAAATACTGTGAAAAATTATATACCAACAAATTGGACAATCTTGAAGAAATGAACAAATTTCTAGACACTCACAAACTATCAAAACTCAAATGGTAAGAAATAGGAAATTTGAACAGGCCCATAACAAGCAAAGAAATTCAATCAGTTGTCAAAAATCTCCCAACAAATAAGAGTCCTGGGCCAGATGGCTTCCCAGGGTTTTTTTTACCGGACACTTAAGAAGAGTTAATATCTACTATTCTCAAAGTGTTCCAAAAAAGAGAAATGGAAAGAGGGGGGAGCCAAGATGGTGGAACAGCATGGAAGTATTTTGTGTGTCTCCCATCCATGAAATACAGCCAGACTAACACTAAACCATCCTGCACACCTAGAAAACTGATATGAGGATTAACACAACAATCTGCACAACCTGAAACACAGAATTCAGCAGGTACACAGTGTGGAGAGGTAAACTGGGAGGAGAGAAGCCACAGAGGGCAGGGAGCTGCTTTTGCATGGGAGAGAGGACAGAGACGGGGAGGGGGGAGAATATGGGAAAAGCACCCCACCCCCCAAAAAAAGCAGCTGGAGAGAAAGGGGAAACGTGGAAACAGCTGCAGGGACTGAATTAAGAGGGAGAAAGGAGAAGTGAGAGGGTTTAAATTCCATTAAGACTAGAAACAGGAGAGCGCAGAGACTGAAACTCCACAGCTTGATACCTGGCAGTGCTCTGGTGGCAAGGGTGAATCCCCAGGAGGAGAGTGGAGTCCTGGGTTCTTCAGACCACATGGGGAGAGGTGGTTTCCCTGCTGGGAGGACACCTGGTAGAGGCTGTGTGGGTACCCCAAAGGGAAGGCACCAGTGGACCCGGGAGAACAACCACATCTACTGGTGCTGGAACAAGGTCATTGAGGGTATAGCCTGGTGCCAGATGTGTGTTGTGATTTTCCATAATTCCTGAAATGCTGCTTTTAACTATCTTGTGAACTTTTTCTGGGGTGGGCTGGCACCCAGCCACAGTCTCTGGGCATCGGCAGCAGCACAGACAAGCAAACATTCCTGGGTGCGGCCGGCACCTGGCCATTGCTCAGTGAGACCCTTGGCAGAGGGACAGAATGGGTCAAAGCCGCAGTCCTTCAGAAGTAAGGGGTTGGGAAAAACAGCCACATCGGAAACAAAACTCAGGAGGGAGGTGTTGCCTGGGACTTGTTCATGGACTGTGTAAAAGCAGGGAGTGGACAGAAGCTGAAGATAAAGAAGGGTACGCATTGCTGATCAGGGAGAACAGAGTTCTGATACTAGAGACTGGGTAGCTGGGTGATGCCATTTTCACTGCTCTCACGAATGTGCATACGCACCTACAAGCGCCACAACAATCCACCACAGTAAGCTAAGCAGCACCATCTAGTGGAGAGTGGAGCCATTACACTAGCCCTGTCCATCTGGGCCAACCTCGCTCTTCAGGAACACAAATCTCTCCACCTGCTTAGTTTATGGACTATAAAGTTCTTCATAGTTGGACTTCTAGAGGAAAACGAAGTAATTTCAGTCATATTTCACTCTGTTCACAGGTCCATCTATTCAATGTCTCTCTTTCTTTCTTCTTTCTCTTTTTTCTCTTTTTCATTTCTTTTCTTTTTCTTGAATACAGAAAGAGAAAAAATTCAATTTTATTTTCAATTTATTAAAAAAATTTTCTTTAATTTTGTTCTACTATATTTTTAACTTTTGTGTAAATTTTTTTAAATTCTATTTTACTTCCATCATTTCATTTTAGTCTACTTCAGTGTATTCATTTTTTAAAATTTTCAAATGATTTCCTTTTTTTTCTTTCCCTACTTTCTCTAATCTATCAAGCCCCTTTCAACACCCAAACCAAACCACACCCAGGATATAGCATCATTTATTCGATTGTGTGTGTGTGTGTGTGTTTTAAGTTTTTAATTTTAATATTTTTTAATATTAATTTTTTATTTTAATTTTTTACCCCATTAGTTCTTTTTCTCCCTTCAAAATGACAAAATGAAGGAATTCACCCCAAAAGAAAGAGCAGGAAGAAATGACAGTCAGGGACTTATACAAGCAAAATGTCTGAACCAGAATTTAGAATCATGATAATAAGAATACTAGCTGGAGTCAAAAATAGATTAGAATCCCTTTATGCAGAGATAAAAGAAGTAAAGTCTAATCAGGATGAAATAAAAAATGCTATAACTGAGCTGCAATCTCAAATGGATGCCATGGTGGCAAGGATGGATGAGGCAGAACAGAGAATCAGAATATAGAGGACAAACTTATGGAAAATAATGAAGCAGAAAAAAAGAGGGAGATTAAAGCAAAAGAGCATGATTTAAGAATTAGAGAAATCAATGACTCATTAAAAAGGAACAACATCAGAATCATAGAGGGCCAAGAAGAGGAAGAGAGAGAAATAGGGTTAGAAGGGTTATGTGAGGAAACCATAGTGGAAAACTTTCCTAATCTGGGGAAAGACACAGACATCAAAATCCAGGAAGCACAAAGAAGACTCCCATTAGATTCAACAAAAACCGACCATCAACAAGGCATATCATAGTCAAATTAACAAAATATTCAGGCAAGGAGAGAATCATGAAAGCAGCAAGGGAAAAAAAGCCTTTAACCTGCAAAGGAAGACAGATCAGGTTTGCAGCAGACCTATCCACAGAAACTTGGCAGGCCAGAAAAGAGTGGCAGGATATATTCAGTGTGCTGAATCAGAAAAATATGCAGCCAAGAATTCTTTATCCAGTAAGGCTGTCATTCAAAATAGAAGGAGAGATAAAAAGTTTCCCAGACAAACAAAAATTAAAGGAGTTTGTGACCAGTAAACCAGCCCTGCAAGTAATTTTAAAGGGGACTCTCTGAGGGGAGAAAAGATAACAACAACAACAACAACAACAACAACAACAAGTAAATAAAGACCAAAAGCAACAAAGACTAGAAAAGACCAGAGAACACTACCAGAAACTCCAACTCTACAAGCAACATAATGGCAATAAATTCATATCTTTCAGTATTCGCTCTAAAGGTTAATGGACTCAATGCTCCAATCAAAAGACATAGGGTAACAGAATGGATAAGAAAACAAGATCCATCTATATGCTGTTTACAAGAGACCCACTTACTAAAGACACCTTCAGATTGAAAGTAAGGGGATGGAGAATGATCTATCATGCTAATGGTCAACAAAAGAAAGCCAGAGTAGCCATACTTATATCAGAGAATCTAGACTTTAAAATAAAGACTGTATCAAGAGATGAAGAGGGGCATTATATCATAATTAAGGGGTCTATCCGCAAAGAAGACCTAACAGCTGTAAACATTTATGCGCCAAACATTTATGCGCCAAACCCAAATATATAAATCAATTAATCACAAACATAAAGAAACTCATTGATAGTAATACCATAATAGTAGGGGACTTCAACACCCCACTCACAGCAATGGACAGATAATGTAATCAATAAATCAACAAGGAAACAGTGGCTTTGAATGACACTGGACCAGATGGACTTAACAGTTACATTCAGAACATTTCATTCTAAAGCAGCAGAATATACATGCTTCTCCATTGAACATGAAATGTTCTCAAGAATAGACCACACACTGGGAGACAAAACAGCTCTCAAGAAGTACAAAAAGTTTGAGATCATACCGTGCATATTTTCAGACCACAATGCTATGAAACTCAAAATCAACCACAAGAAAAAATTTGGAAAGCTAACAAATACTTGGAGACTAAAGAACATCCTACTAAACAATGAATGGGCTAACCAAGAAGTTAAAGAGGAAATTAAAAAGTTCATGGAAGCCAATGAAAATGATAACACCACAACACAAAACCTCTGGGATGCAGGAAAGGTGGTGATAAGAGGAATGTGTATAGCAATCCAGGCCTTCCTAAAGAAGGAAGAAAGATCTCAGATACACAAACTAACCTTATGCCTTAAGGAGCTGGAAAAAGAACAGTAAACAAAACCCCAAACCAGCAGAAGACAGTAAATAATAAAGATTAGAGCAGAAATTAAAGCTACTGAAACCAAAAAAACCAGTAGAATTGATCAATGAAACCAGAAGCTGGTTCTTGGAAGGAATTAAAATTGATAAGCCACTAGCTAATTTTATCAAAAGGAAAAGGAAAGGACCCAAATAAATAAAATCAAGAATGAAAGAGGAGAGATCATAGCCAACACAGCAGAAATAAAAACAATAGTAAGAGAATATTATGAGCAATTATACACCAATAAAATGGGCAATCTGGAAGTGATGGACAAATTCCTAGAAACATACACTACCAAAACTGAAACAGGAAGAAACAGAAGATTTGAACAAACCCATAACCAGTAAAGAAATCGAATTAGTAATCAAAAATCTGCCAAAAAATAAGAGTCCAGGGCCAGATGGCTTTCCAGGGGAATTCTACTAAATATTTAAGGAAGAGTTAACACCTATTCTTTTGAAGCTGTTCCAAAAAATTTCCTTCATAAGCTTTCTATAGTTTTCAGCATACAGATCTTTTACATCTTTGTTAGGTTTACTCCTAGGTATTTTATGATTCTTGGTGCAACTGTAAATGGGATCAGTTTCTTTATTTGTCTTTCTGTTGCTTCATTATTAGTGTATAAGACTGAAACTGATTTCTGTACATTAATTTTGTATCCTGTGACTTTGCTGAATTCATGTATCCGTTCTAGCAGACTTTTGGTGGAGTTTGTCGGGTTTTCCATGTATAATATCATATCATCTGCAAAAAGTGAAAGCTTGACTTCATCTTTACCAATTTTGATGCCTTTGATTTCCTTTTGTTGTCTGATTGCTGATGCTAGAACTTCCAACACCATGTTAAACAACAGCAGTGAGAGTAGACATCCCTGTCGTGTTCCTGATCTCAGGGGGAAAGCTCTCAGTTTTTCCCCATTGAGGATGACGGTAGCTGTGGACTTTTCATAAATGGCTTTTATGGTGTTTAAGTATGTTCCTTCTATCCCAACTTTCTTGAGGGTTTTTATTAAGCAAGGATGCTGAATTTTGTCAAATGCTTTTTCTGCATCGATTGACAGGATCATATGGTTCTTATCTTTTCTTTTATTAATGTGATGTATCACATTGATTGATTTGTGAATATTGAACCAGCCTTGCAGCCCAGGAATGAATCCCTGGTGAATAATTCTTTTTATATGCTGTTGAATTCGATTTGCTAGTATCTTATTGAGAATTTTTGCGTCCATACTCATCAGGATATTGGCCTGTAGTTCGCCTTTTTTGCTGGGTCTCTGTCTGGTTTAGGAATCAAAGTAATGCTGGCTTCATAGAATGAGTCTGGAAGTTTTCCTTCCCTTTCTATTTTTTGGAACAGCTTGAGAAGGATAGGTATTATCTCTGCTTTAAATGTCTGCTAGAATTCCCCAGGAATCCATCTGGTCCTGGACTCTTATTTTTTGGGAGATTTTTGATAACTTATTCAACTTCTTCACTGGTTATGGGTCTGTTCAAATTTCTATTTCCTCCTGATTGAGTTTTGGAAGTGTGTGGGTGCTTAGGATTTGTCCATTTCTTCCAGGTTGTCCAGTTTGTTGGCATATAATTTTTCATAGTATTCCCTGATAATTGCTTATATTTCTGAGTGATTGGTTGTAATAATTCCATTTTCATTCATGATTTTATCAATTTGGGTCCTCTCTCTTTTCTTTTTGAGAAGCCTGGCTAGAGGTTTATCAGTTTTGTTTATTTTTTCAAAAAACCAACTCTTTCATTGATCTGCTCTACTGTTTTTTTTTTTAGATTCTATATTGTTTATTTCTGCTCTGATCTTTATTATTTATCTTGTTCTGCTGGGTTTGGGGTGTCTTTGCTGTTGTGCTTCTGTTTCCTTTAGGTGTGCTGTTAGATTTTGTATTTGGAATGTTTCTTGTCTCTGGAGATAGGCCTGGATTGCAATGTATTTTCCTCTCAGGACTGCCTTCACTGCATCCCAAAGCATTTGGATTGTTGTATTTTCATTTTCATTTGTTTCCATATATTTTTTAATTTCTTCTCTAATTGCCTGGTTGACCCATTCATTCTTTAGTAGGGTGTTCTTTAACATCCATGCTTTTGGAGGTTTTCCAGACTTTCCTGTGGTTGATTTCAAGCTTCATAGCATTGTGGTCTGAAAGTGTGCATGGTATGATCTCAATTCTTTTATACTTATGAAGGGCTGTTTTGTGACCCAGTATGTGATCTATCTTGGAGAAGGTTCCATGTGCACTCGAGAAGAAAGTATATTCTGTTGGTTTAGGATGCAGAGTTCTAAATATATCTGTCAAGCCAATCTGATCCAATGTATCATTCAGGGCCCTTGTTTCTTTATTGGTCCTGTGTCTAGATTATCTATCCATTGCTGTAAGTGGAGTATTAAAGTCCCCTGCAATTACCACATTCTTATCAATAAGGTTGCTTATATTTGTGATTGTTTTATATATTTGGGGGCTCCTGTATTCAGTGCATAGACATTGATAATTGTTAGCTCTTCCTGATGGATAGATTCTGTAATTATTATATAATGCCCTTCTTCATCTCATGTTACAACTTTTAATTTCAAGTCTAGTTTGTTTGATATAAGTATGGCTACTCCAGCTTTCTTGTGACTTCCAGTAGCATGATAGATAGTTCTCCATCCCCTCACTCTCGATCTGAAGGTGTCCTCAGGTCTAAAATGAGTCTCTTGTAGACAGAAAATAGATGGGTCTTGTTTTTTATCCATTCTGATACCCTATGTCTTTAGGTTGAAGCATTTAGTCCATTTACATTCAGTGTTATTATAGAAAGATATGGGTTTAGAGTCATTGTGATGTCTGTAGGTTTTATGCTTGTAGTGGTGTCTCTGTTACTTCGTGGTCCTTGCAACATTTCACTCACAGAATACCTCTTAGGATCTCTTGTAGGGCTGGTTTAGTGGTGATGAATGCCTTCAGTTTTTGTTTGTTTGGGAAAACCTGCATCTCTCATTCCATTCTGAATGACAGGCTTGCTGGATAAAGGATTCTTGGCTGCATATTTTTTCTGTTCATCACATTGAAGATTTCCTGCCATTCCTTTCTGGCCTGCCAACTTTCAGTAGATAGGTCCATGACTACTCTTACGGGTCTACCTCTGTAAATTAGAGCATGTTTATCCCTAGCTGCTTTCAGAATTCTCTCTTTATCCTTGTATTTTTCCAGTTTCACTATGATATGTCATGCAGAAGATCAACTCAAGTTATGTCTGAAGGGAGTTCTCTGTGCCTCTTGGATCAATGTCTGTTTCCTCCCCCAGATCAGGGAAATTCTCAGCTATAATTTGTTCAAGTATACCTTCAGCCCCTTTCTCTCTCTTCTTCTTCTGGAATTCCTATGATATGGTTATTGTTCCATTTGATTGCATCACTTAGTTCTCTAAGTCTCCCCTCATATACCTGGATTTTTTTTATCTCTCTTTTTCTCAGCTTCCTCTTTTTCTTTTCTTTTTTTTTTTTAATTTTTTTTTCAACGTTTTTAATTTATTTTTGGGACAGAGAGAGACAGAGCATGAACGGGGGAGGGGCAGAGAGAGAGAGGGAGACACAGAATCGGAAACAGGCTCCAGGCTCCGAGCCATCAGCTCAGAGCCTGACGCGGGGCTCGAACTCACAGACCGCGAGATCGTGACCTGGCTGAAGTCGGACGCTTAACCGACTGCGCCACCCAGGCGCCCCTCAGCTTCCTCTTTTTCTATAATTTTATCTTCCAATTCACCTATTCTCTGCCTCTTCAATTCATGCTATGGCCTCCTCCATTTTATTTTGCACCTCTTTTATAGCATTTTTAAATTCATCATGACTATTTTTTAGTCCCTTGATCTCTGTAGTAATAGATTCTCTGGTGTCCTCTATGCTTTTTTCAAGCCCAGTGATTTATTTTATGACTATTAATCTAAATTCTTGTTCCGTTATATTGCTTAAATTGTTTTTGGTCAATTTGTTAGCTGTCGCTACTTCCTGGAGTTTCTTTTGAGGAGAATTAATCCATTTCATCATTTTGCCTAGTTTTCTGTCCCTTATGCATTTTAAAAGCTTGTGTGCTCTGCACCTGTGAGCATTGCTATATGAAAGGAGGGTCATACACTGTCTAGAGCCTGGTCCTTCAGGAAGTGTTTTTTCAGGCATTGTTACTTGCTCTCTGATGTTGTGAATTTGGTTATTTTATTACCCTACTCGTAGTAATATTTTGTACCCTCCACAAGGTGTGCTTTGACTTGTTCCTTGGAGTAGCCCTGTAAAGGAAAACAGATAGACAAACAGGAGACAAAAACACACAAACAAATAACACAAATAAACAGAAACAAAAACCTAAATATTAAAAACAAAAATCCCCAAAACACCGACTACAAGTAAAGAAGAGGGTGGAGGCAGTGCTGATGTAAGAGCATATACAAAGAGAGAAATAACAGGAGCGGGGCTGGGGGATTGGGGGGGATAAATGTTGATTAGGCAGAGAGATTAAAAGGCTCAATCCAGATAAATAGAAAGGAAAATAAAGAAGGAGGCGGGGAAAATGAAACGAAGATAAAATTACTCAGACAGAGAAACTATATGGCTTGATTATCCCAGAGAGAGAGAAAGGAGTGTAAAGAAGGAGGTGTAGAACATGTATCAAGACAATGGATTAAATATGCCTGTTTAGACAGACCAATAACCAGAGTAACGTGCCTAGGGGAGGGAAGAGATAAGGAGGAGAAATGGGGTGGGGGGAGAATATATCTATGTATCCAGAATTGGCTTAGTGTTAATCCAGGCAATGCTGCATCGCTTGTCGGGAACAGCTGTCTGCAGGGTCTGTGCTATTCAGGTGGATGTGCAGTTATCCAGTGCAAGGGGGTGTGGTTTGGTGTATTCTAAACCCACCTCCACTATGGGGCCTGGGAGTGCTCCCTGAGGCCCCGCCTTGGTGGTGGGGGGAGGGGGGGAATGGTGATCTCCCAGTCTCTTCTCCATGGAGCCGGAGCCGGAGCCGGTGGACTCCATTTGAGTCATCCTCACTGTGCCGTGGGCGCAGGCGGGGTGGTACTTCTCGCTCCACCAACTCCCCTGACCCGCGCTTGGCTAGGATTCAAAGTCTCACTCCATGCGCTCTGGTGTTGGGGAAGTGCCTCTCAGTGCGGCGATATGTGGTCCCAGCTGGCTTTGTGCCTCCACACTTCAGGGAGGACTGACTTCTCCTATTGCAGACTGAGAGCCACTTCCCTCACCGCAAGCCCCCGGGGTAGTGGACGCAGGCAGGCTTTGTCCTTTCCCACAGCCCTCCAGAGAAACAGCCGCCTTATCCTCCTGCAGACTGAGACCTCAGCCGGGCCACTGCAATCTGGGGTGGCGGATGCAGGCAGGTTCTGTGCTGTCATGCAGCCCTCCAGGGAGGGAGCCACTTTCTCCAGCTGCAGACTAGGACTCTGGCTTACCACCGCACCCAGGGCTGGCTCCCCTCCACCCCAGGTGCACGAACAGGGAGCCGGCCCCAGTCCGAAGAAAGCCCCACAGTTAGAGATCCCTCTCAGGCTCAGACCAAGGTCTTTCTCATGTTCAGCTAAGGTCCTGCACTTCCCTAGCTGCTCTTTCTCTTCCCTTTGTCTCTCCGCAGAAGGGGGTCCCTCCCCTCCTTGCCCACGTGGGCTTTTTTTTTTTATCTCCCCCAGTTCGCAGTTACCCACCTATCTTTTTTCCAGATTTCCAATTTTCTTCCTAGTAGATTCAGTCTCTTTTCCTCCCAGGCTCTGGAGTTCAAAGTCCTTTGGCTTCTACACTTCTTTGTTTGAGAGACGTGTGACATATGGATCCCCCTGCTTCTCCGCCATGTTGCTAAAAATAACTTTTCAATGCTTTTGAATAGACACTGAGGCCTAATTCCCACAATCTGATTATCACATTTCCATGCGATAATCATTCTTCACATTCCACATTCTTCACATGTCACAGCCAGTGTTGCCCCTCTCTACTAATATGATGGACACCAAAAGCCAAATTTCCCCTCTATTTCCTTTAAAAAAATTTTTGTACGTTTCTTTATTTTTGAGAGAGTGAGACAGAGCACAAGTGGGGGAGGGGCAGAGAAGGAAGGAGACACAGAATCCAAAGGAGGCTCCAGGCTCAGAGCAAGCATTCAGCACAGAGCCTGATGTGGGGCTCCAACCCACAAACCGCAAGATCATGACCTGAGCCTAAGTTGGTCACCCAACCGACTGAGCCACCCAGGTGCCACCCCACTCTATTTCTTAAGGGAGAATGTGGGCTTCTTGCTCACAGGGCTCCAAAGGACATCCAAATGTTCTTGTGATTCCTAACCAAGACATATTATGAATTCATTGTGCTGGTCAGGCTCTTCTGAACGTGAAAAACTCTGGCCCTCAGTGCATCCACTTTCGTGATGTTGCTTTCTCATCCATCAAGTTTTGTCTTCTGGTCCATAAAAACTCAGTCTTTCAGACTACTATATCCAGCTGCAGATGTCCAATTGGTCCAGCCCGTGTGACTTTGGGACCGGTGGAGCCAAAGTGTCCCTGACCTTTTAGTTTCAGGACTACATAGACATCCAGAGCATAAGGGCTTTGGAAGGGGTCATGTCGATAGCTGCTTGTGTGGAGACTGGGCCAGACATATTGGCAGGAAGCTGGCTTCTTTGGTGGTCCTAGGGGAAATGAAGATAAACATCTCCATTCCACATGATTGCATTCACATTTGATGGAAATATTGAATGCCTTTTGGTTCTGGCTGCAGTCATATCCTCTCCCTTTGTTTCTGTCTTTCTGACTGCCTCTTCATTCACTCTTAGGAGACTTGCAGCTGGAATTTACTAAGAAAGCACTCAGGGACAGGTGTCGGCTTCCCACTCAGTCCCATGCTCACTACCAGCCATAAGCATCAGATATCGCAAAGGAGAATAGCCCTCCTATCCCAGAGTTTGGTGCTTGGCTGTTTGTAGCCAGGGGCAGGGGGGAGGGGAGCCAGCTCACCTCCTTGATCTGCCTGATTGAGATGCCTTCCTTCTGGAAAGCAGACATTTCACTCAGGAGCAGTAGGCTCCAGAAGCTGGTCAGCACAGAAAAAGCTTTGTTCTGAAGAGGCACCAATGCCCCTCCCCACACACTGGAGGCACAGCTCTAGGAACCTCCAAGCTACAACAGTGTCACTGTTCCCTCCATTCAATGATGGGAAAAGCAACAAGAGCAAACCAAGTCCCAGGGTAGTATATGTCCTTAAGAAGACAGAAAGCAGTCCTGTTGCTGACAGAGCTCCCAGAAGGAGACTCTAGAGGGCACTTTTGCCTAAGCCCTTTGTTGTCTCTTCTTCTCACAGCCAGCCAGGTTAACAGAAGCTAGTACTGGGCACTCCCTTCTCCATAGAGTTCCCCTTCCAAGCTCTGAAGATCTCTGGCCCTCCTTATCCACCTTGACACATGTTTGCTGTCTTGTGGAAACAAGGCTCTTCCCGTAATTCCATTCAGAATCAGTGTTTCAAGAATCTATCCTCTGTTTTCCACCTGGGAGTCTGATCCAGTCCTTGTGACTGTGGGAGAGATATTGCCATAGGGCTACTTCTTCATTAATTCACTGGGTTTCAGAAGTATGCAGCCATTCAGAGCTCAGGGATTTGAAGGGGACCAGTGGAGGATGTCTGGTGTTTAGGCTAGGCCAGAGATTTGGGTAGAGACCAGGCCTCCTTCTGGGCAGAGGCAAATGAAGAAAGCCATCTTTCCAAGTGGATCCCCATTCCCACCATAAAAGTCGAGCTTTGGCCCACCTGGTATCCATTTCCTTTCCCTTGTTGTGTGTCTGACAATGTATTTTTTTCTCCCTTAGGCGCCATGGAGCCATCACTCACTCAGCTGTCACAACTGGGTGGGCCGTAATGTCCCACAACTGGGTGGGCTGCAATGTCCCACTCTGCTCTTGTGCTCAGTGAGAGCATTCAGGCTCTGATCTACCAAAGGAAAGAATGCCTTGAGTCCCTGGGGGCTTGGTGCTTGGCCTACTGTGCTATGGAGGGTGAAGGGGAGCCAGCTTACCTCACTGACCTGGATGACTGAGTTGCCTTTATTCTGAGAAGGACACAGTTCACACATGGGCACTATAACGAGGAGGGGGTGAGCACTGGAAGAGCCCCTGCTGGGAATTAGGGAACCAAATCTTGTTGCAGATTCCTGAGCAAGAGCCCTCAGAACCCCATAGCTACAGCTCAAACACTGCTGCCTCCCTCAACTGATGGGGAAAATGGCATGGATAGACCATGTCAGAAATCCCTGGTTCCTTGAGAAAGTAGGCTGGCTTCTTGCTGACAAGGGTCCCAGGTGTAATCCTTCAGAGTCCTCCCTTATCCTAAGCCCACAGGCCTTTCTCATTCTGGATACAACCTGGTTGATAGGAGACTGTGCTGGATACTTCATTCCCCAGTTTCTCCAAGTCATGTGTGATGAAGAATGTTGGCAATGTGTGTCTCCATTGCCACCTCTGAGCTCTATTGATGAAAGATAGTTTGCATGGAAACTATTCTGAGACACTGTCTCAGAGTAATATCCTCTTCTTTCAGCTTGGGGATTTGGTAGTGTTTTAGTGATGGTGATAGAGGTGATGCATTGGGCAATTCTCAATACGGTTTCAGAATGATGTGGCCCTCTCTAAACCCAGGATGTGTGCAGGTGCCCAGGGAGACTGCCTTGTGGGTAGGCTAAGACAGAGGTTGTGGGTGGATCTCGCCTCCTGTGTGGGACAAGGGGAAGGCAAGGTTGTAGTGTCTTTCCTTTGTTCCCCAATGCCAATTTGAATGCACAGCTTTGGCTCTCCTTATTGTCATTCCTCTCCAATTGCTGCTTTTCTAACTTGGTCTCAGTTCACATACAGAGACCCTGTGTCTGTACCCTACACCAACCAAGGTCCCTGCAGTGCGGGTGAGTTTCCAAGCCCTTCCTGAGGCAATGAGGGGCTCGCAGGGTCTGATATCCCAGAGGACACCAAGCCCCCCTGTCACTGAACCCTTGGTGCTTGGCAGCCAACACTATCATGGGAATGGGTAGTCACATGGACCCTGCCCCTAAGGGATGGAGCTACCCTCATTTGGAAGAACAGACCGTCTGTGCATGTCCAGCATGCTCCATGACATGATCAACACACAAAAAGCCTTTTGAATATATACTTCACCAAGCTCTCATTCCCACCTCTTGATCATCACATGGAAACAACTTCTTCATACCTCAGAATCTCTGCTGCCCCTCTCCATGGATATGATGTGCAGAAGCACACCAGCAGACAAAGTTCTTGTCTATTTCTTAAGCAAGAATGTGGGCCTCTTCCTCACAGGGCTCCAACGAGCATCCTTTGGAGCACTCCTGTAGTGAAAGCCCACAAAAGGTCCCTGTGATTCCTGAGCAAGCCAGCTTGTGAATACATTGTGCTAGTCTAAGACTTCTAAACATGAAGAACTCTGGCCCTCGTTGCAGCCAGTTTCATGACATTGCTGTATCATCCATTACAGTTCATCTTGTCCATACAAATTTAGTCTTTGTGAGTACTGTCTCCAGTCTGCAGATACCCAAAGGGGAAAGCTCTTATGAGAGTGATAAAGGTGGAGACAAAGGAGACCAGCCTCTTTGGTTTCAGAACTGCATGGGCATCCAGAGCCCTAGGGCTTCAGAAGGAGTCCAGCTGAGAGCTATATTTGGGGAGGCTGGGCCAGATGTATTACCTGGGAGCTGGCTTCCTTGCTGGGCCTAGGGGAAATAAAGATAAACTTCTCCATTCCACACTGGTTGCATTCCCATAGGGTGGAATTATTGAATGCCCTTTGGTCCTTGCTGAGGCCATTCCCCTGTTCCTGACTGCCTCTTCATGCACCCTTAGGAGCCATAGAGCTGGCACTCACTCAGCAGGCATCCAGTGATGGGTGTCGGGTTCCAACTGGGTGCCCTGATCAGTACCAGCCATGAGTATCTGATATTCCAAAAGAGAATAAGCCTCCTACTCCTCACCTTGGTGCTTGGCTGTTGGAATCAAGGGGAGTGGGGGAGAGGAGCAGGCTCACCTCGTTGTTCTGCCTGATTGAGGTGTTTTCTTTCTGAATAGCAGACAGTTCACACTGGAGCAGTAAGCTCCAGAAGCTGGTCAGCACACAAAAGCCCTATACACGAAGAGGGCAGCAATGCCCCTTTCCACACTTTAGAGCCATAGCTGGAAAAGCTCCCAGCTGGAGCGCTTTCATTGCCCACTCCATTTCATGATGGGAAAAGCAAGCAAAGCAAAGTCCCAGGGCTCTCTAGTTCCTTCTGAAGGAAGGAGGCAAGCCTGTAGCTGACAGGGCTCCCAGATGAGACACTAGAGGGCGCCATTGTCAAGCCCTCTGGTGTTTCTTCTGAGAGCCAGATTGCCAGGAGCAGGTCCTGGGCACTCCCTTCCCCAAAGACTTCCCCATCCAAGTTCTGCAGAACTCCAGCTCTCCTTATTCACCTTGGCACATCTTCGTTCTCTTGTAGAAACAATTTTCTTCCCACAATCCATCACAGTCAGCGTCTCAGAGTTCTATTCTAGGACTTCCACCTGGAAGTCTGGTTCAGTCCTTGTGACTGGGGTGAGGTTTTGCCACAAGGCTCCTTCTTCATTAGTTCACTGGGGTTCAAAATATGTGGCCATTTAGAGGCCCAGGGTATTTAAGGGACTCAGCAGTGGATGTTTGATGTGAAGCCTGGGCCAGACATTTGGGAGCTGGCCTCCTTCTGGGCCAAGGGAAATTGAAGCAAGACATCTTCTTTCCAAGTGGATCCCCATTCCCACTGGAATTGCCAAGCTTTGGCCTACCTGGTGCCCATTTCCTTCCCCTTGCTGAATTTCTGACAATTTATTCTTTTTTGTCCCTTAGGAGCCATGGAGCCATCAATCACTCAGTTTGCACCCCTGGGGACTGCAAACTCTACTCTGCCCCTGTGCTCAGTGAGAGATATCAGGCTCTGCTCTACCTAAGGAAAGAAGGCCTTCAGTCCCTAAGTGCTTGGACTGCTGTGCTATGGATGGTGAAGGGGAGCCAGCTTGCTTCTCTGACCTGGATGATTGACGTGCCTCCGTTCTGAGAAGCAGACAGTTTGCACATGGGCAGTATGAAGGAGGAGGCGGTGATCATTGGAAGAGTCCTTGCCAGGAATGAGGGAACCAAGTCCTTGTTGCAGATTCCTGAGCAAGAGCCCTCAGAACACAATAGCTACAGCTCAAGCGCCGTGGCCTCCCTCAACTGATGGGAAAAGTGGTGGGGATAACCAAGCCAGAAATCCCTGGCTCCTGAAGAAAGAATGCAAGTACTTGCTGACAGGGCTCCATGGTGTAGTCCCTCAGAGGGCCCTTTTGGCCTAAGCCCACAGGGCTTCCTTATTCTGGATACAACCTGGTTGATAGGAGACTGCGTTGGGTACTTCATTCTCACCTTTCTTCAAATATCATGTGTGATGAAGAACACTGGCAGTGTGTGTCTCCATTACCAACCCTTAGCCCTTTTGATATAAGGCGGTTTGCATGGAAACTATTCTGAGATAGTGTCTCAAAGTCCTCTCATCTCTCAGCTTGGGTGTTTGGTGGTGTTTTTATGATGCTGCTAGAGATGTTGCATTGGGCCCTTCCTAATTTGGTTTCAGAATCATGTGGCCCTCCCCAAACCAGGGTTTGTGCAGGTACACAAGGAGAATGCTTGCAGGTAGGCTAAGCCAGAAGTTGGGGCTTGATCACACCTCCTGTGTGCGACATGGGGAGGTAAAGTTGTTGGCCTCCCTCCTCGGTGTCCCCCACCCAGTCTGAGTACACAACTTTGACTCACCCCATTGCCATTCCTCTCCCATTTCTGCTTTCCCAACTCAATCTCAGTTCACACACGGAGACCGTGTGTCTGTGTCCTACAACAACCAAGGTCCCTGGTGTGGAGGTGAGTTTCCACGGCTTTCCTGAGCCAATGCAGTGCTCCCAGAGTCTGATATCCCAGAGGACAGCTAGCCCCCTGTCCTTGAGGACTTGGCACTGGGCCAGCTACAGTAGCCACATGGACTCTCCCGCCCTAATGGATGCAGCTACTCACCATTCATCAAAACAGATGGTCTTTGCATGTTCAGCATGCTCCACGAACTGATCAGTGCACATAAAGCCTTTTGAATACACACTGCACCAAGGCCTCATTCCCACCTCTTAATCGTCACATAGAAGCACCTTCTTCATAACTCTGAAACTCTGTTGCCCCTCTTGACGGATACAATGGGCAAAGCACACCAGAAGCCAAAGATCCCCTCTGTTTCTTAAGGAAGAAGGCGGGCCTTTTGTTCACAGGCCTCCAATGAGCATCCTTTGAAGCAGTCCTGTAGCGAATGCCCACAAAAGGCTCTTGTGAGTCCTGAGCAAGCCAGCTTCTGAATAATTGTGTCAGTCAGGTTCTTCCAAACATGAAGAACTCTGGCCCTCATTGTTTCCAGTTTCATGACATTGCTTTATCATCCATCAGGGTTCGCCTTGGGGTCCATACAAATTCAGTCTTTCAGAGTACTATCTTCAGCTTGCAGATGTCCCATTGGTACCAGCCCTTATGACTGTGGGACAGGTGGCACCGAAGGAGCCCAGGCCTTTTGGTTTTAGGACTTCATGGACATCCAGAGCCCTGGGCATCAGAAGGGGTCCAGCCAAGGACTGTTTGTGGGGAGGACTGTTTGTGTGAAGGATGGGTCAGGTGTATTAGAGGGAGCTGGCCTCCTTGCTGGGCCTAGGGGAAGTGAAGATAAGCATGTCCATTCCACACTGATCGCTTTCCCATTGAATGGAAATATTGAATGCCCTTTGGTCCTGGATGAAGCCATTCCTATGTTTCTGACTGCCTCTCCATTCAACCTTAGGAGCCATGGAGCTGACACTAACTCAGCAGGTACCCAGGGATGGGCGTTGGCTTCCCACTGGGTCCCATGCTCAGTAACAACTATGAGCTTAGGATATCCCAAAGCAGAATAGCCCACCTACACCTGAGCTTGGAGCTTGGCCATTTGTTGCAAGGGGTTGGGGGGTGGGGGAGTGGAGCCAGATTGCCTCCTTGGTCTGCCTGATTGAGGTGTTTTCCTTCTGAATAGCAGACACATCCACAAAGGAGCTGTAGGCTCCAGAAGCTGGTAAGCACATAAAGAGCCCTCACAGGAAGAGGGCACCAATGCCCCTCTTCACACTTTGGGGCCACAGATGCGGGAATCTCCCAGGTACAGCACTTTCACTGCCTATTCCATCCAATGATAGGAAAAGCAAGAAAAGCAGACCAGGTCCCAGGTCTCTCTAGGTCCTTCTGAAGGAAGAAGGCAGGCCTGTAGCTGACAGCGCTCCCAGATAGAGACACTAGAGGGCAGCTTTGCCTAAGCCCTCTGGTGTTTCTTCTTCTTAGGACCAGATTTCCAGGAGCTGGTGCTGGGCACTCCCTTCTCCATAGAATTCCCCATCTAAGGTCTGCAGAACTCTGGCCCTCTTATCTACCTTGACACATCTTTGCTGTCTTGTAGAAACAAGGTTCTTCTCATGGTTAGTTCTGAGTCAGTGTCTCAAGAGTCCTATCCTCTGCCTTCTTCCTCGGATTGTGGTCCGGTGCTTGTGACTGGGGGAGAGGTTTTGCCACAGGGCTCCATCTTCATTAATTCACTGTGTTTCAAAAGTATGTGGTCATTCAGAGGCCCAGGGAATTTTAAGTGGACCTGCAGAGAATGTTTTGTGTGTAGACTGGGCCAGAGATTTGGGAGGGAGCTGGCTTCCTTTTGGGTCAAGGGCAAATGAAGCAAAACCTCTTCTGAAATGTCGAGGTTGGGCCTATCTGGCACCCAGTTCCTCCCCCTTGCTGTATTTCTGACAAATTATTATTTTTCTCCTGTTCTGGCCATGGGGCCATCACTCACTCAGCTGGCACCCCTGGGTTGGCTGCAAACTATCACTCTGCTCCTGTGCTCAGAGAGAGCTATCAGCCTCTGCTCTACCAAAGAAAAGAACGTCTTTAGTCCCTAGGTGCTTGGTGCTTGGCTTGTGCTATGGTAGGTGAAGGGGAGCCAGCTTGCCCCACTGACCTGATGATTGACTTGCCTCTGTTCTGAGAAGCAAATGGTTTACACATGGATGGTATAAACGAGGAGGAGGGAGTCAGCACTGGAAGAGCCCTTGCCAGAAATTAGGGAACCAAGTCCTTGTTGCATATTCCTGAGCAAGAGCCCTCAGAACCCTATAGCTACAGCTCAAGCATGCTACCTCCCTCAAATGATGGGAAACGTGGCAGCAATACAACAATCCAGAAATCACTGGATCCCAAAGCAGGAATGCAGACTTCTTGCTGACAGGTATCTCAGGTGTAGTAGTTCAGGGGGCTCCCGTGGCTAAACCCACAGATCTTTCTTATTCCGGATACAACCCAGTTGACAGGAGACTATGCTGGGTACTTCGTTCTCAACATTCTCCAAATCTCATGCGTGATGAACAACTCTGGCAGTGTCTCTACTGCCACCCCTTAGCCCTTTGATGAAAGGAAAGAGGGTTTGCATGGAGACTATTCCAAACAGAATCTTAGAGTAATATCCTCTTCTTTCAGTTTGTGGGGTTCATGGTGTCCTTGTGATGGTAACAGAGGTATTCTATTGGGTCCTTCTCAATTTGGTTTCAGAATGATATGGCCTTCCCCAAACGTAAGGTGTGTGAAGGCGCCTAGGGAGAATGCTTGTGGGTAGGGTAAGCCAGAGATTAGTAGTGGATCCCGCCCCCTTTGTGGGACAAAGGGAAGGAAAAGTAGAGGTCTCTTTCCTCAATTTCCCTCGTGCCCATTTGAATGGATAGCTTTGACTCACCTTGTAGTCATCCCTGTCCATTGCTGATTTTCTAATTTGGTCTCACTTCACACACTGGGACCAAGTGACTCTCCCATACACAACTGAGTTACAAGGATTGTAAGTGAATTTCCAGTCAGTTCCAGAGCCAGTGGAGGGTTCTGAGTGTCTGATGTCCCAGAGGACAATTGATTCTCATGTCCCTGAGCTTTTGCTGTTTAGTAGTCTTCTATAGTATAGTAAACAATTTCCTTTCTTTGGAAACAAGAGTCTCCATGGAATTGTTTCAGAGCCATTGTCTCAGAGTCATGTACTTTCCTTTTACGCTGGGAGTCTGGTGCAATGCTGGTGAGTGTGCAATAGGTTTGGCCACAGGCATCCTGTGGTTGGGTTTCAGAATTTGTGGACACCATCAGGCCTAGAGAATCTGGAGGTGCCCAATGGAACACGCTTGTGGGTAGGCTAAGCCAGAAGCTTTAGCAATCAAGTTGGCCTCCTGTCTGGATCCAGAGCTGATGAAGAAAGAGATCTTTTTCGTTGGTGGATACCAGCCCTTTGGAGAGTAGAATTTGGCACTGTTGTACTCATGAACATCCCAAGGCTGCTTTCCTAGCTAGGTCTCCGTTCATGTTCCAGGAGACATGGCTGTACGAATGGTGCCACTTTCTCAGTGAGTTCCTGAGGAAATTGAAGGTATATGGGTCTATTATCCCAGAGGAAACCTGGCCCTTCTCTCCCTGAGCACATGGTGTTGCTTAGCTGACTAGTGTATGCATGAGCATGGGTATCCAGTTGGCCTCCCTCCCCTCACTAATAGAGATCCCTTCATTTTGAAGAACAGCAGCTTTTCATGTGGGCAGGATGGTCCAGGATCTGCTCAGCACAGAAAGCACCTTTGTATGGAATCCTGAAACAAGACATGCTTCCAAACACTTCCATCGCTGGACAGCACAGCCCTCCTACAGCTGTATCACTGCTACCACTATGCATGGATGGCAAGGGCAGGACACATACCCAGAGCCAATCTTCCCTCTGATCCTGAAGGAAGAATCTGGGCAGGCTTCTTGCTGATGACGCCTGCAGGTGAAACTTGTGGATGCCACCATTTGCCAAAGCCCACAGGTGTTTCTCCATCCTGAGTCAGTCAGCAAGCTGGGGAAGAAGGTGTCAGTCACATCACTTCATTATCCCTGATACAGAACTCTGGCCCTCCCTCTATCCATTGTCACCTCTTTGCACTATTTTAATTCTTAGTGTCGTATCCTGGGCCCTGACCTGGGATTCTGGTCCAGTCATTGTGACTGTGGCAGATGTTTGGCCTAAGGGCCCCGGGCTCTTCAGCAGCATCCTTTTCCCTGGGTGATGGTTCATCTCTGCATGAGTCTCACAGAACTCTGATTTCTGGCCAAGCAGGCCTGTGGTTTTGGATTTATTTGGCTAGGAAGATCCCCAGAGCCTCTCGGGGTTGAAGCATCTTGAAAAGACAAGAATACCTATAAAATGGGATTTGGTTACACTATTTGAATGAAGCTCAGGGCAAGAAGTACTTATTTCAAACCCATGCCACCCCAGTGACATATGAGTACACAAGGCTAGCATGCTCTAGTACTACCCTCTGCAATTCTTCCAGGCATATTGCACACTGGCCAGCGTCTTGACTCAGATCACCCTCCATATAGGTTATCCCTGGCTTTCTTCACCACATCATAACATGCTTATCCATTTCATATGAGGGCACCCATGTGAGAGCACTTTAATCTTCCAAACGTGGGCAGGAAGAAGTGAACTGGTAAGGAGGCAAACACCAGGAGTGGCTCTAGTGGATTCCACCCTATGTGGCAGTCCCTGCCTTCTGCCACGGTCCTTGGAGCTGTGTTGGGCCTAGTCCTGCCCGCCAGAACTATCACTTTTGCTACCATTGACTATGCTGAAGGAGGACAGCACTGCACAGCCCAATGCCATGGTTGCCACACCATGACCACCGGTGGTTTTGCTGGGCCACTGAGGCTACTATGGCACTGCCTTGATGCACAGGGCTGTTCATGTCTTTGCACCTAACCCAGAAATCTCACTGGGTGGTGACATGCTCTCAGTAACGATACCCGTGGTCCCTGGCCCATCTGTTTCCCAGATGGAAGGTCAATCCAAGACGAAGTACAGTGTTGTCATTAGTAGTGGTTGCGCTGCCTTGCTCGGGGTGCACCTCCAACATGCACAGGCTGGTGTGAAAATCTATCCCTGGGCATGGGTTGAGTGAGTGACAGCTCTATGGGTCCTAAGTCTAAACAGGGAAATAGATAAAGAGCCATGGGAATGGAATGTCCATAAGGAGGGCCAAAGTTCCAAATATCCAATGGGAATGGGAACAATTTAGAAAGGGGCTGTGTCACTTCATGTCCCCTCAGCCAAGAAAGGGGTCTTGCTCCCTTCCCAGTCCTCTGGCCCAGCCTGCATGAAAATGACCTAACTTGGGCCCTTCCAATGCCCTAGGCCTCTGAATGCCTGCATGGTTATGACATCAACTTACCAGGGTCCTGTGGCCAAACCTATCACACAGTCACACGGGTGAAACGAGGGTGTCCAGCTGAACACCAATGATATTCCTCTGAGAGACTACATGGAATGGACCTCAGAGAGGACTGAGTGTGAAAATAGAGCAAAAGGGTGAATATGGATCCATGGATGGCCAGAGTTCCTCACTAGGAATGAGAATGGGATCATGTAGAGAATGAAGTGACCAATGCCATCTCCTGGCAAGCTGGCTCTCTCAGAAATAAGCAGGACATGGGGACTTTGGTGAAGGGAGCCCTTTATGGGCTACACCCGGGAGCCCTGCCTGCAAAGGGTCTGCATTCTTCCTTAAGAAAAAGAGGGAAAGCCCTGGGTTTGGGTCAGTTTCTTGCCATTTCCTACTAGAGGACAGGTGGAAGTGATAAAGTGGTGGTGGTTTGGAGCTCCTAGCAGATGGTCAAGTGGTGAGAAGCTGGCCTGGGTCCAATATTCACTTCAAAGTCCCTTCGAGCACTATCCAGGGCCTGGAGCAGAGTGGACATGCATGAACCATCTACTCTGCAGGATGAAGGCACCTCTGTCAGCCAGGGGAGGGATGCCAGCAGGCTACATATCCCTGCAATGACTCCAGCACCACACTCCCAGAGACAGAGGGTCCTTCTTTCCTCTGGAATACCAGACACTGAGAGCTGTCAACTGGCTCAAGAACTGACTGGAAACTCCACACCAATGTTGGGACCTGGGCTGTATACCTGATACAGACCCATGGATCCTAGAAAGTTCAAGTGTAAACAGGGTACATTCTTCTGAGACTCTTGCTCTGAATGGCTCCCAGGTAGAATCTAGTTTGAAAAAAAGAGCAATATAATGCCAATAAGCAGAACGAGGACCAGAGTTCCTCATTACAGAAGAGAATGGGCTAAAGTGAGATTTCAGTGCCTACTCCTATCTCCTGGCAGGCTGTGTGGGGAATAAGATACAGGTGGGGGCTGTTGTCCAAGGAAATCTCCACTGGCTCCATCTGAGAGGGCAATTCTGCAGGAGGCCTGTGTTCTTCCTTCAGAAACAGAGGGAAACCTGGGTTTGGTGGGTTTTCCTGTCCTTCCCATCAGGAAATAGATGCACCATTGATGCAGAGGAAAGGGGTTCCTGCTCCCAGCTGGTTGTCAGGGGTTGTCAAGGAACCTGGACCTGATGCAGTAGTTCTTAAAGAGCCCTTCCTGTGCTGACCAGGTCCCAAAGCATAATGTGCCTATGGGAACCATCTGTGAGACAGAGTGAAGGGAGGTTGACCCTTCACTGCACTTACCAGAGCTGCCAAGCACCAAGCACTCAGGGACAAGAAGGCCATCCTTCCTTTGATTTGAAATTACTGTTTGCTCTCACATAGCACAGGACCAGACCGAGAGTTTAGCACATTTCTTTGGGCTCTGCGTGTGTGAAGTGAGGGAAAGCCCAGTCATCCCTGAATGTGTCCCAAGACTTAGAAAATAGCAAATCGGTGGGAATGGCTACACAGGAGGTCAGGATCTACATTACAGATAGGACTGAGGTAATGCTGGGCATGTATATGTACTTTATTTCATTTCTCCTTGCTGCATCTGTAAGGCCAGCTCCTCCACAATCCTCTGGGACCTCCTACACACATCCACCCATACCCAAGGCCTTCATATGCCCTAGACCTCTCACTGTGAACAGAGTTTCTCATGGGAAGTTACAAGAGGTCTTGTTGTCAATCTATGCCAGAGTCACCAGGACACAGCCAGAATCCCCTATTTAAATTAGAGTATGTTGCTCTGAGACACTGATTCTGAATGGACTCCAGCTTGATCCTAGTTTGAAAAAAAGAGGAAAAGGAAGGAAATGAATGTCCAGAGGGTCAAAGTGCTTCATTCCAAAGGAGAGCAGAATGAAGCCGACAAGGATGTGCATAGCACAACCTTTGGAGAAGCTGTTGTCTCTAGTAAGAAACACCTGTGGGCAGGGGCAAAGGGAAACATCCATTGCCTACACCTGGGTGTTTGGCAAAAGGCTTGCACTTTTCCATTAGAAAGAGAAAGATGGATCCTGACCTTGGCTCCTTTGTATGCCCTAAACTTCAGGGAACTAGTTCCTGGTAACAGTGCTCCTGAGGGTGCTTTAGGTTTTTTAACTGAGTCATGATGCAGTACTCTTTCTAAGGCTTTTTTTGGGCTGAATTTCCTGCAATCTACTATACATTCCCCGTCCATCTGCCTTAGAGAATTAAGACAATTCAACCAGGCAGGGGAGGGAGGCCAGCTGGCTACCAATCACAAAGATTGGGACAGTCAAGCAACAGGCTCTCATGGGCAGGAGAGTCATTCTTCTTCGGGATAAAGGCACTGATTGCTCTCACATAGCACAGGACCAGAATGGTATTTCATCACAAATTCTGTATGTTGGGTATGTGGCTGACAAACCAATTCTACCTGGTTGTGACCCATGACCTAGTTATTAAAACAGAAAGTAGATGGAAAGGTCTATAAGGAGAGCCAAGCTTCTACATTAGAGGCGATTAGGATAAAGACGGGAATGAAACGTCTAGCATAGTTTCTCCTTCAACCAGAAGTAAGGCCACTCCCTCCCAAACCCTCACATTGTACATGGAAACTCTGCTGGGCACCTTCAAGGGCCCTATGTCTCCCATTGCCCACCCACTTCTGAAAGGCACATAATGAAGGGTCCTGTGTCCCAAGTATGCCAGAGACATCAGGACTTGGCTGATTCCCCATCTTAAAAGAAAGGATATTTCTCTGAGACTGGTTCTGAATGGCACTCAGGGAGAAACTAATTTGCAAACAGAAAAAAGTATTCATTGAAATGGAAATCTGGAAGCCAAAGTGCTTCAATATCTATGAGAATGGGACATAGATTATAATGAAGTGTCTCCAAGGACAACTTCCTGGCAGGGTCCTGTCTAAGGAGTAAGAAACTCCTGTGGCTAGAGACAAAGGAAACCTCTAAAGGGAAACCTCCTGAAAGCCCAGTCTGCAAGAGGTCTGCATATTTCCTTCTGCAAAGGTTCTGGCTCTGGTTGTTTTTCTTATCTTTCCCTACAGGCAATGGAGGAAACAGAGATTCAGAGGTGTTTGGAATCGTTCCTGTGGTGCATTAGGTTTTGAAGGGCCTCTGTATGCACTGACTAGGTCCTAGAACATACCTGGTGTGTGTGGATTCTGTGCTCTTCAGAATCATAGGCCATGCACTAAGTGCTCTCTGACGGTAGGGAAATCTTTTCTGTGGATTGTCAGAAACTAATTACTCTTGGTTAGCAGAGAAGCAGCATAAGATCATCAGCAATCCCTGGCAGCTCACTATGTGATTGACAGCCCTACTGGCCCATCCAGCCTGCAAACCAAGTCCTAGTTAGCAAATAGCAATGGGAGGGGAATAGCTCTATGGACAGCCAAAGTTTCATTTTATATGAGAATGGAAGAAAGCTGAGAGAGAAGTATCTCCTTCAATTTGCCATAGCTCTGGAAATGAGGTCAGCTGCCTCCCAACCCTTTTGGCCCTAGCTACAATCAAATATTCTCTGCTAGGCACTTTCCACTGACCTGCATCTAATGTTGTCAATGTAGATCTGGAAGGCATGTTGCAGGGCTCTTATGGCCCAACCTATTTTGCTGTCACAAGAACTCACCCAGAATCCCCAATTAAAACCAGAGGGAATTGCTCTGAACCAGGGGCCAGAGTTGCCCATGGCCGATTCCAATTTTAAGAAGAGTAAAAAGGGGTGCACGGATGGCTCAGTTGCTTAAGCTTCTGACTCCTTGTTTCAGCTCAGGTCATGATCTCACAGTTTGTGAGTTCAAGTCCCGTGTTACAGTTTATACTGACAGCTCGAGGCCTGTAGTCTGCTACAGATTCTGTGTCTCTCTCTCTTTCTCATCCCTTCCCTTGTTCCTTCTATCACTCTGTGTGTGTGTGAGTCTCCTTCTCTCTCTCAACATTAAATAAATATTTTAAAAAGTAAAAGAATAAAAGAATGGGGCTACTGGGGGGCTCAGTTACTTAAGCATCACTTTATCACTAAGGGCGTGATGTCATGGTTGCAAGCTTGACCCCCACATCAGGTTCTCTCCTGTTGTTCGGTCTCTTCTAACTTAGTGAAACCAGGTGTTAGTTGAACCCGTTTCCCCACAGTGTTGTTTCACAGAGTTGAGTATATGGCACTTTGGCTGTAGGCACCGCATGGTTTGCAACCACATGTAACATAGTGAAATAAAATGTCAGTTGAAGGACAGCTTCCCCAAAGTCTTTGCCAGAGTGCAGTATAAGATACTTTCGGGGTAGGCTCCGCATAGGTTTTCAAACACTTCTAACAGTGAACCATGATGCTACTTGAAGGATGGTTTCACCAGTGTTGTTTTATAGAGTTGAGCATATGGCACTCGTTGCGTAGAACGCACGTAGGTTTTCAAACCCTTCTCACTAAGTGAAATGAGAGGTTGGTTGAAACGTGGAGACCCACAATGTTGTTTCACAGAGTGGACTATAGGCACTTTCTGCGCAGGCCTTGCATGCATGGGTTTTCAAACACTTGTAAGTTTGTGAAACGAGAAGTCACTTCAAAGACGGTTTCCCTAGGGCGTCTCATAGAGTAAGTCCCTTTCGGGTGTAGCTCTTCATGGTTTTCAAACTGACACATGTTAGTTGGAAGATGGTGTCCCCACTGTGTTCTGTCACAGAGTGGAGCATATGGCACTCTCCTCACAGACCCTGAATAGTTTTCAAACACTTTTAAATTAGTGTAACCAAATGTTAGTTGAAATATTGTTTTAGCACACCATCGTTGTTCACCGTTGAGCGTAGGCATGGCACTTAACCAATTGGCTTCTCATAGGTTTTCAAACACTTCTACCTCAAAGAAACCACATACAGGTTGAAAGGTGGTTTCCCCACAGTGTTGTTTCACGGAGTTGAGTGTTCGGTACTCTCCACATAGGCCCCGCATGTGTTTTAAACACTTGTAAACCGAGTGAAACCAGATGTTGGGAGATTGTCTCTCGACCGTGACGGTGCCCAGGGCTATGTGGCACTTTCCGTGTAATCCCCGGATGGTGTTCAAACACCTCTAACTTAGTGTAACAAGAAATTGGGTGGACGATGGGTTCCCCACAGTGTTCTATCACAGAGTTGACTTTATGGCGCTTACCTCTAGGTCCCGCCTAGTTTTCAAGCAATTTTAACGTAGCGAAACCCGATGTTTCACTCTTTTTTCCAGAGGTGAGTATAAGGCACTTTCCGTGTAGGCCCCGCATGTATTTACTAACGTTTCTCACATTGTGAAACATAGCCGTTAGTTGAATGATGGGATCCCCACGGTACTTCCTAAAGTTAGGTACAAGGCACTGGTCGGGGTAGGCCTATAGTGTTTTTCAAACACTTGTGACTTAGTGAAACAAGATGTTAGTTGAAAGATAGTTTCCCTCAAGTGCTGCCTGGTAGAGTTGAGTATATAGAACTTTCCACCTAGGCTCCACATAGGTCTCCAAACGCTTCAGACTTAATGAATAAGACGACAGGAGAAAGATTTCCCTAGAATGTTTCATGGTATTGAGTATAAGGCACTTTCGGTGTAGGTGCTGCATTTGCTTTGAAACATTTTTAACTTGGTGAAACAAGATGTTAGTGGAAAGATGTTTCCCTCACACTTTTCTGTTTCACAGAATTGAGTGCATGGCACTTTCCCCGTAGGACCCACATAGGCTTTCCAATTCTACTTGATGAAACAAGAGGTTAGTTGCAAGCTGGATACCCCACAGTGTTTTTTCATGGAGTTGAGTGTACAGGCCCTCTCTGCCCAGGCCCTGCATGGGTTTTCAAACACTTCTCACTTTGTGAAATCAGATAGATGTTACTTGAAAGTCGGTTTTTCCACGGTGTTGTTTCACGGAGGTGACTCTATGGCCCTTACCCTGTAGGCCCCGCATAGGTTTTCAAAGAGTTCTCACTTACTGAAACCTGATGTTAGGTGAAAGACTCTTTCCCTGTAGTTGTTTCACAGAGCTGCATGTAGGCATTTCCGCCTAAGCCCCGCAGAGGTTTGCAAACGCTTCCAACATACTGAAACAGGATTTTAGTTGGAAGGTGGTTCCCTCACAGTGTTTCATACACTTCAGCCTATGGCACTTTCCGTTTCGTCCCCACATAGGTTTTCAAACACTTGAAAACCTATGCAGTGAAAGCAGATGTTAGTTGGTAAAAGGCATCACCACACTGGTGTTTCACAGTGTTGAGTACATGGCAGTGTCTTTGTGGTCCCGCAAGAGTTTGCAAACACTTCCCACTTAGTTAAACCAGATATTATTTGAAAAGTCGTTTGTCTACAACGATCCTTGACAAAGTGAGTAAAGTGCACTTTCCTTTTTACTTCTATGTCTAGGATTCCAACATTTCTAACTTTGTGAAACAAGTTGTTAGTTGAAAGATGTTTCCGCACAGTGATTTTACACCGCGTTAAGTATGTGACACTTTTCATAAATAAGCCATTTATCAACTAACATCTTGCTTCACTGAGAAGTGCTTGAAAACCTATGAGGAAAATGAGATACACTCCACGCTGAAAACTTACCGTGGAGAAACCATCCTTCAACTACCATCAGGTCTCACTATGTTAGAGGTATTCGACAACCTATGTGGGGCCTACGAATAAAGTGTCATATACTCGAGTCTGGCAAATAACACTGTGCGGAAACCATCTTTCAACCAGCATCCTGTTTCGGTACATTAGACCCCTCTTAGTTTGAAGATCCATGTGGGGCCTACACTGAACGTGCCATGCACTCAACCCTGGGAAACAACCGTGTGGTGAAACATCTATCCACTAACGTTGGGTTTCACCAAGTTAGAAGTGCTTGAAGACCCATGCGGGGCCAACACCGAAACTGCCTTATGCACGACTGTATGAAACATCTTTCAACTGACATCTGTTATCCCTACGATAAAAACATCTTTGAAACCTATGTGGAGCCTATGCGGAAAGTGCCATACACTCAACTCTGCACAAGAGTCTGCTCAAACCCTCAGTCAACTAACCTCTTGTTGCACAAGGTTGGAACAGTTTGAAAACCTATGCAACACCTACAGGGAAAGTGCCTTATACTCAAATATGGGAAACAACAATATTTTGGGGAACCCTCTTTCAAGAAACATTCCGTTTCACTAATTTGGACGGGATGGAAAACTTATGCGAGCAACTATGAGAGAAGCGCCATATCCTCCACTCTGTGAGACAACACTGTGGTGAAACCATCTTTCAACTACCATTTGATGTCACTAATTTGTAAGTGTTAGAAAACCCACGCGGGCAACTATACGGAAAGCGCCATCACTCAGCTCTGTGAAACAACAGTGTGGTGAAACCATCCTTCAACTAACATCTTGTTTCACCGTTAGAAGTTTCTGTAAACATTTTCGGGGAATTACCATGAAAGTGACATATACATGATTGTGTGAAAGAGTATTATGGAGAAACGGTCTTTCAACTAACAGAAGTACTTGAAACCCTATGCCGGGTCTATGAGGAAAGTGCCATATACTCAACTCTGTGAGACAACACTGAGGTGAAAACCTCTTTCAACTACCATCTGATTTCAGAAATTTAGAAAAGCTTTTCAAAAAAAAAAAAAGAAATTTAGAAAAGCTTAAAAACTTATGAGGGACCTAGAGGAAGGTGCCATATACTCCACTCTGTGAAACAATATTGTGGGATAAAAATCTTTCCATTAACAACTTGTTTCACTGTTAGAAATGCTTTAAAACATACACTAAAGACTATGGGGAAAGTGACATATACTCGACTCTAAAAACTGCTGTGGGGAAACCATCTTTCAACTAACTTAACGGTTTCACGTTGCTAGGCATGTTCCAAAACCTATGCATAAAGCCCATGCATAAAGTGCCACATATTCAACTCCGGCAAACAACACACCTTTCAACTAATGTCTTGTTTCACTACACTAGAAGTGGCTAAAAACTCATGCGGGGACTACAGCGAAAGTGCCCGGTACTCAAACCTGTGAAACGTTTGTGTGGTGCAAACATCTATCAGTTAACATCTGGTTTCACTAACTTAGTGTGCTTGAACACCCATGTGGGGGGCGACATCAAAAGTGCCACATACACACCTGTCTGATACGTTGCGGGGAAAACCGTCTTTCAAGTAACAGCCCATTACGCTAAGGTGGAAGTGTTTGAAAACCTATGAGGGGCCTAAGCAGAAGGTGCTAAATACCCATCTCCCTGTGAAACAACACCGTGGGGCAACCATCTTTCAACTAATACCTGGTTTCACAAAGTCTGAAGTGTTTAGAAACACTTGAGTGGCCTCCGCAAGGTGCCATATACACAACCCTGTGAGGAGACCACTGTTTGATTAACATCTGGTCTCACTAAGGTTCAAGTGTTTGGAAAACTGTGCTTGGGATACATGAAAGTGCCATATACTCGATTCTGTGAAGCAGCAGTGTAATGAAACAATTGTTCAACTACCATCTTGTTTCGCTAGGTTCGAAGTGTTGGAAAATCAATGCAGGGCTTATGGTGAAAGTGCCACATCCTCAACTCTGTCAAAATGCACTTTGTGGAAATAGTCTGTCAATTAACCTGTCGTGTCGCATAGAGGTCTGTGAAGGTCTATGTGGGGAACGATGTAGAGAGTAACATGTACAGGACACTGTAGAGAATCCTGTGGAGACACCCTCTTTCAACTAACATCTTGGTGCACTAAGTTCAAAGTGTTTGAAGACCTATGCAGGGACTACGCAGAGAGTGCCATAAGCTCAACTCTGTAAAACAACAGCGTGGTGATACCATCCTCCAAATATCACCTGGGTTCACTTGTCAGACGTGTTTGAAATGCCATGCGGCCGCTACACTGAGTGTATCTTACATTGCACTGTGTCAAACAACACTTGGAGGAAGCCGTCCTCCAACTCACATCTTATTTCCCTAAGTTTGATGTGTTTGAAAACCATGCGGGGCCTACAATGAAAGTGCCATATACTCAACTCCAAGAACAGACACTATGGTGACAGTCTTTCTCTGAGCATCTGGATTCGCGAGGTTACAGGGTTTGAAAAGACGGGGGGGAGGGGGCTTAGGTGCATAGCACCATACGCTCAACTCTGTGAAACAACATGGGAGAAACTGACTTTTAACTAAAAACTGGACCACTAAGTTAGAAGTGTTTGAAACCCCTGAGGGCCTATGAAGGCGTGCCATATACTCAACTCTGTGAAACAATACTGTGGGAAAACGATCTTCAACTACCAGCTGGTTTCTCTAAGTGAGCAGTGTGTGGAAATCCTATGCTCTCATAGGATTGCCTGATCACAAGATGCCCTATATATACTCAACTGTGTGAATACCAGTGTGGTGAAAGGATTGTTCAACTACTATCTGGTTTCATTGTTACAAGTGTTTGAAAACACATGCGGGGCCCATGTGGCTAGTGCCATATGCTCCACTCAATAAAACAACACTGTGGTGAAACGACCTTTCAATTAACTTCTCACTGCGCATAGTTACAAGGGTTTGAAAACCTAAGTGGAGGCCACACGGAGAGTGCCATACAGTCAAGTCTGTGAAACAACACTATGGGGAAACCATCGTTCAACTACCATCTGGTTTCCCTAAGGTAGAAGTCTTTGAAAACCCATGGGAAGCCTAATGGTAAAGTGCCGTGGACTCAACTGTGAGAGACAATGGTGTGGCAAAACGATCTTTCAACTAACATCTGGTTTCCCTGCTTCAAGCCTGTTTGAAAACTATCCAGGGTCTATGAGGAAAGTGCCATATTTTCAACTCCAAGATACAACACAGTCGGGGAAACCCTGTTCCAACTAACATGTTGTTTCTGTAAGTTAGAAGTGTTTGAAAACCACGTGGAGATGACACCGAAAGTGCCACAAACTCAACTCTGTGAGACACTGTGGAGAAACCATCTTTCAACTAACATCTCATTTCACAAAGTTATAAGAGTTTGAAAACCCATGTAGGGCCTGTGCCAAAAGTGCCACCTAGTCAACTCTGTGAAACAACACTGTGGGGACTCCAGCTTTCAACTAACCTCTCGTTTCACTTAGAAGTGTTTGAGAACTGTATGCGGTTCTACGTAGAAAGTGCCATGTGCTCAACTCTGTAAAACAACACGGTGGGGAAACCACCCTTCAAATACCATCTGGGCTCCCCTGTTAGAAGTGTTTGAAAACTTATGCAGAGCCTACACCGCAAGAATCATACACTCCACTCTGTCAAACAACACCTGGGGAAGCTGTCCTCCAACTCACATTTTAATTCACTATGTTAGATGTAGATGCAAACCATGTGGGGTCTATTCCGAAAGTGCCATATACTCAACTCTGTGAAACAACACTGTGGGGGAAAGAATCTTTCTTCTAGCCTCTGGTTTCACTAGGTTACAAGTGTCTGAGAAGACACACGGGACCTAGGCGTGTAGACCATGCACTCAACTCTGTGACACAACACTGTGGTGAATCCATGTTGCAGCTAACTACTCTTCACTTAGAAGTGGTTGAAAACCTATGCCAGTTCTACAAAGAAAGTGTCATATGCTCAACTCTGCGCAACACGACTGCGGTGAAACCATCTTTCAAATAACATCTGGGTTCAGTTTGTAGGAGTGTTTTGAAACTTGCCGGGGGGGTGGGCTTAGGCGGAAAGTGCCATCTGCTCCACTGTCAATTTTCAGGGAAACCATCTTCCAACTAATATCTTGTTTCACCATGTTAGATGTACGTGCAAAACGTTGCTAGGAACAATGAGGAAAGTGCCATGTTCTCGACTGTGAAAACATACTGTGGAGAAACTATCTTTCAGCTAACACCTTGTTTGCCTAAGTTAGAAGAGTTTGAAAATGTATGCAGACGTGGACAGTGAGTGCCATATACTCGGCTATGGGGAAAAACACGGTGGGGAAAACACCTTTCAACTAACATCTCAGTTCACTAAGGCAGACGTGTTTGAAAACCTATGGAGGCTTATGTAGAAAGTGACATACACTCAACTCTGTGACACAACCTTGTGGGGAAAGTATCTTCCAACTACCATGTGGTTTCACTAAGTTGGAAGTGTTTGAGAAGCATCCAGAGACTACAACAAAACTGCCGTATACTCAACTCTCTGAGACGCTGTGGGGGAAACCATCTTTCCAATCACATCTCGTTTCACAAAGTTAGAAGTGTTTGACAACCTATGCAGGGCCTATGCGGAAAATGCCATACACTCAACTCTGTGAGACAATACTGTGGGTCTCCAGGTTTCAATTAACCGCTCGTTTCGCTTAGTGAGTAGGGTTTGAAAACCTATGTGGGTACTACGCAGAGAGGGCCCTGTGCGCAACTCTGTAAAACAACACTGTGGTGAAACCCTCCTTCAAAGAGCATCTGGGTTCCCTCATTAGAAGTGTTTGGAAAGCTACGCGGAGCCTAGCCCAAAAGTATCTCACACTGTGCTCTGGCAAATAACCCTTGGTAAAAGCCGTCGTTCCACTGACATCTCACTTCGCTAAGGTAGACGTAGCTCCAAACATTGCAGGGCCTACAACGAGAGTGCCATATACTGAACCCTGTGAGATGACACTGTGGGGACACAATCTGTCTCTTAGCATCTGGTTTCACTAAGCCACAGGTGTTTCAAAAGGCTCGCAGGCGCCTAGCGCACAGGACAGTATGCTCAACTCTAGGAAACAATACTGTGGGGAAACCGCCCTTCAACTACCATGTGGTTTCTCTAAGGTAGAAGGGTTTGAAAACCTACGAGAAGCCTAATGGTTCAGTGCCGTCTACTCAACTGTGAGAAACAATGGTGTGCTGAAACGAGCACTCAACTAACACCTGGTTTCACTAACTTAAGAGTGTTTGGAAACTGTTGGGGGTCTACGTGGCAAGGGCCCTACCCTCAACTCTGTGAGACACTGGGGGGAAACCACTTTTCAAATAACAGCTCGTTTCCCAAAGTGACAAGGGCTTCAAGACCCATGCAGGGCCTGCGACGAAAGTGCCATAGAGTCAACTCTGTGAAACAACACCGTGGAGACGCCACCTTTCAACACACCTCTTGTTTCCCTCACTGAGAAGAGTTTCAGAAATGAGGGACTTCCTACACAGAAAGTGCCATGTGCTCAACTCTGTAAAACAACACTGTGGTGAAACCATCCTTCAAATAGCATCTGGGTTCCCTTGTTAGACGTGTTTGAAAAGCTATGCGGAGCTCACACCAAAAGTATGAGACACCCCACTCTGTCAAACAACACCTGCGGTGTGTGTGTGGGGAGGGGGGAGGGCGGAGAAGCCGTCCTTCAACTAACAGCTTACTTCACTATGTTACCTGTGGCTGCAAACCATTCGTGCGGGGCCTACAGCGAAAGTGCCATATACTCAACTCTGTGAAACAACACTGTGGGGAGACCGTTTCAACTAACACGTGGTTTCACTAAGTTAGAAGTGTTTGAGAAACCCGTCGGGGTCTAAGCACAACGTGCTATATGTATATATATATATATATATATATATATATATATATATATACAGAGCACTGTCACACTGCACATTGCAGGAGCCATCTTCTGGCTAACAGCTTGCATCGCTAACGTAGAAGTGTTTGAAACCCTCTGTGGGGAGCCAGGGGGAAAGTGACATATACTCAACAGTGGGAGAGAATACTGTGGACTGACATCATGTTTCACTGGGCAGAGGTGTCTGAAAACCCATTCGGGGCCTATGATGAAGGTGCCATATACGCGACTCTGTCAAGAGGCACTTTGGGGAAACCACCTTTCAAATAACATCCCGTATCACTAAGTTAGATTTGCCGGAAATCCTCTGTGGGCAAAGAAGGGGCAAGTGACATTTACTCGGCATTGTGAGAAAGTCCTGTGGAGAAGCCATCTTGCAACTAACATCTTGGCTCACTGAGGGAGAACTGTTTGAAAACCTATGCGGCGCCCACATGTAAGGTCAGTGCCACAAACTCGGCTCTGTGAAGGAACATCTTGTATCACTAAGTTAGACCAGTGTTTGAACAAACGCCTATCATGGGGCCTAAGTGGAAGGTGCCATATACTCGACTCGGGCAAACTGCACTTTGGAGAAACGCTTTCCACTCACCTCTGGTTCCATTAACTTGGAAGTGTTTGCAATCCCATGTGGGTCCTAGACCCTCAACGCTGTGAAACAACACTGTTGGGGAAACCGTCTTTCAACTACATTGGGTTTCACCAGGTAAGAAGCATGTAAAGCCTGTGGGGGCTTTATGCGGCGCGTGCCACTCAACTCTGTCAAAGGTTTGCCCTTTGGGGAAGCCGTCCTTCAACTGACATCTTGTATCACTAAGTTAGAAGCGTTTGAAAACCTATGCGGGGCACGATGTGGAAAGTGACATGTACTCGATACTCTGAAAGAATCCTGCAGAGAAACCATCTCTCAGCTGACATCTTGTTTGACTAAGTTGCAAGAGTTTGAAAGCATATGCAGACGTACACGGCAAGTGCTCTGCCCTCGACTGTGTGAAACAAAACCATGGGGGACGGGGGGGAGGAATCACCTTTCAGCTAACATCTCCTTTCCCTAAGTGAGAAGAAGTGGAACAGTGATGGGAGGCCTATATTGAAAGTGCCATACACTCACCTTTGTGAAGCTGCACATTTGGGGAAGCCATTTTTCCAGGAACATCTTGTATCACCAGGTTGGCATTGTTGAAATCCTATGCTGAGAACGACGTGGAAAGTGACCCTCCACCCTGTGGAGAAACCATCTTTCAGCTAGCATCTCGTTTCACTCAGGTCCAAGTGTTTGCGAACCTACGGTGGCTTGCATAGAAAGTGCCCTTACACTCCATCATGTGAAACACGGTGTGGCGAAACGGTCTTTCTCCTAATATCTTGCTGCACTAAAAGAGAGCTGTCTGACAACTGTGCTGGGCCTGCAAGGTAGGTGCTGTATAGTCACCCGTGTGAAAGCACACTCTGAGGACACCATCTTTTAGCTAACACCTAGTTTCATTCAGTTCCAAGGGCTTGAAAACCTGCGCGGGGACTATGCGTCAAGTTCCATGTACTCAACTCTGTCAGACTTCACTCTGGGGAAACTAACATTCAACTAACAGCTTGTATCAATCACTAGGTTAGAACGTGCCCAGGAAGAATTATGCTGAGTAGTCAAAGCCCATGGTTGGGGGTGGACCCATCTCCTATGTGGGGCAAGGGGAAGGGAAGGTCATGGACTCTTTCCTCAGTTTCCCATGTAACAACTTGAATGCATAGCCTTGGCTCACCTTGTAGTAATCTTTCTCCCATTGCTGCTTTCCAAATTTGGTCTCAGTTCACATACCGTTACCCTACCCTTTGCCTGGCACCTACACCAACACAGGTCCCCAGTTTAGGGGTGAGTTTCCAAGCTTTTCCTGACCTAATACAGAGCTCCCTGAAGTGATGTCCCAGAGGACTGCTGCTCCCCCCCCTCATCCCTGAGCCTCTTTTGGTGGGCAGGCTACAGTATCATGCAAGTGGATAGCCACATGGTCCCGTGCCCCTAATGGAGGGAGCTACTCTCAATCAAAAGAACAGTTTGTGCATATGCACCATGATCCCAAAACGTGATCAGCACACAAAAATGCCTATGAATAAATAGAGCACTGAGGCCTCCTTCCCACAATATGATCATCACATGGAAGCACATTCTTCATAGATCACAGCCAACGTTGCCCCTGTCTACTAATACGATGGGCAGAAGCACACCAGAAGCCAAAGTTCCCCTCTAGTTCCTTTTTGAAAACATTGTTGCACATTTATTTATTTTTGAGAGACAGAGTGAGACAGAGCACAAGTGGGGGAGGGCAGAGAAGGAAGGGGACACAAAACCCGAAGCAGGCTCCAGGCTCAGAGCAAGCATTCAGAACAAAGCCTGACGCGGCGCTCCAACCCACAAACCACAAGATCGTGACCTGAGCCGAAGTTGGCCACCCAACCAACTGAGCCATCCAGGCACCACCCCCCCTCCGTTTTTTAAGGGAGATTGTGGGCTTCATGCTGACAGGGCTCTAAAGGGCATCCTGTGGAGACCTCCTGTAGCCAAAGGTCCCAAAGGTTCTTGTGATTCCTGACCAAGACTCATTATGAATTCATTGTGCTGGTTAGGTTCTTCGGAACATGAACAACTCTGGCCCTCAGTGCATCCACTTTCATGACGTTGCTTTCTCATCCATCAACGTTCATTTTCGCGTCCATAAAAACACAGTCTTTCAGACTACTATATCCGGCTACAGATGTCCAATGGGGACAGCACTTGTGACTTTGGGACCAGTGGAGCCGGAGTGTTCCTGACCTTTTAGTTTCAGGGCTACATGGACATCCAGAGCACTCGGGCTTTGGAAGGGGTCAGGAGATAGCTGTTGGTGTGGAGGCTGGGCCAGACTTATTAGCAAGAAGCTGGCCCCTTTGGTGGTCCCAAGGGAAATGAAGATAAACATCTCCATTCCACATGATTGCATTCACATTTGATGGACACATTGAATGCCCTTAGGTTCTGGCTGCAGCCATATCCTCGCTCTTTGTGTCTGTGTTTCTGACTGCCTCTTTCATTCACTCTTGTGAGCCTTGGAGCTGGCTTGCACTAAGAAGGCACTCAGGGACAGGTGTCAGCTTCCCACTTGGTCCTGTGCTCATTAACAGCCATGAGCATTGGATATTGCAAAGGAGAATGGCCCTCCTATCCTGGAGTTTGGTGCTTGCTGTTTGTAGCCAGGGGCAGGGGGGAGGCGAGCCAGCTCACCTCCTTGATCTACCTGATTGAGATGCCTTCCTTCTGGAAAGCAGACAGTTCACACAGGAGCAGTAGGCTCCTGAAGCTGGTCAGCACACAAAGAGCTTTGTACTGAAGAGGCACCAATGCCCCTCCCCACACTTTAGAGCCACAGCTCCGGGAACCTCCAAGCTACAACAGTGTCACTGTTCCCTATGTTCAATGATGGGAAAAGCAACAAAAGCAAACCAAGCCCAAGGGTTGTATAGGTCCTCAAGAAGTAAGAAAGCAGTACTGTTGCTAACAGAGTTCCTGGAAGGAGACTCTAGAAGGCACCTCCGCCTAAGCCCTCTGTTGTTGCTTCTTCTCACAGCCAGCCAGGTTGTGAGGAGTTGGTGCTGGGCACTCCCTTCTCCATAGAATTCCCTTTCCAAGCTCTGAAGAACTCTGGACCTCCTTATGCACCTTGACACATGTTTGCTCTCTTGTAGAAACAAGGCTCTTCCTGCAATCCATTCAGAATCAGTGTCTCAAGAGTCTATCCTCTGTTTTCCTCCTGGGAGTCTGATCCAGTCCTTGTGACTGTGAAAGAGACATTGCCACAGGGCTACTTCTTCATTAATTCACTGGGTTTCAGAAGTATGCAGCCATTCCGAGCTCAGGGATTTGAGGGGGACCGACGGAGGACGTCTGTTTACTCTAGGCCCGAGTACAGGCAGAAAGAAGGCCTCCTTCTGGGCTGAGGGCAAATGAAGAAAGCCATCTTTCCAAGTGGATCCCCATTCCAACCATAAATGCCAAGCTTTAGCCCACCTGGTGCCCATTTCCTTTCCCTTGCTGTGTGTCTGACAATGTAATATTTTTTTCTCCCTTAGGCACCATGGAACTATCACTCACTCCGCTGGCACAACTGGGTGGGCCACCATCTCCCACTCTGCTCCAGTGCTCAGTGAGACCTATCAGGCTCTGTTGTGTCAAAGGAAAGAAGGCCTTGAGTCTCTGGGTGCTTGGTGCTTGACCTGCTATGCTATGGAGGGTTAATGGGAGCCAGCTTGTCTCCCTGGACTGACCTGGATGACTGAGTTGCGTTTATTCTGAGAAGCACACGGTTTGCACGTGGGAACTAGGAATGAGGAGGAGGTGAGCATTGGAAGAGCCCTTGCCAGGAATGAGGGAACCAAGTCCTTGTTGCAGATTCCTGAGCAAGAGCCCTCAGAACCCCATACCTACAGCTCAAACACTGCTGCCTCCCTCAACTGATGGGAAACATGACAGGGATAGACCAAACCAGAACTCCCTGGCTCCTTGAGAAAGAAGGCAGGCTTCGTGTTGACAGGGTGCCCAGGTGTAATCATTCAGAGGGCCCCTTTGGCCTAATCCCACAGGGCTTTCTTATTCTGGCTATGACCTGGTTGATAGGAGACGGCATTGGGTACTAACTTCTCAACTTTCTCCAAATCTCATGTGTGGTGAAGACCTCTGGCAGTGTGCGTCTCCATTGCCGCTCCTGACCGAGCTTTTCTGATGAAAGAGGGTTTGTATGGACACTATTCTGGCACAGCATCCCATAAAAACATCCTCTTGTTTCAGCTTGGGGATTTGGGGGTGTGCCTGTGGTGGTGATAGAGATGTTGCATTGGCCCTTCTCAATCTGGTTTCAGAATGATATGGCCCTGCCCATACCCAGCGTGTGTGAAGGTGCCCAGGGAGAATGCTCGTGGGTAGGCTAAGCCTGAAGTTGTGGGTGGATGCCACCTTCCTGTGTGGGTCAAGGGGAAGGGAGAGTGGGGGTCTCTTTCCCTGGTTTCCCCCTTGCCTATTTGAAGGCACAGCTTTGACTCACCCTGGAGTCATTCCTCTCCAATGGCTGCTTTCCTAACTTGTTCTCAGTTCACACATGGAGACCCTGTGTCTGTCTCCTCCAGCAACCATGATCCCCGATTTGCGGGTGAGTTGCCAAGCCTTTCCTGACCTGATGCATGGCTCTCAGAGTCTGATGTCCCAGAGGACATCTATTCCCCCTGTCCCTGAGACTTTGGTGGTGGGCAAGTTGGAGTATAATGGGAATGGGTAGACACGTGGACCCCCATCCCACATGGATGGAGCTACACTCGATGGAAACAACAGACACTCTGGTAGGTTGCAGCATGCTCCACGACCTGAGCAGCACACAAAAAGCCCTTTGAATAAATAGTGCAAGACCTCGTTCCCACCTCTGGATTGTCACATGGAAGCACATTCTTCCTATTTCAGATCCACTGCTGACACTCTCGATGGATATGATGGGCAGAAACATACTAGAAGACAAAGTTCCCCTCTGTTTCTTAAAGGAGAATGTGGGCTTCCTGCTCACAGGGCTCCAACGGGTGTCCTTTGCAGAATTCCTGGAGCCAAAGCCCACAAAAGGAGCTTGTGATTCCTGAGCAAGCCAGCTTGAGAACACATGATGCTAGTCAGGTTCTTATAACATGAAGAACTCTGGCCCTCATTATTTCCAGTTTGATGACATTGCTTACCATCCGTCAAGGTTCGTCTTGGGGCCCATACAAATTCAGCCTTTCAGAGTACTGTCTCTGGCTTGCAAATGTCCCACAGGGACCAGCCCTTGTGACTGTGGGACCGGTGGAGCTAAAAAGGCCTTGGCCATTTGGTTTCAGGTCTGCGTGGATATCCAAGGACCTAGGGCATCGGTAGAGGTCTAGCCAAGAGCTGTGTGTCGGGAGTGTGGGCCAGATGTATTAGCGGGGAGCTGTCTCCCTTGCTGGGCCTAGTGGAAATGAAGATAAACATATCCATTCCACACTTATCGCATTCCCACTGGATGGAAATAGTGAATGCCCTTTGGTCCTGACTGTAGCCATATCCTCTCCCTTCCTGTGTTTCTGACTGCATCTTCATTCACCCTTAGGAGTCTTGGAGCTGGCACTTCATGTTCTTCAGCAAGCACCCTTGGATGGGCATCGAGTTTCCGCTCAGTTCCATGCTCAGTTATAGTCCTCAGCATCTGATAGATATCCCAAAGGAGAATGGGCCTCGATACCCTGACCTTGGTGCTTAGCTGTTTGTAGCAAAGGGATGGGGGAATGGAGCCAGCTCACCTCTCTGCTCTGCCTGATTGATGTGCCTTCCTCCTGAAAAGCAGACAGTTTACACAGTAGCCGAAGGCTCCAGAAGATGGTCTGTACAGAAAGAGCCTCTTACAGTAAGAAGGCACCAGTGCCCTTGTCCACACTTTGGAGCTTCAGCTGGGGGAACCTCCCAGCCATATCACTGTCACTGCTCACTCCATTCAGTGTTGCAAAAAGCAACAAAAGTCGACCAAGGCCCAGGGTGCCCTAGGTCTTTCTGAAGGAAGAAGGCAGGCCTGGTGCTGACAGGGCTCCCAGATGGAGAAACTAGATGGCAGTTTTGCATAAACTCTCTGGTGTTTCTTCTTCTTATAGCAGGTTGCCAGGAGCTGGTGCAGGGCACTGCCTTCTCCATGGAATTCCCCTTCCAAGCCGTAAAGAGCTCTGACCCTCCTCATCCACCTTGACGCATCGTTGCTCTATTGTAGAAACAAGGATTTTTCCACAATGTGTTCAGAATCAGTTTCTCAAGAGTCCCATCTTCTGCCTTCCACCTGAGAGTCTGGGTAAATCCTTGTGACTGTAAGGGAGGTTTTGCCACAGGGCCCCTTCTTCATTAAATCACAGCTTTTGCGAAGTATGTGTCCATTCCGAGGCCAGGGCATTTGAAGGGACCCAGCAGAGGAAGTTTGTTGTGTATGCTGGCCGGAGACTTGGGCAGGTTGGCCTCCTTCTGGGCTGAGGGCAAATGAAGCCAAAAATCTTTCCAAGGGAATCCCCATTCCCACGTGAAATGGTGAGTTGGGCACACCTAGAGCAAACTTATTTCCCCTTGCTGTGTCTTTGAGAATGTATTCCCCCCCCCCCACCTTAGGCACCATGGAGCCATCACTCACTCAACTGGCACAACTGGGTGGGCCACAATCTCCTACTCTGCTCCTGTACTCAGTGAGACCTATCAGGCTCTGCTCTACCAAAGGAAAAAAGGCCTTGAGTCTCTGGGTGCTTGGTGTTTGGCCTGCTGTGCTATGGAGGATTAACAGGAGCCAGCTTGCCTCACTGACCTGGATGACTGAGTTGCGTTTATTCTGAGAAGCACACGGTTTGCACGTGGGAACTAGGAATGAGGAGGGGGTAAGCATTGGAAGAGCCCGTGCCAGGAATTAGGGAATCAAATCTTGTTGCAGATTCCTGAGCAAGAGCCCTCAGAACGCCATACCTACAGCTCAAACACTGCTGCCTCCTTCAAATGATGGGAGACATGGCAGGGATAGACCAAACCAGAATTCCCTGGCTCGTTGAGAAAGAAGGCAGGCTTTGTGCTGACAGGGCTCCCAGGTGTAATCCTTCAGAGTGCTCCCTTAGCCTAAGCCCACAGGGCTTTCTTATTCTGTATACAACCTGGTTGATAGGAGACTGTGCTGGATGCTTCATTCTCTAGGGTCTCCAAATCATGTGTGATGAAGAACTCTGGCAATGTGTGTCTCCATTGTCACCTCTGAGCCCTATTGTTGAAAGACAGTTTGCATGGAAAGTATTCTTTTCTTTTTTTAATTTTTTAATGTTTATTTATTTTTTGAGAGAGACAGAGACAGAGTGCGAGTGGGTTAGGGGCAGAGAGAGGGAGACACAGAATCCGAAGTAGGCTCCAGGCTCTGAGCCATCAGCACAGAACCTGACACGGGGCTTGAACTCACGAGCCGTGAGGTCATGACCTGAGCCGAAGTGGGATGCCCAAACGACTGAGCCACCCAGGTGCCCCATCATGGAAATTATTCTGACAGTGTCTCAGAGTAATATCCTCTTCTTTCAGCTTGGGGTGTTGGTGGTGTTTTAGAGCTGGTGAGAGAGGTGTTGCATTGGGCAGTTCTCAATACGGTTTCAGAATGATGTGGCCCTCTCTAAACCCAGGGTGTGTAGGTGCCCATGGAGATTGCCTTGTGGGTAGGCTAAGAAAGAGGTTGGGGTGGATCCTGCCTCCTGCGTGAGACAAGGGGAAAGCAAGGTCATGGTGTCTTTCCTTGTTTCCCGCAAGCCAATTTGAATGCACAGCTTTGACTCTCCTTAGTGTCATTCCTCTCCCATTGCTGCTTTCTTAACTTGGTCTCAGTTCACACACAGAGACCCTGTGTCTGTCCCCTACACCAACCAAGGTTCCTGGAGTGCAGGTGAGTTTCCAAGCCTTTCCTGAGGCAATGCGGGGCTCGCAGAGTCTGATATCCCAGAGGATACCAAGCACCGCTGTCCCCGAGCCTTTGGTGCTGGGCAGGCAACACTCTCGTGACAATGCGTAGTCACATGTACCCTGCCCTTAATGGATGGAGCTACCCTCATTCAGCAGAACAGACAGTCTGTGCATGTCCAGCATGCGCCATGACCTGATTGGCACACAAAAAGCCTTTTGAATATACGCTGCACTGAGCCCTCATTCCCACCTCTTGATCAAAATATGGAAGCAACTTCTTCATATCTCAGAATCTCTGCTGCTCCTCTCCATGGATACGGTGTGCAGAAGCACATCAGAAGACAAAGTTCTTGTCTATTTCTTAAGCAAGAATGTGGGCCTCTTCCTCACAGGGCTCCAATGAGCATCATTTGGAGCACTCCTTTAGCGAAAGCCCAAAAAGGTCCCTGTGATTCCTGAGCAAGCCAGCTTATGAATACAGTGTGCTAGTCAAGGTCTTCTAAACTTGAAGATCTCTGGCCCTCGTTGCATCCAGTTTCATGACACTGTTGTATCATCCATTACAGTTCATCTTGTCCATACAAATTTAGTCTTTGAGAGTAATGTATCTAGCCTGCAGATGCCCAAAGAGGAAAACCCTTATGATAGTGGGAACAGTGGAGACAAAGGAGACCAGCCTCTTTGGTTTCAGAACCACATGGGCATCCAGAGCCCTAGGGCATCAGAAGGGGTCCAGCTGAGAGCTGTTTTGGGGAAGGCTGGGCCACATGTATTATCTAGGAGATGGCTTCCTTGCTGGGCCCAGCGGAATTGAAGATAAACAACTCCATTCAACACTGATTGCATTCCCGTGGGATGGAATTATTGAACGCCCTTTGGTCCTTGCTGAGGCCATTCCCCTGTTCCTGACTGCTTCTTCATTCACCACTAGGAACCATGGAGCTGGCCCTCACTTAGCAGGCATCCAGTAATGGGTGTCAGGTTCCAATGGGTATCCTGATCAGTAACAGCCATGAGCATCGGATATTCCAAAGGAGAATAGGCCTCCTACTCCTGATCTTGATGCTTGGCTGTTGGAAGCAAGAGGTGGGGGTGAGAGGAGCAGGCTTGCCTCGTTGTTCTGCCTCATTGAGGTGTTTTCCTTCCGCATAACAGACTGTTCACACTGGAGGGGTAAGCTCCAGAAGCTGGTCAGCACAGAAAAGCCCTATATACGAAGAGGGCACCAATGCCCCTTTCCACACTTTAGAGCCACAGCTGGGAAAGCACTGTCACTTCCTACTCCATTCAATGATGGGAAAAGCAAGCAAAGCAGACCAAGTCCCAGGGCTCTCTACGTCCTTCTAAAGGAAGAAGGCAGGCCTGTAGCTGACAGGGCTCCCAGATGGAGACAATAGAGGGCGTGTTTGCCTAAGCCACGCAAGGTGTTTCTTCTTGTTTCTTCTTGTTTCTTCTTCTTCTGAGGGCCAGATTGCCAGGAGCTGGTGTTGGAAGATCCCCTTCTCCATAGATTTCCCTATCTAAGGTCTGCAGACTTCAGGACCTCCTTATCCACCTTGACACATCTTGGCTCTCTTGTAGAAACAAGGTTCCTCTCATGATCATTTCTGAGTCAGGGTCTCAAGATTCCATGCCTCTGCCCTCTATCTCGGATTATGGTCCAGTACTTGTGACTAGGGGAGAGGTTCTGCCACAGGGCTCTATCTTCATTAATTCACTGAGTTTCAAAGGTATATGATCAATCAGAAGCCCAAGGCATTTGAGGTGGACCTGCAGAGAATGTTTGGTATGTAGACTGGGACAGAGATTTGGGCAGGGAGCTGGCTTCCTTCTGGGCCAAAGGCAAATGAAGCAAAGCTCCTCTGAAATGTCGAGATTGGGCCTATCTGGCACCGAGTGCCTTCCCCTTGCTGTATTTCTGACAATTTATTATTTTTCTCCTGTTCTGGCCATGGGGCCATCACTCACTCAGCTGGCACCCCTGGGTTGGCTGCAAACTATCACTCTGCTCCTGTGCTCAGAGAGAGCTATCAGCCTCTGCTCTACCAAAGAAAAGAAGGTCTTTAGTCCCTAGGTGCTTGGTGCTTGGCTTGCTGTGCTCTGGTGGGGGAAGGGGAGCCAGCTTGCCTCAATGACCTGATGATTGACTTGCCTTCCTTCTGAGAAGCAGATGGTTTGAACGTGGGCAGTATGAACAAGGAGGGAGTCAGCATTGGAAGAGCCCTTGCCACGAATTAGGGAACCAAGCCCTGTTGCAGATTCCTGAGCAAGAGCCCTCAGGACCCAATAGCTACGGCTCATGCACTGCTACCTCCCTCAATTGATGGGAAATGTGGCAGGGATAGAACAATCCAGAAATAACTGGCTCCCAGGGTAAGAATGCAGGCTTCTTGCTGACAGGGTTCTCAGGTGTAATAGTTCAGTGGGCTCCCGTTGCTAAACCCGCAGGTCTTTCTTATTCCAGATACACGCCAGTTGGTAGGAGACTGTGCTGGGTACTTCATCCTCGACATTCTACAAATTTCATGTGAGATGAACATTGGGTCCTTCTCAATTTGGTTTCAGAATCATGTGACCTTCCCCAAACTTAAGTTGTGTGAAGGTGCCCAGGGATAACGCTTGTGGGTAGGTTAAGCCAGAGGTTTTAGGAATTGACCTGGCCTCCTGTCTGGATCCAGAGCTGATGAAGAAAGATATCTTTTTCGTTGGTGGATGCCAGCACTTTGGAGATGCAGAACTTGGCACTGTTGTACCCATGCACATCCCAAGGCTGCTTTCCTTACTATGCCTCCGTTCCTGTTCCAGGAGCCATGGCTGTATGAATGGTGCCACTTTCCCAGTGAGTTCCTGAGGAAATTGAAGGTATATGGGTCTATTATCCCAGAGGAAACCTGGCTCTTCTCTCCCTGAGCACATGGTGTTGCTTAGCTGACTAGTGTATGCATGAGCATGGGTATCCAGTTGGCCTCCCTCCCCTCACTAATAGAGATCCCTTCATTTTGAAGAATGGCAGCTTTTCATGTGGGCAGGATGGTCAGGATCTGCTCAGCACAGAAAGTACCTTTGGATGGAATCCTGCAACAAGACCTGCTTCCAAACACTTCCATCGCTGGACAGCACAGCCCTCCTACAACTGTATCACTGCTACCACTATGCGCTGATGGCAAGGGCAGGACACATACCTAGAGCCAGGTCTTTCCCTCTGATCTTGAAGGAAGAATCTGGGCAGGCTTCTTGCTGATGAGACCTACAGGTGGAACTTGTGGATGCCACCATTTGCCAAAGCCCACAGGTGTTTCTCCTTCCTGAGTCAGTCAGTGAGCTGGGGAAGACTTTGCCAGTCACCCACTTCATTATCCCTGATACGGAACTCTGGCCCTCCCTCTATCCCTTGTCACCTCTTTGCTCTATTTCAACTCTTACATTCTTATCCTGGGCCCTGACCTGGGAATTGGGTCTAGTCATTGTAACTGTGGCAGATGTTTGGCCTAAGGGCCTCTGGCTCTTCAGCAGCATCTTTTTCCCTGGGTGATGGTTCATCTCTGCATGAGTCTCACAGAACTCTGATTTCTGGCCAAGCAGGCCTGTGGTTCTGGATTTATTTGGCCAGGAAGATTCCCAGAGCCTCTCGGGGTTGAAGCATCTTGAAAAGACAAGAATACCTATAAAATGGGATTTGGTTACACTATTTGAATGAAGCTCAGGGCAAGAAGTACTTATTTCAAACCCATGCCACCCCAGTGATATATGAGTACACAAGGCAAGCATGCTCTAGTACCACCCTCTGCATTTCTTCCAGGCATATTGCACACTGGCCAGCGTCTTGACTCAGATCACCCTCCATATAGGTTATCCCTGGCTTTCTTCACCACATCATAACATACTTATCCATTTCATATGAGGGCACCCATGTGAGAGCACTTTAATCTTCCAAACGTGGGCAGGAAGAAGTGAACTGGTAAGGAGGCAAACACCAGGAGTGGCTCTAGTGGATTCCACCCTATGTGGTAGTCCCTGCCTTCTGCCACAGTCCTTGGGGCTGTGTTGGGCCTAGTCCTGCCAGTCAGAACTGTCACTCTTGCTACCATTGAGTGTGCTGAAGGAGAACAGCACTGCACAGCCCAATGCCATGGTTGCCACACCATGACCACCGGTGTTTTTTCAGGGTCACTGAGGCTGCTATGGCATTGCCTTGATGCACAGCGCTGTTCGTGCCTTTACACCTGACCCAGAAATCTCACTGGGTGGTGACCTGAACCCAGTGACGATACCTGTGGCCCCCTGGCCCATCTGTGCCCCAGATGGAAGGTCAATCCAAGACAAAGTACAGTGTTGTCATTAGTAGTGGTTGCACTGCCTTGCTCGGGGTGCACCTCCAACATGCACAGGCCGGTGTGAAAATCTATCCCTGGTCATGGGTTGAGTGACAGCTCTACAGCTCCTATGTCTAAACAGGGAAATGGTTAGACAAAGAACCATGGGAAAGGAGTGTCCATAAGGAGGGCCAAAGTTCCAGATATCCAATGGGAATGGGAACAATTTGGAAAGGGGCTGTGTCACTTCATGTCCCCTCAGCCAAGAAAGGGGTCTTGCTCCCTTCCCAGTCCTCTGGCCCAGCCCTCGTCTCATCCTTGTGACTGTGTGATAGGCTTGGCCACAGGACCCTGGCAAGTTGATGCCGTAACCATGCAGGCATTCAGAGGCCTAGGGCATTGGAAAGGCCCAGGTGAGAACATTTGCACGTAGGGTGGGCCAGAGGACTGGGAAGGGAGCGAGACCCCTTTCTTAGCTGAGGGAAAAAGAGGAAGCTGAGAAAAAGAGAGATAAACCCAGTGAAGAAATGGGCAGAAAACATGAATAGACACTTCTCCAAAGAAGACATCCAGATGGCCAACAGGCACATGAAAAGATGTTCAATGTCGCTCCTTATCAGGGAAATACAAATCAAAACCACACTCAGATATCACCTCACGCCAGTCAGAGTGGCCAAAATGAACAAATCAGGAGACTATAGATGCTGGAGAGGATGTGGAGAAATGGGAACCCTCTTGCACTGTTGGTGGGAATGCAAATTGGTGCAGACACTCTGGAAAACAGTGTGGAGGTTCCTCAGAAAATTAAAAATAGACCTACCCTATGACCCAGCAATAGCACTGCTAGGAATTTATCCAAGGGATACAGGAGTACTGATGCATAGGGGCACTTGTACCCCAATGATTATAGCAGCACTCTCAACAATAGCCAAATTATGGAAAGAGCCTAAGTGTCCATCAACTGATGAATGGATAAAGAAATTGTGGTTTATATACACAATGGAATACTACGTGGCAATGAGAAAGAATGAAATATGGCCTTTTGTAGCAACGTGGATGGAACTGGAGAGTGTGATGCTAAGTGAAATAAGCCATACAGAGAAAGACAGATACCATATAGTTTCACTCTTATATGGATCCTGAGAAACTTAACAGAAACCCATGGGGTAGGGGAAGGAAAAAAAAAAGAGGTTAGAGTGGGAGAGAGCCAAAGCATAAGAGACTGTTAAAAACTGAGAACAAACTGAGGATTGATGGGGGGTGGGAGGGAGGGGAGGGTGGGTGATGGGTATTGAGGAGGGCACCTTTTGGGATGAGCACTGGGTGTTGTATGGAAACCAATTTGACAATAAATTTCATATATTAAAAAAAAAAGAAATATAATTGAGTAATAAATAAAAAAAAAAAGAAAAAGAGAGATAAAAAAAACCAGGAGTATGAGGGGGAAAATTAGAGAACTAAGTGATACACTAAAAAGAAATAATTTACGCATAATTGGTATCCTAGAGGAGGAAGAGAGAGGGAAAGGTCCTGAAGGTGTACTTGAAGAAATAATAGCTGAGAACTTCCCTGAACTGGGGAAGGAAAAAGGCATTGAAATCCAAGAGGCACAGAGAACTCCCTTCAGACATAACTTGAATCGATCTTCTGCATTACATATCATAGTGAAACTGGCAAAATACAAGGATAAAGAGAAAATTCTGAAAGCAGCAAGGGATAAACGTGCCCTCACATATAAAGGGAGACCTATAAGACTCGTGACTGATCTCTCTTTTGAAACTTGGCAGGCCAGAAAGGATTGGCACGAGATCTTCAATGTGTTGAACAGAAAAAAATATGCAGCCGAGAATCCTTTATCCAGCAAGTCTGTCATTTAGAATAGAAGGAGAGATAAAGGTCTTCCCAAACAAATAAAAACTGAGGTATTCGTCACCACTAAACCAACCCTACAAGAGATCCGAAAGGGGATTCTGTGAGACAAAGTACCAGAGACATCACTACAAGCATAAAACATACAGACATCACAATGACTCTAAACCCGTATCTTTCTATAATAACACTGAATGTAAATGGATTAAATGCGCCAACCAAACGACATAGGGTATCAGAATGGATAAAAAAACAAGACCCATCTATTTGCTGTCTACAAGAGACTCATTTTAGATCTGAGGACACCTTTAGACTGAGAGTGAAGAGATGGAGAACTATTTATCATGCTACTGGAAGCCAAAAGAAAGCTGGAGTAGCCATACTTCTATCAGGCAAACTAGACTTTAAATTAAAGGCTGTAATAAGAGATGAAGAAGGGCATTATATAATAATTACAGGGTCTATCCATCAGGAAGAGCTAACAATTATAAATGTCTATGCACCGAATACCGGAGCCCCCAAATATATAAAACAATTACTCATAAACATAAGCAACCTTATTGATAAGAATGTGGTCATTGCAGGGGACTTTAACACTCCACTTACAGAAATGGATAGATCATCTAGACACACAGTCAATAAAGAAACAAGGGCCCTGAATGCTACATTGGATCAGATGGACTTGACAGATATATTCAGAACTCTGCATCCCAAAGCAACAGAATATACTTTCTTCTCGAGTGCACATGGGACATTCTCCAAGATAGATCATATACTGGGTCACAAAACAGCCCTTCATAAGCATACAAGAATTGAAATCATACCATGCATACTTTCAGACCACAATGCTATGAAGCTTGAAATCAACCACAGGAAAAAGTCTGGAAAACCTCCAAAAGCATGGAGGTTAAAGAACACCCTACTACAGAATGAATGGGTCAACCAGGCAATTAGAGAAGAAATTAAAAAATATATAGAAACAAATGAAAATGAAAATACAACAATCCAAATGCTTTGGGATGCAGCGAAGGCAGTCCTGAGAGGAAAATACATTGCAACCCAGGCCTATCTCAAGAAACAAGAAAAATCCCAAATACAAAATCTGACAGCACACCTAAAGGAAATAGAAGCAGAACAGCAAAGGCAGCCTACACCCAGCAGAAGAAGAGAAATAATAAAGATCAGAGCAGAAATAAACAATATAGAATCTAAAAAAACTGTAGGGCAGATCAACGAAACCAAGAGTTGGTTTTTTGAAAAAATAAACAAAATTGACAAACCTCTAGCCAGGCTTCTCAAAACGAAAAGGGAGATGAGGGGCGCCTGGGTGGCTCAGTCGGTTAAGCATCCGACTTCAGCCTGGGTCACGATCTCACGGTCCGTGAGTTCGAACCCCGTGTCGGGCTCAGGGCTGATGGCTCAGAGCCTGGAGCCTGCTTCCGATTCTGTGTCTCCCTCTCTCTCTGCCCCTCCCCCATTCATGATCTGTCTCTGTCTCAAAAATAAATAAACATTAAAAAAATTAAAAAAAGAAACAAAAGGGAGATGACCCAAATAGATAAAATCATGAATGAAAAGGAATTATTACAACCAATCCCTCAGAGGTACAAACAATTATCAGAGAATACTATGAAAAATTATATGCCAACAAATTGGACAACCTGGAAGAAATGGACAAATTCCTAAACACCCACACTCTTCCAAAACTCAATCAGGAGGAAATAGAAAGCTTGAACAGACCCATAACCAGCGAAGAAATTGAATCGGTTATCAAAAATC